>NC_058368.1:26441500-26748250 GCF_018350175.1 Felis catus | reverse complement strand
TCAATTATAGAAAGATCTGCAGGAAGAGAATCTGCTGGAGGAGGGAGTAATTGGAATCTGAGACAGTGAATAAGCCAGAAATCAAGGAGTCAAAGAGGATAGGGAAAGAGAAAACCCTGAGGGCAGCCAAAGGAGGAGTTAGAGCCATTTCAAGAACATGCTCTAATAGGAGAATATGCAAGGCCACAGGGGAAGCTAAGAGAGGAACTGGAGAAGCAAAACAAAACAAAAATGAATAAAAGGAAGGGAGTGAAAAATCTGAGTACCTTTTGTACGAGAAACTGGAAAGCGTTGAAGTGTGTGTGGGATTTGTTTGATAATGGGTCATTAATTCATGATGGTGTGCAATATATTTGCATATGTAACATATAAATGCCTTGTGAAGGTCACATCAAAACAGGTGGCACCTAGGAAGGGGAAAAGGATGCCTGAGGTGATATTTGACTGTGGACGACCTGGAAAGTAGGTCCACTAGAGTCCGTTACCTGGTGGACATTGGACACTTTGGGGAAAATTTTATAACTATTTTCCTGTCTGGAACATAAAGCCTGAGTGCCAGGGCTAAACCAGCTTACTGCTTGTCTTGGTGAAAAACTATCCCTTTTGGTTGACATCAAGAGTAGTCGCACTGGGGTATTCAGCAATTGTGGGGGTGGCCCCCCTGTGTCTTAGGCCTTGGCAGGAGGTTTTTCTTAACAACCGTCACATAAGAACAACAGTTAACATTTATTATGGGTTCCATTTCATGCACTGTGCTGAGATAGTAGATCGTCGTTATTTGCAGATTTTATATTTCCCTACTCACTAAAACTTATCTGTGACTCCAAATTTTTTGGAGGCTTTTGTAGTCATCCGTAGACAAGTGCAGAGAAAACTTTGAGGCCCCTGACATGCATGTGTGTTCCTAGCTGAGGTCAAATAGGGTAGAGCTGTCATACTGTAAGCAAGTGTCCTTTTGCTGTCTGTCTAGCTCCACGTTTTCACATTTTTTGTGTGTGCTTTTTGTTGGTAATTTTGCTGTTTGAAATAGCCCCCAAGTGTAATGCTGAAGCACTTAGTGTTCCTCTGCACGAGAAGGGAATGCTGTTGGCCATGAGTTTAATGTTAAGGAATCAATAATATATACAAAGTAAGGTGTCTTTAAACAGAAATGCACATAAAACAAGGTTATTAATTGTTCAGTGGACAAAAATGTGACCAGAGGCTCACAGGAACCGAACTCTGTATTTTCCCAAGGAGCCGTGGCTCAGTATTTGCTACTTAAATGTTTGTGGGTGATTTTATAGAACAGAACTACCACAAATAATAAGAATTGATTGGACATTACTTTACTTACAGTCATAGTTCCAGAAAGCAATGCTATAAAGGTCACATTTTACAAAAGTTCCGGCCTAGATGAATTTTAGTCCCAGGAAGGTTAAATACTGTGTTCAGAGCCGTGGTACCGGGCAAGGAAGTGGAACCCAGCTCTGAACCTGTCTCCAGCTCACGGAGATTGTGCTACTCTGGCGTGAAGGTGAAAGTCGAGGTGGATTCTATGTAATGTAGGGACACAAACCAACCCCAGGAGTCTCCTAGAAATTGTTTCACGGGAATTTAAAGTAGAACTGGAATTAGTGAAACCACAAGTAGATGAAGAACAAGGAAATTATTATTTGTTATTGCTACTATGACCTTAGTTTGTATTCCCGAATGTTATGGCCTGGGGAAACTTGGGGCTACACTTTGAAGAGGGTGAAACGCTACAGAAGTATGTGGTATGCTAGGAAAACACTGAACTGGAAGCAGGAAGTTCTAGTCCTGGTCCTAATGCTGCCGGGAACTTGTCAGACTTAAGAAAGTCCTCTTCACAGCCCAATACCTTTGCTGCTACACCTGCAAAATGAAAATGTTGGTGGATGATTCCCCCTGCTCTTAGTTTTCATGATATGAAAACTATATAGCCCTGGATGGCTTTTAACTAGAAGACTGTAAGTCCTATTTTGCCTGGAAATAGGCTTGGTTTCTACCTTTTGTCCTGGTATATTATTAATAGCATTTTTTTACTCTCCAAAATGTTCCAGTTTGCACAATAAATTATACAGTCTTGTGCTTAACCAGTATTTATTCCTTGCATTTTCTTGGCTGGGTCAGATGCAAGAAAGTCCCTGCCCTTGTCTTAGTGGAGACCAGCCAGGGTTACTTTGTCCAGACTCAATAGTTTCTTAGTATCTGGTTATTGACTTACTAGGCTCCCACCTGATGCCAGGTTCCAGGTCCATCTAACCTCGCTCTTGCCTCCACCTTGGGTCTTTAATATGAGGTGTCATGCTGCCTAAGCCGGGAAAAATTCTGTTTTGCCTTTTGGCACCCCCCTTCCCAAATGATATCAGCTGAACTGTGAAAAACAAGTCTTTGATATAGAGAAAAAAGTACCACCAATTCAAGGCCATAGTACGTCACAATACAGTTAGGCATTCCTTGTCATGTTAGATTTGGTGACTTTTTAAAAAATCAAGTTACTTATAAGTATAGTATAATTATATCAATGTTGACTGAATACGAAACAAATTAATAAAAAATTATAGAGCTTGAAAAGCTAGATTGAGAAGCAAAAGGTTGAAGCAAAAACTTCTGAAAGTCTTTTGAGTCTTTCTAAATGTACCGTTTCATCTTCTTATTCTAACATAACAAAGTTACATGAATCACAATGCAAAAATGAATCCTCACTTTTAAACAAAACATTATATGCTCCTTTACCCATTCAAATTCTGTAGAAATAAAGCATAAAAAATAAAGTAAGAGTTATACATTGTTCATATTCCTTTTAGTGGGTTAAAATGTATTATGCAATTTTATTATATACACTATTAATTTGCTTAGCAAGGCGTTTCTTCCCACAGAGTGAAATACAAACTTTAGCACAGGCCAGATTAAATAATGCTAAATAACCCTAAACTTTCTGAATGTAGTTTGGCAAATTATATGATCACTTAGTCTAATTCTTTAATCTGTGTTTCTGGTTCAAACTTTCCTTTTCTAACTTTCTGGGTAACTTTCAGCTATTCAACCCGTGAAGCGGAATACATTAATGATTAAACAAACATCACCAGATTGGCATCTTAATAGAAATACTGTGTTTTCATGCTGCTCACAGGTTAGAAATAAACAATTTCTCAGTGGCAGTTGCTTATTTTCCGGAAAGACCTATAGTTCAGAAAGAAGCATGGGAGAGAACTTGAAACTGGTTGCAAACCCAACCCACTAACAGTGTCTGCTATTAAAACCTTTTGGGACACTGTCGAGACGGGTTACTGGCTAAAAGATCATATTCCTTGGAATTTGCCAGCCAGACACTTAAACGGAAGACTGTGTCCTTGATGCTCTGACACAAAGATGTCAAAGTAGCCCCATGCCCCGCCACAGAGCTCCGTGGACAGGAAATGGCCTGAGGGAGGCCCAACGCCTGGCAGGGGCTCTGCTGGTCTACGCCCTTAAAAGGAAGAAACCACCAGTAGCTTTTATCAGGTTCAGTTCAGAGTTTAAAATATCATTCCCTGTCTTTGCCCAAAAGGGGCAATCTGATCTTGTGAGCAAACAGTGAAAGGCATTTTGTATTTAAATACACACACACCCACATACACGTACACACACATGCACACACTCACAATCCCATTTGTTGTTGGTTTCAGTGTTACTGTTTCACAATTATCTTCATTTGAAATACTAAATGCTGTTAGGACATTTTACTTTGTTGCTGAGAGATGCATTAAGCAAAATTCTTTTATGATGTTGGGCATTTGTGCTTGATTTGTTTTCTGTTAATGATCCCATTTGATTATGAAAAATATAAGAAAAAAACGGTGTCTCTGCCTGGTGTCTGGTGCAAGATATTTGACTTTTAAATGTTTGCCAAAAGAAAAGGGAGTGTATTGCTATTTGCTGAGCCTGGAAGTATAGAATTTGCTATAAGTTTGCTGAACCCATTGGTACTGCTCCCTACTTGCTACCCATTCTCCTTCCCAGCCACTTTCTCATTCTTTGAAAATGTCACCAACTTGTACCCCATTTTGGGCATGACGATGTGCGCCATCTTTCTCTCTTCTCGAACGTTTGGGGTAAAATAAAAGTTCTATGGTGACCAGTTCATATCTTGAACCATTAGCAAAGACTGACCAGCGCAGGTCCAGAGATACCGCTCATGTTTAAGACCAAGACACAAAATCAAGGTAGGGGAAAATCCAGGCTCAGAGCCAAGAAGGCCACCCATAGCCTTGATGTGATGAGGTCAGTTGTGAGTTACAGCCCATAGACCCTGCTCTAGGGTCGGGGATGTTTTTATGATCAAGTCTTGGATTTTCTACTATGAGCAGGTGTCTTTGGGCCCACCTCAGGTGAGCACTCCTGGTGGGGATAGGGGGCCACAGGGGGTCGCTGCCACTGGCTGGAGTAGAACAGGTGTGAGGAAACTTTAAGAGTTTTTGCCCTCCTAACTTTTATTTTCTCATGGTTAGAAACATGTAAGTAATTCTGTTTAATGGAAATCAGGAAAGGAAAAAAGGTGACTATGAAGCGTTTCATGCTGTGTGTGGACCATAAGACTCACATAAATGTGAGAGGATGCTAGGAACTGAGAACACCCTACCCTGTACAAGGGAAAAACAAAAGCGAGTCCTCTAAACCATTCCTGATGGATCCCAATATATTTAAAGTAACAAAAATAAAAAGAGTGTCCTTCTGGAATCACAAAATTGACAGATTAATCAAAACATGGATTCTGCACATACTGCAAGATGTCATTAAATGGGGCGGAGAATGGGGAGAGAATTCACCAAATGAGTTTAGGGAGTTGACAAGATAATTTTCCTGATGGGAAGGAAATTATCAAGGTGAGAGGCCTCCAGGGAAAGAAGTGTATTTTGACCGGGTTTCTTGTTCTTCTATGGTCTGGCCTTGAAAAGACAGATCATAGAGTAGAAAAAAGGAGAGAGAGACACACACACATGGGAAATAGCTCTTTTTCAGAATAGGAGGATATATTTCTGAGATTGCATAGGTGAAAAAAATGAAACCTGAAATAGCTTTCTAGTAGGAAGACAGAAGAGGAAACAGTGGAGAGAATTTCATCCCCAGCTACTGGAGGTCCTGAGTCAGGATCAGGACCTGGGACATGACTGTGATCAGCAAGTGTATGTAATGAATCAAAGGTGCCCCAGGAGAGGAAAGACTTAGTCTTCTTGCAATAAGTGATGACTGATAATCATTGAAATGTGATAAAGAGATTACATTATATTTAAAGTATGCCTTCACATTTTATTCTGTATTATATTGTGCCTTATATTTTTGAAATAATTTAATTATAAAAATGAAATTGGTTTTGATAACACAATTTTTAAAAGTTTATTTGTTTTGAGAGAGAGACAGAGGGAGGGTGTGGCGGGGGTGGGGGTGGGGGATAGAGACAGAATCCCAACCAGGCTCTGTACTGTCGACGTAGTTAGGCAGGGCTGGAACTCACAAACTGAGATCATGAGCTGAGCCCAGATCAAGACGTTTAACCAACTGAACCACCCAGGTGCCCCATCAATAGCATTTATTTTTTTAATTTTAAAAGCATAACTAGCTGTTTTTCTTCTACCACTTTTTCCTAATTAAGGAAAGACTGTCTGCAGACCGTTTCTCCCTGGAGTTTTTAGGGGGTGGCATGCACTATAATCTCAGATTGAGTGCACAAATAATCAGCCCCCATAAGACTGGCCTTGAACATCTATACCTATTAAGTGATGGCAAATGTTAAACCTTAGGAAAAACAAATACTCCCTTGGATCATCATAAGGGAAAGAATACAAGCTTTGGAGCCAGAGACAGCTGGGCTCAAATCCCAGCTGCAGAATAACAAGCTGTGTCCCTGTAACCTCTGCAAGCTTAGTTTCCCATCTGGATTGGCTGTAATTCCTAATAAACTGTACTGTTGGAGGATTTAGATATAATATATTCAAAGTGCTAACATAGTGGCACACAGGGCTTTAGGGCCTCAGTAAGGGCTCATTACTCTTTTACAGGATACTCTAAGATCATTCATATTTTAGAACTATGGAGACTAGCTAGATAATGTGCAGTATCTAAACCTTTTAATCATCTAAATATGAAATCATAACATGGCATTCTTGAGAATGGTTTTTAGAAATACTAAGAGCTACCAAATTTCTATTTAAGCTAGTAATATTTTTGCCCTCACCTAGAGTGACCAACTGTCCTGGCTTTTGCCCTGAACTGAAGGAGTCACTGGGATGTGGACCTTTTAGTACTAAAATTGCAGGTGAACCGCCATGAATCTGTCACCCCAGCCTTACTTCACAGGTATTTGGCCCTTCCACTGTAACCGGGATTCTCAAAATGGGGTCCTTGGGCCCGTAGCTTGACCTGGAAACTTGTTAGAAATGCAAATCTTCGGGAACCAACCCAGACCTACTGAATTGAAAGTCTAAGGATGGGGCCCAGCAATCTGTGGTCGCCTAAGTCCTCCAGGTGATTTTGATACCTGTAGTATGCTAAGGTTTGAGAAACATTGGTCTATAATATGTCACTTATACCAGATGAAGACATTTTATAGAGAAGACTAGAAAGAAGCAATGTATTAGGACTATTTCCATTTCTTTCAGAAACATGAGTGAAAATTTTCATAGCTGGTAGTTCCTGTTATTAAAATTCCCCAAGTTCTCCGAGGAATAAGGAATGAGCAAGGAGAAAAGATACCACAGCCAGTACAACAGTTCAGCTCAGGAAGGAAGTTGCATCCTGTAAAAGGTTTCAATCTTGTGAGGGAAGTTTGCTAAGGAGGGTGGAATTAGGCCAACTAAAATGCAGGTTATAGTTACCTGTCTCCCCGATCTTTGCAAGATGTCACTCAGTCAGTACCCAGGAGTGGGGCTAGGGCAGAAACTGTGTGGGTAAGGGCCAGATAATATCTCTGGAAGCTTCCAGGAGGCTTCCAAACACCCAAGAACCTCCCAAACTAATGCCATTTTAGTTCCTCCAACAACCACACGAGTCAGGTCCCCAGGAAGGCTCAGGTTACTTTTGCAAAGCAAACCAGGGGAATTTGCATAATCTTTGGTCACTATGTATGACTTCAAATATTTGAATGTCTAGGACAGGATTGTGCAACAATTACTTTTATCCCATAATATTGGAATCTTCATAACAAGCCTGTCAGCAGCTAACAGAGTTTTCTCAGGGAAAGGCTACCTCTTTCTGTAGGGGATGGGGAAGTGTAAAACAAACAGCCGATTAATATCATAATGATGAGTGTAGATGGTTAGCAGAACAAGTAGAAGGTCTTTAAACTCTAGTTTTCACCCCTATTCCAATGGGACTGTTAGCAAATGACCAAGGTGATATGACTGCATTATTTTTCATGGATTGCCTTGATTTTTGCATAAACATATGACATAAGTACATATTATGAAATTTGCCACACATCCTAATTTTTCCTCCAATCTGAGGCCTAATCATGTCCTTCTTTCCTAAGAAGGATGGTTTCTTTTTGACCAGGGATGAAATCAACTATGGCTTCCTCAATTTGGTACCTTTCCCCTCCATTGCACTGTGAGGTCCTAGGGGTCAGTCCTTTCTTTGTTAATCCTAAGAAAGGCAAGTGCCAAAGCTGTTGTTGGAGGGCTGCTAGCTTTTGTCTCAGTTGAAAGCATATGTCTTTTCTGTTATGCTATTGAAATGTTGGAAATATCTGACTCAGAAATATGATGTCACCAGCTTTACACCTACTTATGACTTGTAGTTCTTTCTGTTGGATTCTGGTGAGCTAAGCAGTGTTCCACGCAGGCAGTAGTCAATGTCACTACTGTCCCAGCAAGTCAGTTTATTAGCAATTTTGAAGGCAGTCATTAAGTAGATGGTGGGTAACCTTCCTACAGTCTCACGTTATTTTCCATTAATTACTAAAGAAAAATAGATGTAGGAGTTTCTTCACGATGGAATAAGCTAAATCATATTAAAAATACTACAGATTGAAGATATCCACACCTTGTTACTCTAAAAATATGGGAATGGCGTCTTAACTTTGTTTCACATCCTCAACCCTGGTGGCGGTTCAAAAGTTATGGCAGATATAATCCCTATGCCTTTTTAGGAAGGATGGGTAAACATTGAGTTATCGACTTTTAAGGCTAGGAGGTATGACTACAGAGGGTGGAATTTGGGACTTTATAACCATTTCCTGTTTCTGTTCAATTCTACTTTTCCTGACCTTCAAACTAGTGGGAGAGAAGGAAGGGTCACATCTTTGTGACTCTTTCTAAAGAATAGGGTTGATTTTTAGACACAAGAATGGACTTCTGAGGGTGCCTGAGGATGGATTGAGAGCACAGAAGAAAGTAGACGGTGTGTCCCTCTCCTAAGTACTAGACTCTTCTCCATGATTGATTCAAGGTGCATCACCCTCCAGAATTCAACAATATGAAGTTGTTTTTCTGTTATTTCTCTTCTCCTTGATCTGGGGTCAATGCAGGAGGAAATCAAAAGGTGAACAAAAGGCAGGTAATTCAAAGCTGAGCAAGTTCATGCTGAGAAGGGTAGCATCACCATAGTCTATACCCAAGAAAAAGGACCAAAATGCCCTAACTGATGCTCAGCTGGAACCACTATCAATTCGTATCATTGTTAGCTTAACCAAACTCTAGCTTCCAGGAATCAAGCAGAACCCTTCCTGGATCTGTCTTAATGAGTATTTGCCCCTGTAAGGCTCCACCCAAGACTCTGTCACAACCTGAGTTATAGCCTTTTGTAAATTCTGCTATCAAGGGTCCCTGTAAGGTGTGTCTTCTGACTTGGCCTAAGCACAGGGCCTAAAAGTACAATTGCCAAGATCAGCTTGCTGAGTCTGACTACTTATTGACTCCAATGTCACACAGCAGTTTGGCACTTTTACTTACAAAGGGAAAGAGAGTCATGCTGCACATCAGTGACAAATGTTCAGCTCTCGTCTGTCAGCTATGTGTTTGCTTGTTTGTTTTTGCGCTCTTTCTACATGAGAAGACATTTAATCATGGGCCCACTGGGCAAACAGCATTTTCTGGCTTCTGAAGGCTGAGACTTTTAGCTCTTTTAGCAAAACAAATGTGAAAGAATTGAATAACAAAATTCAAATGATATTGAATTGCTTCAAATCTAAAGATATTTTATCCCTTTCTTACTGTCTTTAAGTAATATTGTACACAAAGTGAAGCCAAAATAATAACTTTTAAGTCTAAAAGGTTTAACTTATTTTGTATGTTCAAGTTTCTACTTTGCGGCTCCTTTCAAGAGCCTAATTATTATGATCTAATCACGTGATTTAAAAATTACATGCTGCTGAAAACAATTACATCAGATCCTTTCAATGGGGTAAATATGCTCAAAGATTTAAGATATGAAGACCAAATCTACAGAAGATACCAACTCAGTGAGACTTCTTATTTGCACAAATTTAATTGCCAAAACCTATGAGATATTATAAGTATAGAATTAAAATTTTGCAATGAGAGATTACAAGATGGAAGAGATATATTTATATTCACAGTAAAAACAAGTCATAAAAGTTACATTGTGACTAAGAGAAGAAGAAAAGTTTTGTGTGGGGAGCACAGTTGTTAAATGCTTACTAGGTATAAAGAGATGTAAATACTTTATCTCATTTAACTGTTTGACCAGTGGGTCAAACCAGTGGGTATTAATATTCCCACTTTGATTTCAGGTAATTGAAGTTGAGGAAGTTGGGAACTGAAACAGAAGAGATAGAGAGATGGAGATAAAACCATCAGTTATATTACTGATAAAAATGACTATGGGGCACATGGGTGGCTCAATAGGTTAAGCATCAGACCCTTGATTTCAGCTGAGGTCATGATCTCATGGTTCATGGGTTCAAGCCCTGCATTGGGCTCTGTGCTGACAATGTGGAGGCTGCGTGGGATTCTCTCTCTCTCCCTCTCTCTCTGTTCCTCCCTCACTTGTGCTCTCTCTCTCTCTCTCAAAATGAATAAATAAACTTAAAAAAAAAAAAAAGACTGCAAAGCATGGCTCTGTGTGGTGGCCAAATAGGCTTGCTTTAGTCCACAGACAATTAGAAATTCATGCCCTCCTGGTTGCTGACTCAGCAGGACCATCCCAGAGCCTTCCTTCTCCAGGGACAGATACTGCTCTGGAAAGTTTACCACAAAAATGAGAAGCCAGTGAGTGCCCTGGAGATAGGCTGGGGGAAGGGGAAATCAAATTGTGGGGCCAAGTGCATTGGATTGTTTCTCCAATCTTCCATATCAGAGAGTTTGTTCCTTTTCCTCTGAGGAGAAGGTCAGTGAAGGAGATAGAAGCAAGGACGTTCTTCTCATCCTTTCCCTCCTAGAAAGTGGGTGGAATCTCTCATCTAAGGAAACACGAGGAATGAAAAATTGTTGCTTCTTCAAGCAAACTCTTTCACCATACTGTTTCCAGGGATTGAGGCCCATGCACTGCTATTGAATTGTGCCTGGGGAGAACACTGTAGATTCTTTTCTCTATTCTAAGCGTGGCAGTGTGGCTTGGTGGTTAAAGGCATGGAGTATTGAATCACTGACCTGGGTTTGAATGCCGGTTCCACTGGGTATAGGGCCTTCAGCAAATTTCTTTGTCTCTCCAAGCCTCATTTTTCTCAGTCAAAAATAAAAATAGTTATCTCCTCAGGGGGTGGTTGTGAGGACAGTGACTAACACTTAGTATGTATTTTATATGTTAGTCAGCTATTGTCCTGAACGTAATTTCTTCTAAGCAAAGCCTCTAGCAAGCACATGATGAACCAATTGCAAGGCCTAGTTTAAGCTCTGAGAGGTTATTGCTTACAGTATTTCACTCTGTGGTAGATAGGAAGAAACGAGGTAACAAGTTTAGACCTGGGAAGGCATAGGAAAGGTGAGCTGTGTTTGCCAAACAACCCTGCCAAAATGCTCCTTCCACATTCCCTCTCTTCCATATCATAGTTTTTTCTTCTTTCCCTGTTCTCCTCACCTCTGCCCGTCCCTTCACTCTCCTTCCCTCCCCTCTCCCCCATCCTTCCCTGCTCTTTTGCCTCCCTTTCCCTTTCGGGAACCTGAATTCCAGCCTTGGTAACCATTAATCTCATCCAATACAGTAAAGCAAACAAACGTCCTCCATTGTTCCTTCCTGATTTAATTATTGTAGGACCAGAATGTAACCTCTTCCTCTGGGAAAAACAAAACAAAACACACACACACATACATAAAAATTCAGAGACAAAGTTTTGGGCTAGTTTCATTGTTTTCAAGAGAAGGAAAGGAGGAGACTCATGTGGAGGAGACACTGGGAGGCACTGTGTGGTTGAGCCTGGCAGAGGCTCTAGGTGTTAGTTAGGTCTTAATTTGAATCCAGACTCAAAAAACATTACTTTCAAAAAGTCTTGAGAGTTTGGGCCCACAAAAGTCTATGTGAAGAGTGACTAGTTGAGAAAGAATTTATGATTTTCCAGGATTAAAGAAGAGTAAAATTTCAACTGATACCTTTTCTGTCCTACTGTAGGATATCTTTGTTCTGTCATAGTCTTGGACCAACCCAAGCTACTTACAAGAGTAGACATTTATAATTTCTTGCCTCGCCAGCAATTCGACTCTAGAAAGGGAGCTCAAAGCAGCTGAGGGAATGTTACTCTTCACCACAGCAGGCTTTTAGGTCTGCTTCTGAGTTAAATCAAAGCCTTCTAGAAGACTCCTTGTAACTATTAAGCATGACTATTAAAAAATAATTTATCCTTGGGGTGCCTGGGTGGCTCAGTCAGTTAAGTGTCCGACTCCAGCTCCGGTCATGATCTCTCATGGCATGTGAATTCAAGCCCCACATCCAGCTCTGTACTGACAGCACAGAGCACGGAGCCTAGAGGCTGCTTCAGATTCTGTGTCTCCCTCCCTCTCTGCCCCTCCCCCTCTCATGCTCTGTCTCTGTCTCTCTTTCTCTCAGAACTAAATAAACATTAAAAAATTTAATAAATTTTAGGAAAAAAAATTATCCTTCACCATCAAATGCAGAAACAGTATGTCAATTTCATTATCATACAAGCATAAGTGACCCAACATAGCCTCCTCATTTCTTTGGAAATCATGTCCTATCTAGTCTGTTAGGGATATAAGTGTGAAAAAGAAGAAGAGAGCAATTGCTGTTTAATTGCCTGGCTGCCAGGAACAGAAGGGACTGAACTAACATTTAATGAGCACCTGCTGTATGCCACCTGTTTTGCATAGCTTATCTCAGCTAATCCTCACAAGCACTTTATGAGGTAGATACGTCTTATTCCCATTTTAAATGGGGACATCGTGGCTCACAGCGTTTTGTCAAAATACTATAGCTAGACAAGCAGAAAGTGAAGGGGCCAGAATGTTAACACTTATCTCATTGATGCCAAAGTCCTTGAGCTTCCCAGTGTCAAATGGTGCTCGTCAAAGCAGAGTGGAGTGTGGGCTCCAGTCCTGAGCTGGATTTCCCAAAACAATGAACACCTTCCCGGAATTCATAGTAAAAGTCTTTCCATTTACTGTGGTTGAACTATTTGCAAAATTATCAAGCTGGGCTCAGTTGTCCTATATGTACGTGTGCTGGTGCAGCTGAGAAGATGAACAGGTTACTGAGGTTCTTTCCGCCCAGATTATTACTGAAGTCTGTTCCTTCATTTGCAGCTCAAATCCTGCATTCCAAGTCTCAGACCAAGCTTGGGTTTCCCTCCCTTCCTTAGCAGCTGCCCTTTTGCTTGAAGTGAGATGATCCCAGATCTGGTTGCTGTGCGTAGTTCCCTAGTCATGCTTCTTCTTTTTTTTTTTAATGTTTATTTATTTCTGAGACAGAGAGAGACAGAGCACGAGTGGGGGAGGGGCAGAGAGAGACGGAGACACAGAATCTGAAGCAGGCTCCAGGCTCTGAGCTGTCAGCACAGAGCCCCACGCAGGGCTGGAACTCACAAACCGTGAGATCGTGACCTGAGCCGAAGTCGGTCGCTCAACTGACTGAGCCACCCAGGCGCCCCCCCAGTCATTCTTCTTACCCACAGGCACATATAGCTGTTGGATGTCCTAAATCCAGGAGTCCTGAGTGTTTGGAGTCTTATTACCTCTTCAGTAACATCATTCAGGAAATCCTCAGTGTATTCATTCCTAGGGCTGCTGTGACAAATTACCCCAACCTGGGTGACTTAAAACAATAGAAATTCATTCTAAGTTCTGCAGGCAAGAAGTTCAAAATCAAGGTATTAACAGGGTTGTGTTCCCTCTGGAGGCTCTAGAGAAGATCCTTCCTTACCCCTCCCTAGTTTCTGGCAATCCTTGGTTTGCAGCTACGTCAAACTAATCCCTTCCTCTTCTTCGTGTCTCTGTGTCTCTGTCTTTCCTCTTATAAGCACATCAGTCTTTGAATTCAGTGCCCATTGTAATCCCGTATGACCTGATCTCAACGAAATACTTCTGCAAAGACCCCATTTGTGAATAAGATCACATTCTGAGGTTCCAGGCACATCTAAATTATTTTTGGAAGGGAAGATACTTTTCAACCTACTGTACTCAGGGACCTTTCTGACACTCACTGCCCAGATTTACCGTACAGGTTCACCTGGTGGTATTAAGGTATCAACAGCAAAGCTTTGGTTTGTCCTGGATTCCAGACTAGCTCAAAAAGACCCTGGGCACCATATTAATATAAAGTGCTATTTCTTACTGTGGAGATTACAACAGAACATTTGCTGGGCTCCTGCTTGGTATAAAACAGGTGATAGGCTTAACTTGCTTTGAAGGCTAGAACATATTTTACAATATCTGATATATGGTCCATTACACTTTAAAGCAATAGAAAAAATACCCTAAAGATGCTGAAAATAATGCATAAAGCTCATATGGCAGTCAAAGAAGAAAGACATCAATTTAAAAGATGATAGAAATAGCGTTTTAAAAATTGCCTTGACCAAAAAAAAAAAAAAAAAGGTAATGAATTATAAATTGTGCTTGCCAAAGTACAGCTCTCATAGACCACCATGTATATGGTATTTTTTTCCAAGTTGAAAATGAATCAGGGGGTTGAAGTCACATGAAAGGAAGGTTTTTTTTTTTAAAAAATTCAGTTACATCTAAATTGTAGCAGTTTCCACCCACCCTCGTATACAATGCCAATGGAAATTCTGACAAGCTGGTCAACACATGTCTAAAGGCGGAATCAAGGTTTTATACTACACAGCTGAGTTATGTTGGAGAGAAAGCAAGGACACTTTGCTTATTATCCTCCATTAGCCAAGCTAGATTTATAGCTCCAAACAGCAGTCACGAAAACCTGGAGAGCAGACCGGGAGCTTGGATTGATGCAAATCACTTCAGTTCAAATAAACCTTAAGAAGCTTGCTGGATATAATTGTTATAATAGCCTTAAAAATATAGCTTCACCAAATGTTTTTTATCTGAAAAGAAGTGAGCCAGACTGGAAACAATCTGGAACACCCTACTTTTGCTATATTTACCTTTTCCCATAAGAATGGGAGGGCTCTGAACGGGGCTGTACAGGGAACTGGAGAGAATATGTCCCTCTCTGAATCTAGAGATTTGCAAAGAAGTGGGAGATGCAGATATTGCTAAACAGGCAAAGGGCATGAACACTTTAAAGCCTGTTTCAAAATTGTGCATGCTTTTGGACTATTGGGCTTGTCTAGCAAGCTAGATTAATGCCTTAAACAATGTCTGTCAGGAAGCACCATAGATTAGTTAACAGCATGGACCTGAGAACCACACAGACTTGTGAATAAGTTCCTCCTATGTCTCTCTGAGTAAAGAAATCAATTTCTCTGCCTTTCATCATATTGAAATCAGGGCTTGTGTGAGTATTATATGAAGTTATTATGTGGCGCAAATAAGAGAACATATGCAAAATGAATGGCACATAGTAATTCTTCAATGAATGTTAGCATTTGCTAGAAACTCTTTCCTCAATTGTTTTATTCTACTTTTGTAATATACAGAGGCTACTCTCAAAAGACTCCGTTGACTCAAATGCAATGTAAAAATCTCTTTTCAGTGGGATTTGTACAGCAAAATGCATAGGCACGTTGCCCAGAGGTTTGTGTTCCTGGCGTTGAGGTGCACTGAACTGTTATGTAATGGAAAGCGCAACGCATCCAGAGTTAGCAGATCTGCACTGGAGTCCTGCTGCCACTAAGAAGTCAGCTCTACCTCTCTGGGCCCATTCCTCATCAGCAAATGGAGCCCTTCCAGCTCCAGAATGCTAGGTCTGAAGCTATAGCTAATATGACAGGTGAGAGGGCATAGACTTGAAATGAGAACAGAGTGCCAGTAGGGTTGGGATATGCGCAGATAGTAAAGTTTAAGAAAAAAAGGGGGGAGGCAAAAGAAGAGGAGAACCAAAGGGTCATCCCCATGAGGGATGAAGAAAACAAACAGATGAGGGAAAAAGTGGGAGAAGGGGAAGGAGAGTGGAAAGAAGGAACAAGAAAGAGGGTAGAGTAAGAATTTCTGTTCTGCTTGGTTATGGAAGTGCTTCGCGGTAGCTGGATCCTTATAACCTGACTGAGAGCTCAGGGTTGGGGCTGACAGTAGGCGACCAGCCAGTCTGAGGTGTCCTTGTGAAGTAGGTATGCTTGTACCTTTCCTTTCCAGGAATTAGGATGTGGAGATACCAAGTTTGTCCAAAGGGATAAGTGTGGGATCAGATCAAAAAGAGGAGAACTGAAACGTTCTTAGAAAAGGAAATGGAAAACAGATGGGAGGAAATTGTCACAGAAATAATCCAAAGAAACTTGCCTGAAATGAAGAACATAAGAATTTGGACAAAAGGGTTGTTCAAGCCCACAGCAGCACAATAAAATGAAAGAGACAGCAAAGCTCACGGCATCCTGAAATTGCATGACATTCATGAACAATGAAACAGATTTAAGTTTCCAAGAGGAAAAAAACAGATCACATGGTAGGTTGGGAATTAGAATGCCATTAGTCTTTCAAGGATAACGTTGAAAGCTGGAAAACACTACAACAATGCCTTCTCTTCTGTAAGAGACTAATTTCTGACCTACAGTTCTATACCCAAACACTCATTTAAGCATTTTCAGATGTAGTCAGTCTCAAACTTTACTCTCCAGTTTCTTAGGAAGCAACAAGATAATGCTCTACCTTATTAAAAAAAAAAAAAGGAAAGAAGGAAGGAGGGAGGGAAGGAAGGAAGGAAGGAAGGAAGGAAGGAAGGAAGGAAGGAAGGAAGTGGGGAAGGAAGGGAGGAAGGAAGGAAGGGGGGAAAGAAGGAGGGAAGGGAGGGAGGTAGGAAGGAAAGAAGGAAACATTCAGGAAATGCGGGCTGGATCATAAGAGAGAAGAAAAGGGAATTACCAGTCTGTTGGTGAGGGTAAATCCTCAAGAGTCCTAGAAACAGTGAAGATTGGAACAGGAAGACAAAGAACTGAAGGAAGGTTGTGGGAAGGAGAAACTGAAACTGATATCACCTGATGCATCTGATCACGTTGAGTAGCTATTTGCAGTTCAGGTGGAGATTTGGAAAAGGAATTAATGAAAAATAAATAGAAAATGGAATAAATACAAAGCAAAAAAAATAACACATGAGAGGGGGAAGAGTTGTCTAAGAAAAGAATGTGAACATATTGATTACATGTTCAGGTCTGAACATTTTTCATTGTATTATAATAATATAAGCATTAAATGCTTCTTTAAACACAAATTGTGCTATGACTATTTGGGGAGGATAAATGAGGGGAAAGCATGTGTGTTGAGGGCGGCTTAGGAGAACTAAATTCCACATTCCAATTTGGGAATTCAATATATAGTTTCTAAATGTTGGAAAATATCCAGAAATAGATAGAAGCATATTATAAAAGTAGATGTCGAAGACCAAACAAACAGAGATAAAAGAGTAGTGGGGACCCTTGGGGAGCTGGAATCTGGGAAGAAATTACTGCTTTTTCCATTGTTATTGTTTTGAACCTTGTAATTTTATTTGAGTTTTTAAGTCATATGCATTGATCACTATAATGAATATAAAATATAAATTCACTATATGAATATAAAATATAAAATCACTATAATGAATATAAAATATAAATTTCAAGTGTATTTGGAATGTAGAGAAAAACATGTCTCACTGTGATGACAGATGTGAAAACTCAGAAAATCCCTAACAGATGAACATTATGTCTTCACTTTACCAGAGAAATTGTGCAAGTTGACATAGTTACCAAATGACAGAGCCAGGGACCAAACCCAGTGTTTCTGATTTCATATTCAGGCTTCTTCACAATACCTTCCTGCTTCTCATTATATTTTACCTTAAATTTGCCACATTGCTTTAAAAATCACCCACACAGTGGCAACTAAAACAAACAAAACCCCTGAATATACAAAATTACATTCTTCATTAGTCACGTCTGAGCTAACTGAACAGAATCTAATGTTATCTTTGGTCTCATTTGCACCCTCCGTTTGGCGACACTCTGAGGAACAGAGATGAACGTTTAGGTAAATAGTAGGTACAGCTTTGGGGTCTAAAGCTTTTCCTATCAGATAAATGCTTCCATTTAGACCATCCCAACACACAAGGAATAGATTTTATTGCCCTACAAACGTCCTTAATCTGATTCAGTGCACCTGGGAAATAACATTTCTATTTGCTCTCAAGCCATGATTGCAGTAAACCTTAATGATGTACCAAATGTGGGGTTTGACAGTACTATTTTGAGTGTCCCCTATGCTATTGGAGCACTCTTCCAGATTTATTTTACCCAGAAGCTGTGAACTTTGATGAACACTTGGTTCTCTTGTATTTGATAGAGCCATTGATAATACTGCCTCCTTCCGCAAGCACAAGGCTTCACTAGCCTTCTCCTTGATAACCAGGTATCTTTGGTTTCCTTCAGCCCTAGTTCCTGGAAGTGTCATAATAATGTCTGCAATTTGCAGAACGCAATGGCAGCCCCAGTAAAATAAGCAAAATCTAATTATGTCAAAATTGGACCTTGCCTGAAGTAGGATGATTGGTTTTCATTCTGTATATTATATGAGCACCTACAACGATGGTAAATGTCAAGATGTTTCTTGGAAAACTTTACAAAAAAGAAGAGTTAGTAGGGGAAATGTAGACTGACTTACTATGTATCTGATCAATTTGATCTTTCTAGTCTAAGTCCTTGGGTTTTAGGTTTATGAACCTTTGGAATTTTCTGCAAAATGTGCACGAATGTGCATTTTGAAAAAAGATGTTCCATAATTTTCACCAAGATTGTAAAAGAGGTTCATAACCCCTGAAACGTAAAGAATCATTGTTTTACGCAAAGAAATGAAATCCATGTGTCATTCTTTAATTAGATTCTTCTTGGTGGAAATATAAGGATTTTTAAAATAGGTACTAGTGAATTTTCAAGAGATAGTACTAATTATGCCCTTTATTATTATTTTCTTAATTCTTTTCTATTTCTGGAATTATGAATCTTGAAGTTCATCTGAGACAAATTTCATGTCCTCTCTCACCTCTCTCCCCCAAATTTCTTTTTTTTTTCTAGCGTTTGAGGATTCATGTGAGATTACCAATAAAAAGTACTTTTTCTTGTGGCTTCCTAATTAAACTTTCTACTTCTTTCTCTGGGTTGCATACTGGACATATTTAATAGAAGAGTGAAAATCTCAAGCGTTATATGATTTGGTGATGTCATCAATGTCACCCTTCTCATCTCCTTGTCTCATTGTCTCCTTGTCTCATTGATAGGAAGGAGCTTTTGTGCCATCTTTGCTAGAGCTCTCAAAAAACATTTTCCTTGCAGCAACTATAGAAATATAAAGGGTCAGTTCAGTGATAGGTGTGTGGCCTGGCATCTTGCACTTCCTTTTTAATATCCAAGTGATTTCATCATTGTTAAATATAATTTCTAATAACCTGGAAGCATGACATAGCAGATGAGCCGCCGCACTGTGGAATCACTCTTAAGCTTTTCCGGGTCCAGAAACTAAATTTTAATAGAGCATCCAGGCTTATTCGTTTCTTAGATATCAACTCATGCTAACCAAATTAGTGAAACAGTAAAGTATAAATTAGATGCAAGTGTAATTATTTGTCAAAAGCGGAACATATCTATCAGTGTCTATTACACTTCTGTCTACTGCTTTTTATACCCACTTCCAGGAGTCTGAGAAACAAAAACAACTAATATTGAGACCTGGGTGTAGAATTACAACAGAGGAGACTGGCTATGCAAAAGTGAACATTCTTGCCTCCACCAAAAACAGCTCTCAGAGAGGAGTGGTTTTATAATTGGCTTGGTGACTCTTGGGCCAGATCTCCTACTTTTGTAAACTGGGTCTGCGTTTTCTTGCAGTAACCTCTTAGGTGAGATATTTAGCCTTTTTGGGTTTCGTGTGCCTCAACGTTTAGTAGAACAACAGTATCTATTTCATAAATTTGAAATAGATAATGAATGTAATGAACTTAGCATTACGTTGGTAGATAGCTAATAAATTGCATCCATAGACCCCTCTTTTCCCTCTAACCCTTATGTGTTTTCCTTTCCTTTCTTCCCTTCATTCTTGATAAACTACATCAATTTTTCCCTGAAAAATGAGAGATAAAAAAGTATCTGAGAAATACTTAGTGTTGTTTTAAACATATGGTTTGAAAATTTTACATAAATGACATTGTGCTCCAGATCTCATTCTGTTTCATACATTTCTCATGTTACTATGTGTGAATTTCGTTTATTGCCTCTGACAGTTACATAGAATTCTATCATGTCTATAAACCATATTTTATGTATCTATTCACTTAGTGATGGATACAGGTGGCTTCCATTTCTTTGCTACTCCCAAACAACTCCCTGATAAATCAAGTATGTAGTTCCTTATGAATGTGTACACATTTCTTCTGAGGTACATTTCCAGGGGCAAAATTGCTGGGTCATAAATACATATGCTTACAGACGGTGGACCTGGAAGGACAGAACATACTTTTTTTTTAAAGTTTTTAATTTCAGTATAGTTAACATACATTGTTTCATTAGTTTCAGGTGTACAACATAGTGATTCAACAATTCTATACATTACTCAGTGCTCATGGTGATAAGTGTATTCTTTAATCCCCATCACCTAATTCACTCATCTCCCAGCCCACCTCCCCTCAACCATCAGTGTGTCCTCTATAGTTAAGAGTCTGTTTCTTGATTTGTCTCTCTGTTTTCCCCCTTTGCTCGTTTGTGTTTTAAATTCCACATGAGTGAAATCATATGATATTTGTTTTCTTTGACTAACTTATTTCACTTAGCATTATACTCTATAGCTCCATCCGTGTTGTTATAAATGGCAAGATTTCATTCTTTTCAATGACTGAGTAATATTCTATTGTGTGTATATATCACCTCTTCTTTATTCATGTACCTATGGAGGGATACTTGGGCTGTTTCCATAGTTTGGCTATTGTAAATAATACTGCTATAAACATAGGGGCGCATGTATCCTTTCAAATTAGTGTTTTTGCATTCTTTGGGTAAATACCCAGTAGTGCAACTACTGGATCATAGGGTAGTTCTCTTTTTAATTTTTTGAGGAACCTCTATGCTGTTTTCCACAGTGGCTGCACCAGTTTGCATTCCCACCAATGGTGCACAAGGATTCCTTTTTCTCCACATCCTTGCCAACACTTGCCGTTTCTTGCGTTTTTATTTTAGCCGTTCTGACAGGTGTGAGGTCAGAATATCTCATTGTGGTATTGATTTGCATTTTGATGAGTGATGTTGAGCATCTTTTCTTGTGTCTGTTGGCCATCTGACCATCCGTATGTCTTCTTTGGAGAAAATGTCTGTTCATGTCTTCTGCCAGTTTTTTAAGTGTATTATTTGGTTTTTCGGGTGTTGAGTTGTGTAAGTTCTTTATGTATTTTGGATAATAACCCTTTATTCATTAGGTCATTTGCAAATATCTTATTCCATTTAGTGGGATAGTTTTTAGCTTTGTTGATTATTTCCTTTGTTGTGCACACAGGATAATCAACAGCTTTGTTGATTATTTCCTTTGTTGTGTGTGTGGGGTTTTTTGTTTTTGTTTTTTTTTTTGTTTTTTGTTTTTTGTTTTTTCTTTATGTAGTCCCAAATAGTTTATTTTTGCTTTTATTTCCCTTGCCTCAGGAGACATACCTAGAAAGATGGATGTATGGCCAATGTCAGAGAAATTACTACCTGTGTTCCCTTCTAGGATTTTTATGGTTCCAGGTTTTATATTTAGGTTTTTAATCCATTTTGAGTTTATTTTTGTATATGGCATAAGAAAGTGGTCCAGTTTCATTCTTTTGCATGTAGCTGTCCTGTTTTCCCAGCACCATTTGTTGAAGAGACTGTCTTTTTCCCATTGCATATTCTTAGGATAGCACACACTTTTATATGTATTTTCCAGGAGAGTAGGGAGGGGAATGGAATTGGAGATGGAAATGAAGGGAAAAGGAATAAAACGAATCAAGGATTTTTCTCAGATGGATGCTAAAAGTGGGCCTTGGACTAATGACAAACAACTCAGTCCTGTGTATCTGAGATCCTTAAAAATGATATAAAAAAAAAAGACTGTGGCTTAATGCATTATCAGTATAAGTGCAATGCCTACTACAATGGCTTAGCATCCTCCTCTGTGCTCCAGGGCCAGGATGCCAGCCTTCTACTACCTTATTAAGATGCTACAGAAAATCATTAGATGATGTTTGTGAGACCCTTAAAACTCTTGAGACTCAGGCTCTTTATGAACAACAAAGACTTGTTACTCTGCATTGACACCTGTCAGAATTTTAATAATAGATCTCTTTGTTAATCAACATTGAAGATAATTATTCCCAATTAGCCTATCAATGTGTCTTAGAAGTATATTGTTTTGACAATTTCATCCAATCAAAGATTGGAAGGGGATTAAGTTATAAAATAAATAAATCATGGGAATAGAAAGTACAGCATAGGAAATATACTCAATAATACCAGAGTAACTTTGTATAGTGGCCGAGGGTAACTACACTTACCATGGTGAACATTTTGTAACAGATATAATATTATATGTCAACTACGCTTCAATTAATTTCTTTTAATTACACTCATAGATGGCTATGACATTAAAAAAAAAAAAAAGGAATGGAAGCTCATTCAAGTAACCGTCTCTGCCAAAACATTGGAACACTTAAGCCTTTCATTTTCAATAGCACTTTCTGGTTTTTCATAGGTCCAGTGCTAAATGACAAGTATGACAGCTTTTCAGATCTGGATAAGGTGATTATTTCTTCCGTAATGAGGAGAGAGAGACCTGGAAATGTGGCTGCAATGATTTTCTTCAGAACTAATAATAAGAGAACTGAGTAAAATAGAGGAATCTTCTCTGTTCCATGTCCACAGGCTGCTCAGCCCTTTAATTCAGAATAGGATTATTTTAACATTAATAGTTTAGGACATAATAGACAAGTTAATTAAATTAGCTCACTTTGCTCAAGCTATTATAATGTGGATCCATTGTTACTTTTGGTAAAGCATATCACTGTAACTCTTTTACAATTTAGAAGCCAGGAGTATGCAATAGAACAGTACATTTAGAAGTAAACACCAGCACAGAATTTTTCAAACCTCTCCATTTTATTGAATTGAGTTTTATTTAATTTTTTCTCTTCTTTTCTCTTCACCATTTTTGGATCTAAAATATTTGTATTCCTCAAATCTGACCTGTATGTGTTCTGTTTATAATATTTAATAATAATTATTATATTGCATTACTGTATAATAATATTTTATAATAATTATTGTGTTGTAGTCCATACAATAATTATCCCACGTATTCCAGATAAAGGACATTTAATGTCTTTTATTAAATGTAGGTGGCAAAGAGTTAATTTTATGCATCAATACCATTCTTATTCAGATATCTTTATCCAAGAAAGGCAACGCTTCACTTGTAAAACCTTTATGAGCGTTAACTGTACTTATACCAGAGGCGAGGAAGGGGACTGGGGACAACAATTTGTGGTTAAATCCAATCTTTTAATCCGGCTGTTGGGAGTTGTTTGTGAAATCCCTGTCCTCAGAGCTTTGCCTCCTTTTAACTCTAATTAATTGTATAGTCATTGATTTAGGGAGCTGGAAGATTCACCTCCCCATATAAGGCAGTTCCTGAATTAGAATCCTTTGAAAGGGATGTTTGACACCTCACATAGCTGCAACCTTTTTAGTAGCAGGTAATCACCGGGATAAAAGCACCGGTTACATCTGATTTCACCTCTGTTCCCCCTGGAGCGTTTGCTTCCATATCCACTATTGTTTATTTGTAGTAATAGCCTCATTTTCCAAATCTAATCTAGCCTGATCCCCTTTTCTGTGGCAAAGAAAATGTAACTTGTAAAATAACATCTCCATCACGACCTTCAAAGAGTATCTTCTGGGCTTGAAAGCATACTGGAGGTCCTGTGTGTTGGTTCACACAGCTCGACAGGAAGTCTGCACTAAATTTACCTCCCTGTTACACCAGGAAATACATCCCAGAACATTCATCAAATTGTCACCTGCCTTGTGTCATTTAACCCTAAAGAAGAGACTGTACTGTTCAGAATAGAGACACCTTAATTCTATAGTTAAAAGTTGGAATTTGACACAAAAATCAACTTTTTCTCTATCTAACAGTTGTGGTGAATGTTGAGAGAAGGTACAGTTTTGTATTTTGTTTTTTAAAATATGATCCAGCTATTCTCTATAAGCGAAGCATTGACAATCACCCACTCGCTTGGCCAGCACTCCGCTTTGGGTCATCTGAAGTTGATTACCACCGTCCTTGGAGGGTGGTGTGAAATGCCAATGAAATCGTGAACTAATTCAATGACATGCCTGTTGTTCCAGTTATTTAGGCTAGTGGTTTTCTGAACAGGAAGCATTTCACGTATTCCCAACCATACTAACTGGGAAAATGTAAGGATTAGACCCTTTGTTGTTTATCTCTACATCTCAGCTGTCATACCAGGACGCAAGACCCGCAGGGTCTTTTGATCACGAGGGAACTTGTGACCATTCAGAGAAGGCTAAATTAACTATTGTTAGGTCACAGGGGTTTGGAAGCTAGAGCAGATTTGGTGGCATTTGTGGTATTGCCTCTGTAGAACTGATAGCCTATAGGTGGAGCTGCGAGTGAACGAATGACCTTCTAGGTCCAGTCCTCAAGCTGACGTGGTATTAGCACAATCTGCAGGCACTCACGGTCCCTCAGCTCCAGGTCAGCCTGCAATGCTGGCGAGGGGCCTGGGCTATTAGAAAGCTGCTGGCTCAGCCTGAAGGCCCAAGCACAGATAAACAAGGGAGAGGCTCCTTGCCTTGAGAGTGTTAAGTACTTGAGTGCTAACAGAAGCTGCCATTTCCTGGATTTGGTAGAGATGGGCAAGAAAGGCTACTCTGGAATATAAGACACCAAAGACTCAGCACCTGATGAGGATAAGAAACGGGCCAAGTCACAGGAAGACAAATACTTCATGACAATCACTAGTGTGAAGTATCTAAAATAGTGAAATTCACAGAATCAAAGAGTGGAATGGTGGTTGCCAGGCGGCAGGCAGAGGGGAAGCGGGGAGTCGCTAGTCAGCGGGTGTAAAGTTTCACTGAAGCAAAATGAATAAGCTCTAGAGACCCGCACACCAATACTGTGCATTTAAACATTTGTTAAGAAGGCCGATCTCGTGTGAAGTGTTGTTGCCACAGTAAAATAATATTCAAAGCATAGAACAGCAGAGCCAGATTTGTCTATGCTTATTTTGTATCCTTATCAACCAGTCGTGAAGCATGACCCCGGCCTGAGGAACAGCCAATAAGAAAAAAGATGGTTCACTTCTCAGAATAAGAATTCTCTGCCTTCAGAGAAGGCTGGTTGCCTCTTTAGCCCACATCCCTATTGTGAAATGCTTTTCTCGTCTACAGAACACTGTGGTTTACAGTTTACCTGCACCTTGTTATTGTTTCTCTCCCTAATAACCCACATTTATAATTTCTTCTAGAAGGGCTGCATTGATGGAGATGGAGTGTAACACCTGAAATAATAGGATTTTACAGGAAATAATGTAAATGAAGCCTTTGCCCTTAATGACCCATAATGAAATGCTCTTGTTACCAAGCTCTGCAGGCGAACCCAGTGCAGGTTGCCATGGAAACGCCCAGCTGCGCCTCCACACTGTTGCTTAATGATCAGTGTGATGTCAGGCTCTTGACATAACCACAAGCTTAGACAAATCTTTCCAGCCACAGTGACAGTCCACTCGGGATTTCAGTATGTCTGGGTGAGGGCTCCTGTGTCCAGGTATAATTAAAATACATTCAGACCTATGATTGGAAATGCTTTCAGCAGAGAATTAGGTCACCTTTTAAATTCTCCATTCACTTTCATTTCTCCACGCGAGTGCCCAGTTGGAAGCAAGCCAGAAACAGGGTAGCCACAGCGCATTACTGAAGATGACGCTTCACATGCCTGTGTCCAGGCTTACCCTTTACCCTTTGCGTGGGTGGGTGAGTGGCTGGTCCACGCTGGTCCACACCAAAAAAAAAAAAAAAAAAGACACCACGAAGACCTTTTTGTCCCTTTCCCCCATGTTCCCTGCATTTACCTTCCACCACGACTGAGCCTGAAATTCTATTACTCATTACTTTGATTTAGACAACAAAGTCAGGCCCTTTTACCCCGAATGTAATTCTCAAAGCCTATTATCTAGAAGGAAAAGACAGACCCTAGGGAATCTGTCCTTTCCTTCCCTCCTTTTATTTCTTTCTCCCTTCCCCCTTTTCGCTCTCTCTTAAAACTGTTTATTAGGTGCCTGTTATCTGCCGGGCAGTTACCAGAAACACAGGATGAGTAAGGTTCAATGCCTGTCCTCTAGAAGCCCACAGGTTATTAGACAGGGACATGGCATGTAAGCAATGCATAAACTGAAGAGACAGAGGTGTGCACAAGGCCCAGATGGAGACATGTACCTGAGAGAGAACAGGACAGGCTGCGAGATGAGGTGATGTTTGGGCTAATTTTGAAAGGAAATCAGTGGGACTAAAGTGAGGTAGAGAGACACTGTGAGACAAGAGTGAAGGTATGGAATGATCTTGGATGTTTGTGGAATTGCAAGCAATTCAGAATGGCTAGAGCTTTGGCCATTTGACTATACCTTGCAGGCAAATAGAAGCTCCTTAGGGTTTTAGGGAGAGAAGGCAGAGAATTGCAACTGCCATTTAGGAAGATTATCCTTCCAGAAAAGAAAAGCATGAACTGGGGAAAACACGGGGGCAATTAGGAAGTTATTGAAACACTGAGGCTATAGAAGATATCTATTGCATTCTGTCTTGTTTTAATATATATATATAATAGCATCTGTCTTTTATATATATTATATATATATATATATATATATATATATATATATATATATACACAATAGCATCTGTCTAACATCTGCCCTCAGCCCCTGGCCCACCCTCACAGGAGAAGTGGATGTATGACCAAAACCCAGCCTATTATAGTACCTTGTCACTGTTTGCTGTGATTGGTCCAAGGATGGCCACATGATCCAAGCAGCACCAATGAGATTTCTCCCACAAAATTTCACATATAGACTTCTGGACATAGGATTATTATTTTCTTTCTTTCTTTTTTCTTCAAGATGAAAGGATGTAGCTTTTGGCTTCCAGAAACCATCTTTCCTGATACCTGGAGAGGGCTCTCTGATCATTAGGCCAATAGATAGAGAAAAATGCACTAAGAGATGGGGAAACAGAGATTTGTTGATATTGTTTGAGCCGCTAGAATCTAGGACAGAGACCCAGCTGTGTCTAAAGTCAATATACCAACGAAATTTCCAGTTACACACGCCAGTAAATTTCTTTAGGCTTGAGCCAGCTTGAGTTAGTTTTTTTGTTACTTGTAACTGAATGTTTCTTGAGGAACCAGGTAAAAATGATGAAAACATGAATAGAAGCTGGAGAGGCTGGAGAAGGTGGTTTCAGTGAAATTTCAGTAAAGTTAACTCAAGGATTGGAGAAGTGGGCTGAGTGAGACATGCTGACAGAGGCACCTACAAAGTCCTTGGGACACAGAGTTTGGGCCCATTAGCCATGGACCTCCAACTCCTGAACAACCAGGGTTGTGAAGTTTCTGCTTTGGCAAATGGGTTGGTGAATAACATTTCTTCTTTTGATGGAGACTACTGTCACCTGTGGAGTGGCCAGATTTATAGGAAGGTTAATGTTAATGTTGAGTTGATTCTGTCTTCATGTCTCTCACTGGCAATGGTTCTATTTGCCAGGTCCTTACAGAATATATTTAGTGTCTCCTTTGGAACATCCTTCTCATATGTTAGTAAGACATTTGCATGTCTCTTACATCTTTACAGTCTCGACATCCTGTCTCTAGTTCCTTTCCATTGTACTTCATGGGACATGGTTTGGGTGGTTTTTAAAGTGGTGCTTATCAGGGGCGCCTGGGTGGCTCAGTCGGTTGAGCGTCCGACTTTGGCTCAGGTCATGATCTTGTGGTCCGTGGGTTCGAGCCCCGTGTTGGGCTCTGTGCTGACAGCTCAGAGCTTGGAGCTTGTTTCGGATTCTGTGTCTCCCTCTTTCTCTGCCCCTCCCCTGTTCATGCTCTCTCTCTCTCTCTGTCTCAAAAATAAATAAAATGTTAAAAAAAATTGAAAAAAAAAATAAAGTAGTGCTTATCAGTATGTAAAGTTATCTTATCAACTATTTGTTTATCTCCTGTTTTCATTAAACAGTCATCTCCATATGAATAGGGACCTTGTGTGTTTTGCCCCTCATTTATCCCAAGCACCAAAATCAGTGACTTAAACAAAGTTGGCACTCTATAAACATTTCCGGGTGTATAGTTTCTAGTTCATCAATGGATGTCTCATTTGTCTATGTCCCAACTAATAGGCAGTGTCCAATGCAAAGTACAATATTCTGATATCAGTAGAAACTGGAATGGAAGGGGGTGGTTGCCAATTTTATCTGAATCCATATATGCATATAATGCACCCCAACACTTCACTGGTTTGGGGGGAACTACATCGTATCATTACCCTACACCAGTCATCTAAAACCATTAAGTCTTTTTAATGAAACAGTTGCTAAGCCATATCTTTCCATTCTATAGTGGCATTGCTAGTTTATTATATTTTTTGGTCCTTAGTTGAGAACTTCACGTATATCCCTGCTAAAATTTAGCCCAATGAATGTCTGCATGTTTTTTTTTTTTTCTTGTGATTCTGTTGTACGATATTTAGTCTCCAGGCTTTCTATGATTAGCATAACTAATGAGTCTGACTGTAGGCTTCCTGCATCATTTATGTTGCTATCTCCAAATCCTAGCTCATGACCCGTGACCAGAGCATACGCAGTTAAATGTTTACTGGACAAACTCGAAGACATACCTTCACTATTTTTCAAGCTTTAATTAAAATGTAAGAAAGGTTAGATATTTTACCTGTCTTCTAGAAACATCTTTCTTTTGGTATCTATCTCTCAATTAATCCAAATATATGTGGATTCAGCTCATTTTTCTCCTTCTTTTTTGTCATAAAGTTTCACGGTGTTTTGCTGTTATCAAGATACACTGCACTTACACTATAGAAACAATTTCAATGAAAAATTAGTTTAGACTGACATAGCTTGATATTAAGGAACCTATACTGGCTTCTGGTGATTGCCAATTCCCTCTTCTATAGGTGCCTCATTCTCCCTCTTTGGGAAGAATGTCCCGCGAGCCCTCTTGTGGACACTGACTGGGGGTAAGAATTTATAAAAGTTAATTGTGAAACTGCATTGACCTTTCAGGTTTCTGCAGCAGATCAGAATTCATGGGGGGAAGTTGGAGTAGAGAAACAGCTACAAAAATGCCGGAGGGTATATGTATGTGTATATATGTACATATATGTATGTGTGTGTGTGTGTGTGTGTGTATATATATATATATATATATATATATATATATATATATACATATATATGTTTTTTAATGTTTATTTATTTTTGAGGGAGAGAGAGTTGACGGGGGACAGGGTGGTAGACAGAGAAAGAAAAGGAGGCAGAGGATCCCAAGCGGCTCTGTGCTGACAGCAGAGTCCGATGTGGGAGTCGAACTCAGGAATCAGGAATCATAAGTTCATGACCTGAGCTGAAGTTCGACACTTAACCATCTAAGCCACCCAGGCACTCCCCCCACCACACCCCCCCCCCCGTCAAGGGGGCATATTTTTAAAGCCTATTATTAAACTATAGAAATTTTCATTTTGTTTAGAAAAAAAATCACACATGCGTGTCTATTCAAAATGTACCCGCTGATGATTATAATCAAGGATGTTCAAGATGGTGCCTCTGTCCTTTCTTTCATATGAAGATTATTTCTGGCAGACCGCTCATCCTAGAATTGGGCAAGAGGATCTGAACGGAGAAGGCAGGAAGTGGGGATGGGAGCTTACTGTGTTCCACACCCCTGTCTAAGGCTCTATTTGAGTTGAGTACGTTGGTTACATAAGCACCACTTTTTCTCTGTGTCGAGGTAATGATTCTGGAACACTATGAAGGACTTTTCTTAGATTTCAATGTCCTTTAAAACCAAAGAGCATACGGCACTAAACCAAGCCAATAGCCCCTTTCAACATAAAACAGTTTGGTCTTTCTGTATCGAGTACTTTCATCTAAAATCCACTGGCATGAAGAGTCACATTTCCTTGAAATGTACAGGGCATTTATTAACAACCACAGTATCTCCTACATGATTTATGGCTGCCTTTTCTCTGTGGGTTTTGGAAAGAAGAAGGAAATTCAGATTGGGCTGTGTATGGGCCAATTCAATAGGCTTGTAACATCATTTTGCTAAAGCTAATTTGAGGAGGTTGTTACGTTCCTCAAATCTGTGGTGGTTCGTATACATCTCTGCCATCACATTCCTACTCTCTATAGGCTGTAAATTAGGAATGGATAAAAACGCAGACAGATTACAAAGATGTGTTTTTCTCATATAGAGATGTTTTAGGCACTCTTAAGTGCTTTACTGAAAAACGTTCCCCAAACTTTATTTTTAGCTTTGTAAGGCATGAGAGAGTTTCTTGCCCCTCATCCGCCTACCCTCTATCTCTCCCCCTCTTTATTTCTCTTTAGAAAATTCTCAGAAAAGTACGAACCTCTTAGGGTCACAATATCATTATAAAGTAAATTGCTACTAAAAAAAGTGAAGTGGTAACCTGACAGTCTTAAAGGGTCCCTGCTCTATCCTATATGTTGAATCAATTGCTGGAAAATAAGCTATAGGATAGCTTTTATTGTTTTATTATTATTATTTTTTAATGTTCTATTTTTATTTTATTTTTGAGAGAGAGTGAGACAGAGCATGAGTGTGGGAGGGGCAGAGAGAGTGGGAGACACAGAATCCAAAGCAGGCTCCAGGCTCTGAGCTGTCAGCACAGAGCCCAATGTGGGGCTTGAACCCACGAACCATGAGGTCATGACCTGAGCCAAAGTCGGACACTTAACCGACTGAGCCATCCAGGCACCCCTAGGAGCGCTTTTAATTAATGTAATATTTCACAGCCCTTCTGGGGACAGAGACTGAGTGTGGCTAATTCTCATAGTATGGTCCTTAATTGTACCAAGTACCTCAGTGCCTACTATTTGAATACAAAATGATGAATAATAATAATAGCCCCATTAACATTTGTTAACTGATGTGTTTATGGATTCAGCCAAGTCCCTCTTGGTTCATTACTTAATTTCACTGCTTCCCCATTTCTCCACCAGATGGCAGAAGAAGGGCCTGATTATTGAGTTTGAGATATCTTTGATTCTTAGATATTAAATATGAGATGGTATTCAGAGGTAGGAAAGAATGCTCAAATATGTGGCTATAATTTTATTTTTATTATGCTTCCTACATGGAAATGTCTTGAAATACAGAAAGGATTGTGAAGAACTTAGGTGTTAGGTTGGAGGTTAAAAGTTAAGCAAGAGATTATAGACCAAGGAATGTGTTGATATTCTTTCTGGTATCCTTATAAAGTAGGCAACAGGGCCAAGGAAATTACTCAGTGAAGATTCTTCACTAATCTTGCCTCTGCACTTGGAAATGTAAGTAGGAAAGACGTACGGATATAAGATATCTCTTGGCCTTACGGGGATTGCATTCTCTACTCCTATATAGCATTCATTTTGAGGATAAACCCTTAAAATTCATCTCACAAGATAGTTAGAATGTAGAAGGAAATAAAAAGAGTTAGCCAGGGACCAAGAGCCATCAGCAGACAAAAGGAAGGGTTTGAATCCTTACAATTGATAAATGTTTAATATCTTGGCACTTGCAAGTATTGCCCAAGTTTATTTACCAGTTCTTAAACAAACTGTGGAAAATATTGTATTATCCCCCTACAGAAGAATCTAAACTGGAGATTTGAAAAGGACAGTGTTTCAATCAAAAACCAACTTTATTGAACCCCACTCTCGTTGGCATGTCCTATCCACGTTTGAAAACCAAAGCATTGCTCATGACTTACATAGTCTGTCTTTTGAGATAAGTAGCCATTAGATTACAGTTTAGACAAAAAGGAAGTGAGTTGAAAGAGATTGTTTTGAGAATATTCTTTTTGGGTAACAACCTGTATGCTAGAAATGTGAAATTAACTTCAAGGCAGTGGTTCTAAGATTTTTAAATCCATATGTGAGAAGAGTATTTTAAGAAACACACACATATTTATGATATTTTATTGCTCAGCCACTGTTTTCTGAGGCTTTGGCTTTTAACCTTTTCTAGTCACCATGGCAACAAGGACACAAATACATCCATACCATGAGCTGGATCTATGAGGAAGAATTTCCAACTGTATACATAGTATGAATATTTGACCTACGCATTACAAAGAGAATTTGATGTAATTTTAAATACAGTAAATTGTCTGAGTGAGTCATAAACTGGAAATAGTGTACATGGTAGGAAAATGTAGTCTCATAAATGAACCAAGGGAAAACAGCGTTGGATTTCTCCTCTCTAGAAACTCCATCTTGCCTTCCCACATCTCCCTTTCTGATGTAAAGAATGTCATGGGAAACTTGAAGAAAATCATCCTAAGACCTAATTTTTCTCCTTTTCAAAATCCAAGCCTAAAATAAATGATTTCTTTTTAGGCAAATCGTAAACCTGTAATCGGAGACATTGGTCTTGCAAAAACACTGCAACTCCAATTACTGGCTGTAAATTGCTTTCCTAAAAATCCTTCTAAAATATTCACTCTGCATTCTGAAAGAGGAAAATAGATGCTGAAATTTCACCCCTTTAAGCTTCAACTACTGGCTAAGGGGCTCCTCACACAAAATCCCATGAAAACAGGGATGGGTGCATAGCTTTACAATGGAATAAATTCTATCCTGGACTTTGTATTCAAAGTCTTAGGAAGAAACAGATAAGGATAATATCAGCAAGGAGGTGCATGCAGCATAGCGGGGGTGGGGGGGTGGGGGTGTGGGGGTGTGGGGAGGTGGGGGTGTGTGGGGGGTGGCGGTTTCTGGGGTAGGGGTGAAGAGCCACATGAGAGAGGCAGGGAGGTGTGAATGCCAGAGACACAAAGGGAAGCCCCAGCAGGGGGCCTTGAACTGATGCTTAATAAATGCTTTTTGATTTGACTGAATGATCAAAGTGTGGTGTGTCAGGCCCCCTAGTACTATTGCCTACAAATGCCTTTGGCAACCCACATCTTGGTTGATTTCAGGGAATAGGACTGTCCAAAGAGATGCCTTCCCCGCCCCCTGCCCCCCAGCTCTATGTGAATGAGAAGTGACACTTCCTGCTTTCGCCACATTTCTCCATAGGAAGCCTGTATTGAGCACTTGCCCTGTGAAGAGCAGTCTCGAGTGTATTTTTGAGATTCTGTGGAGGTTGCTGCAACTCAGCACCTCAGTTTTCTGATGTGCTGAGTTGCAGCAACCCCTACAGAACAAATTAATAATAAGTAATAACATTTATGTACAAAGTCGGACTCATAACATTGTGTGATGCTTAAGAAAAGATTTTATGCAGCCATGGTAAAAATTTCAGGTCCTTTTCATCCTTCAAGGAAGTGGCATAGCTGAGTGGAAAGAATGTTGGCTTGTGAGGCCAGAGAAGCAAATCCAAGTCCCAGCTGGGCGGAGACCAGCTGTGAGACCTGACAAAGCTTCTCGGCCCCTCTGGCGTTCAGTTGTCTCAACAGCAAAGTTAACATGCTAGTCTAGAAGATTGTCTATCTAATATTTCATTATTCTAGACAGAACTGAAAAAGACATTGAGAGCCCAGGTCAGTTGTACTTTGGACTTCCTTTGTGAGCCCTCTAGACCTCTTGAAAAAGGGGAGAGGCATTTATATTCAAATTTTCTAATTGGGTTTGAGAAATCAGAATAAAAGCCCGGAAACATAGCCCTGGGGTGGGAAGGAGAGCAAAGCAATTGATACACAGCAAATGCCCACCCTATCTCCACTCCTGACCTGCCCGGGCCACACATGCCTCTCCAGACGAATCATGTGGCATGGGCAGCAAACAAAGAACCAGGTGCAAAAAAGACCATGGGGATGGAGGAGGGGAGAACAAAAACACAGGATGTTCTGGGCCCATGGTAAATAGGATTTCTTTGATACTGAAGGGAAAAGGATAGGCATTACTGTTGGTTACTCGTCTGGCTTTTGAGACTTTCAACACTCACATAAGTTTTTCAATTAAAAAAGAGGAAGTATACACATTGACATATATATGCGTATAGGCATGTATAAATCCCATCCCACACGAGAATCCCACCAAAGGGCTCATCTCCTCCCCCGCGGCCCCCAGCTCTTACTCTTACTTGTACATCTTACTCTTTGTCGTTCACCATAAGGTATAAACCCAGTGAACTACAGAGATTTGAAATGTGCAGAACTCTCTTCTAGATGTTCTTCTTGTTGTGAACACTCCTCTCACCCTGCCCTCTGCCCTGTGCTTCCACCCCTACAAGAAGGACAGAATTTGAGAATTCTGACTAGTTTGTGAAACTGTAAACACCTCAACTTTTTTTTACATTTGCTACTGTTTCCATGCCAGAGTTTTCTTTAAGAAGCTTTTCTTTTTTTTTAAGTTTATTTCTTTATTTAGAGACAGAGGGAGAGAAGAAGCATGAGCCAGGGAAGGGCAGAGAGAAAATCCCAAGCAGGCTCCACGCTGTCAGTGCAGAGCCCCTGTGGGACTTGAACTCATAAGCCATGAGATCATGACCTGAGCTGAAATCAAGAGTCAGATGCTTAAATGATTGGGCCACCAGGTGCTCCTCCATGACAGATTTTTCTTTTCAGGAGATAAGAACATTTCTAAAAGATCAAAATTAAATCCCTTTGAAGGATCAAAAAGGACGGTGGCTCTGGGAAAGTATTAAAACAGAACAACCCCGTGTATACCTAAAATTGTACCATTTATGAAATTCCTAAGCACCTCAAATCTGCTAAGGTTAAAACCCAACCTTCGCCTTGTGTGTTTCCTTCTTTTGGCACAGAAACACAAATATCTCTTTAACTCTTTGGCAAGACAATAAAATTTGGATTCATTGAAGGAGATCATTGCTAAGTGGGGTATTTTATGCTGAAGAGGTGATCACTATTCTGGCATAGAACAGAGAAGCTATATCTATATCTATATATGTGTATATATAAATACAATTATGTATACTTATATTATTATATATTAATATGTTATTATATATATATATATATGTATATCTGCCTTCAGGCAAAATTCCTCTTTTCCTTCCCCATATTATTCTCCAGTTATTCACACAAGGATTTTACCAACCTATCAGTCTATTTGCCAATTCTTTATATAATCTCAACATCAGTTTTGGTTCTCTTCCTAGAAACTGTTGTGGAAGGTGATGTGATGGATACTAATTCATATCTGAAAAGGATATTCCTCTTCAGCCAAGACAGACAGGATCTGATACTTTGAGGAGATCTGGTTCATAATATACAGGGAACTACCACCACCACCGCCACGCGCGCGCACACACACACACACACACACACACACACACATTAATAGCAACAACAAAAACAACTCCTCTCTTCAGTCCTCCTCTCATGTCTCTCTTCCTGATCTGCCACCAGTGCAATTAGAGATAATGTAAGAAAATAGGATAAAATATGAATGGGAGAAAGTTCTCATTCTTTATCATATCCTTATATAAAGCAGCCCATCATCAATTATGAATAACTGTGAATGAGTTTACCATAGTCTCTGGCCCTGACCAAAAGGAAAAAAAAAAAAAAAGGCAGATAACTTGTTCTGGACCACTTCATACCTGAAAGGGATGTGGGAATGTTAGGAGAAAAGATTGTGAGAGTGGAGAGCATGGAGAGAAGGAGAGAGAAGGGGGTTGAAGAAAACTTCACGGTATCATATGGAGTCTAACAGGATGGGCTCCTTCACTGAATGCTTGTTTTTTATGCCTGAGTCAGTTACTTAATCTCTATGATCCTCAGTTTATTCACCTGTAAAAAAAGAATAAAATATCTACATGACCGAATTGTTTTAAGGATTATGTTAAATTATAAGTAGAAAGCATATCATACAATTCCCTTAAAATAATTTATTGTCATTAATTTATAATTTCCCAGGGATAACAATTATGCCCATATAATCATGGAAGAAGTCTGAAGCATCTCTTGTTTGAGGGCTGGAAAAGAATTTCTTATTCTAAAAAAATTGAATATCTGGAGGATAACTATCCACAGAACAATGTGTAATATAAATGCCCAACAATAGAGAAACAAAAGGTAAATTATGGCAGGTTTATGCTACAAGGGACATCTCTGGATATATATACTATGCAAACAGTAACCATAGGGAGCTGGAATGGCTGTACTAATATCAGACAACATAGACTTTAAGACAAGGAATATTCTTAGAGAAAAAAAGGTAATGACAGTAGTAGTAATAGTCATCTTCGTAATGATAGAGGGAAACAGGGAGATATAACCATTATAAATGTAAAGCTCCTCATGACCAAGCCACAGAGTACATGTAGCAATAACTGACAAGATGATAGTAGAAATAGACAAATCAACAATTACGGTTGGAGATTTAAATACTCCTCTCCCCATAATGGATAGAATGAGAAAGAAAATCAGTAAGGAGGATTTGAACAATATTAAACAAGTTGGTCTAGTTGACATATATAAACATACTACCGCCAACCACAAGGTGCGCATTCTTTTCAGGTGCATGTAGAAGATTTCTCAGTATATATCATAGGCTAACTCCATAAAACAGATAATAACGAATAGGACTGAAACCATACAAAGTATATGCTCTTGCTCCAATGGACCTAAATTAAAAATCAGTAACAAAAAGAAATTTGGAAAATCCTCAAATATTTGGAAATTTAGTAGCATATTTCTAAATAGCCCATGTGTCAAAAAAGAAACCACAACAGAAATTAGAAAATATTGTGACCTAATTAAAAAATGAGAGCAGACAAAATCAAAATTTATGGAATGCAGCTAAAATAGTGCTTAAAGGGGGGCTTATAGCAAGTTTCAAAGATATGAGGCCAGGAAAAGAAGAGCAAACCAAATTCAAAGGGAGTAGAAGGAAGGAAATAATAAAGATCTGAATGGAAATCAGTAAAATGAAAAATGCAGCGTAATAGAGAATTTCAGTTACATTAAAATGTGGTTCCTTGAAAACATCAACAAAATTGATAAACCTCTACCTAGCCTGACCAAGGAAAAAGGTAAAAGCAGACAGAAACTCCAAAAATCAAGGATAAAAGAGACACAATAACACAGACCATAGAGAGATTAAAATAGTTATAAGGGAATATTATAAACAACTTTATGCTAACAGATTAGATAATTTAAATGAAATGAATTGATAAATTAATAGAAAAATTCCTAGAAATACACAAATTACTAAAACAGACTCATAAAGAAATTGCAACCGAATATATGTATATATTAAGTAAAGAAATTGAATTAATATATAACACTCTTTCCACATAGGAAAGCCAAGTCCCAAATGATTCTACTCATAAAATCTATCAAGCATTTAAAGGAAAAAATAACATAAATTCTATACAAACCCAGAAAATAGGGGAGGTAATACTTTTTCTATTGATATAATGATGGTATCAGAAGAAAAATAAATAAATAAAACTATGGAATAATAATCCCGATGAATATAAACACAAAAATCCTTAGCAGAACATTGGCAAATCAAATCCATCAATGTATGGAAAGGATTATAAACAATGAAAAAGTGGGATTTGCAAGAATAAATCAAAAATCAATCAATGTAATACATAATATTAAGAGGATAAAGGGCAAAACCCAACTCAACAGATGCAGAAAAAAATTGGAAGGAAAATCCCAACACATGTTAAAAACTCCCAACAAATTAGAAAGAAAAGAGAACTGCATTAACTTAATAAAGCGTATCTATTTAAAAAAAAAAACTCACAGTTGATATCACACTTAGTGGTGAAAGATTAAATTCTTTCTTTTTTAGATTGGAGAAATTTATTGTATTAAAGGCTCTAGCCAGCGAAGTAAGGCAAGAACATGATACTAAATGCATATGGATTAGAAAGGAAGAAGTAAAATGTTTTATTCACAGACAAAATGATCTTTTGTGTAGAAAATTCTAAGGACCCTAAGAAAAAGACTAATAGAACTATTAATAGAGTTTAGCAAGGTCATAGGATACTACCTAAATATACAAACAGCAATGTATTCCTATATACCAGCACCAAACAATCTAAAACTGTAATTAATAAAAAATGCCATTCACAATAACATCAAAAAGAACAAAATACTTAGGAATAATTTTGTTGAAGATAAGACCTCTCTATATATTGAAAATTATATTATATTACGGAACAAAATGAAAGAAGACCTAAATAAGTGAGAAACGTACTATGTTCATGGATTGGAAAATTTGACATTGTTAAGATATCAAGTTTTCCCAAATTGATATGGAGACTGAAAATAGTCCCTACCAAAATCCTAGCTGGCTTCCTTTATTAATTGTCCATAAGCTGATCCTAGGATGTATATGTAAATGCAAACAACATAGAATAGTCAAAGTAATTTTGAGAAAGAGGAACAAAGTTGACTCACACAGCCCGGTTTCAAAACTCAACACAAAGTAATAGTATGCAAGACAGTGTGATATTGGCATAATGATAGACATAAAGATCAATAGTGCAGAACAGTCCAAAAATAAGCCCTACATATATATGGTCAATTTATTTTCAACAAATGTGCCTAAGTAATTCAATGGGGAGACATAATCTTTTCAACAAATGGAGCTCCATCCATTTGCAAAAAAAAAACCCAAACAACCCCCCCCCAAAACTAACCCAAATTTTAAGTCAATTATCATAGATGTGAATGTAAGAGCTATAACTTTGTTTAGAAGAATACACAGGAGAAAAATGTTTGTGATTTGGGGTTAGTAAATATTTCTTGCATAATGACATCAAAAGCACATCCATCAGAAAGTTGATAAATTGGACTTCATCAAAATAAAAAATTTTTGGTCTTCACAAGATACCACTAAGAAAATAAAAAGACAAGACAGAGATTGGGAGAAAATATTTACAAAACATTATCAGATACAGGACTTTTATATAGAAAAAATACATTTTACCATTCAATAATAAGAAGACAAATAACCCTCATAAAAATGAGCAAATAGGAAAGAAAAAAATTAAATTAAGAAAATGAGCAAATGCAATGCACCTCAATGTTTATAGCAGTATTATCAACAATAGCCAAATTATGCAAAGAGCCCAAATGTCCACCGACTGATGAATGGATAAAGAAGACGTGGTATATATATACACAATGAAATATTACTCAGTGATCAAAAAGAATGAAATCTTGCCATTTGCAACAACGTGGAACTAGAGTACTAGAGTATATTATGCTAAATGAAATAAGTCAGTCAGGGAAAGACAAATTTCATAGGATTTCATTCATATGTGGAATTTAAGATATAAAACAGATGAACATAAGGCAGCAAAAATTATATAAACACAGAGAGGGAAACAAAGCATAAGAGACTCTTAAATACAGAGAACAAACTGAGGGTTTCTGGCAGGGTGTTGGGGGGAGGGGCTAAAAGAGTGAGGGGCATTAAGGTGGACACTTGTTGGGATACGCACTGAGTGTTATATGTAAGTGATGAATCACTGAATTCTATTCCTGAAATTATTATTGTACTATATGTTAACTAACTTGGATTTAAATTTAAAAAAGAAAAGAAGATGAGCCAATGATTTGAATTTGCATTTCTCCAAAGAAGATAGGCAAGTGGCTAATAAATATATGAAATGATGTTCAATGCCATTAGTCATTAGGGAATGCAAGTTAAAACCACAAGATACCACCTCATGCCTGCTAGAATGGCTAACCTCAAGAAGACTAAGAATTCCAAGTGTTTCTGAGGATGTGGAGGAAGTGCAACCCGCAGACATTGCTGGTGGAAACAAAATGGTGCAACCATCTTGGGAAACCAAAAGTTTCTTAAAAAGTTAAATATGACCTTACCAAACATCGGTTCCACTCCTAGATATCTACCCAAGAGAAATGAGAACATATGTCTACATAAAAACTTATGCATGAATGGTCATAGTAGCATTACTCACAATAGCAAGAAAAATGGCAATGTCCATCAACTGGTGAATGCATTAAAAATGTGGTAAATCTTGACAATGGAATACTGCACAATAATAAAAAGGAATGGATTACTGATACATGCAACAGCATGGCTGAACATCAAAAACATAATGCTAAATGAAAGAAGCCAGACACATTGGACTATGATGACTATATCTATAAATAATTTCTAAAAAAGACGATACTGCCTGGGATTAAGGAAAGAGCAGGGATAGACTGCCAATAGTTCAAAGGAATTTTTTTAGTTGATGGACATGTGCTAAAACTGGATTGTTTCTGAATTCTTATAGCATCTTTTTTTTCATAATCACCCAAACCTGGAAATAACCAAGATATTTGTCACTGGATGAATAGATAAACAAACTATGGTACATCCATGCAGTGGAATATTATTCAGCCATAATAAGAAATGTGCTAACAAAGCACACAAAGACATGGATGTATTTTAAATGCATGGAGCTTTATAAAAAGAGACAGCCTGAAAGTACTCTATACTGTATGATTCCAACTATATAATATTCTGACAAGGCAACATTATAGAGATAGTAAAATGATGAGTTGTCACCAAAGGCTCAGGGGTGTGGTGGGGGGGGGTAGTGTTGAATATATGCAATACAAGGGATATTTTAGGGTGGTGAAACTATTCTGTATGATACTGAAATTGTGGATATAGCACTATCCACTTGTCCAGATCCATTGAAATTTATAGCGTGAAGAATGAAACTTAGTTTGTGTAAAAGTTTAAGAAACCATTTATATGTCAAAGGATACCAGGGAGGAATGTAGACTATCATAAGAGAATTGAACTGTGTTACAGCGTATGAAACAACCTCACCAAGGGAGGTGGGGAAAAGGTGTTGACCTAAGTAATATACAGAATGAACAGCGTCCGTAAGATTTCAAAGCAAAAGAAACTGTACACAAGCATTGTACTCTAGTTGGTAAGGTTGTTCCCCATTAAAGGATGGGTTAATAATTCTGAAACTACTATACATATATACTGGAACTGAACAAGCAAGGCTTCATACTGTTAGAATGGAAACTGACAAATAAGCAAGTGGAGGAGATCACAATGATCCATGTGATAATGGACTGGGGTTGGAGATGCCAATATGAACTCATGTTTAGCTTAATATAGATAAAGGCAATTATATATAAAAATATTTTTAGAGATGTGTAAATACATGGGTTAATATATACGCATATACTCCCTTGTGCTGTCAGCTGGGAGTTCCCAGAAGCACCAACACTCCATAGCAACAAGCACACCTATCACCCAGATCTTGGTTTCTAAATGCCATTCTCCAATAAGAAGAGCCAGGACTCTTTGGAGAAATGGCTGACTCTAGGGCTGCACCAGGAAATAAGCTTGGAGCATTTTACAGTGCCAGGAAGTGTTCAAAAACCAGAAACCCAAACAAAGTAAACAAAATCCCATAATGAGGGAGATACTGCAAAGAGATTCAGGAGCCAACTGAAAGAGTTCTAAAGCTGGAACAATTTGGGCAAAAACTCGAAGTAACATTGGATTGTAGTCCAAAGTATGAAATAAATGCCCACGTGTCCATACTGATGTAAATAATTGAGTAAGTAATAATTGAAATGGAGGAGAAATATCTCCCACACATAAGAATTCCAAATAACTTATGTAGATACCCCGTCCTCAAGGAAGTGAGGCATAACTCCTCATTCCTTAAGTGAGGCTGTGCAGTCTGCACATAGTGCCTTCCTTAAGAAGCGTACAGTGTGAAAAGGAGGAACAAAAAAATAACTTTACAGTACAGAAGGCTGACAAACACTACCTCAGTCAGGTGATCAAGATGAACAGCAACAATAAGTCATGTTGATAGAATGCACCCTTAATATGATATGATGCAAATGGTATTTTTACCTCTATGGTCCTTGTCTGAAAAATGAGACAAATTCCAACTAAGGGACAGCCTGCAAAACATCTGACCAATATTTTTCAAAGCTGTCAAGGCCATCGAAGACAAGGAAAATGTGAAAAACTGTCACGGCTAATGGAGGCCTCAGGAGAAAAAATGAGAAAATACAATGTGGTATCCTGGATGGGACCCTGGAACATAAAAAGGACATAAGGTGAAAACTAAGGAAAACTCACTCAATATAGACCTTATTTAATAATAATGTTTCAATGTTGACTCCTTAAATTGCAACAAATATATGAAAGTTAATAACAGAGAAAACTGGGTTTGGGGAAATGGAAACTCTCTGAGCTACCTTTACAAGTGTTCTATAAATCTAAAACTGTCTAAAAAATGAAGTTTCCTAAAAAGATGAAAATTCTCTCTTTTCTGCAATATTACAAGACTGATCAGAGAAGATCTACATAGAAAGTCTGAGATAAAATTAACTGATATCACACAGATATGTTCCAGAAAAATGTGTACTATTTGGCTCTGCGCTGGCTTAGTGCTAAAGTGGCAGCCAGAAAAGGTTTAGCCAGCACTATCATTGTTACATATTTGGCAGAAATATCCATGATTAGCAGCTGAAAAAACATGACATGGAACTCTTGAACAGAACTGAAGAGGGAAATGCAAACTCTCTCCACTCAGTTTTCTGGATACAGCTGACATCTCCTATGGAACAAATAGCTGGATTTTTCTTCTCAAAGCCTGCAAGATTTGTTTCTTTCAGGAAAATCTAGCTTTTATGACCATACCACACCTTCTAGTGCTCAAAGCCTCAACTCATTTGATACGTAAAAGGACTCGGTAAAAGTGAGCTGTGTGGTTACTAACTAGAGAAAGAAACACGTTCAGAGATGATAAGTGATTTGCTCCAAATACATATTTCAAAAGTAATGGGGTTGGAACTTAAACCTGGGCTTGCAAATTAAAATCTAACACCCTTTCTACCGCTAAATGTTTTGAGAAAGTCTTGGTCCTGTTCTATGACATGTCAGCAGACAGCAGGCATCTAGGCTTTCACGGTCTCTGCTTCCTGTTTGAGTCTGATCCGACTTTTCTGTCTCTGATTCCTGCCCAGCTGGTGAGAAGTTGCTCTATGTTTTAAGCGATTCTTCTTCCACACTGTAATTCAGCTTTTTTAAAAAAAATTATCTTTTTTTTTTTGTGATAACGTTGAAATTCTCCTCTCTTAGCAAGTTCCGATTTTATAACACAGTGTTATCAACTATAGTTACCATGTTTTACTTTAGATCTTCAGACCTTATCCGTCTTACAGCTGAAAATTCTGCTTTAAACTTCTTACTCACCTGCCTGATGCTGAGACCCTGGGCCCTGTTGCTGTCCCTGTTTTGCCTTGGTCCTGACCAGGAGTGACACATGGTAGAGTACTAGACTGTTATAGACGACCCAAATGCTATTTTAAATAGGCTCCCTGAACTATTTTTAAAGGTTCACTGAAAAATGAAGTACTTGAGAATTCTAAGTTATTATGAACATCTAATTCTACTTCATCTCTCTTCTCAGGGAGGTAGGTCTTAATATGTGTCATTTGTCTTGAAGGTGATGAGGAATTGGGTCATTATTTTCAACCTCACAGTAATATTTCACTGACTTCTAAAAATACCTACTATTAAAATGGTATAGAAACTAATCCTTTAGCTGAATCAGTCTTTAATAGAAGAGAGGAATGATACTCTACATTGGATGAACAAGCTTTTCTTCAGAATAGGACCTTGAGCTTGAATAATCTAACCTGTTGAGGTACAATGGGATACTAGGAGATGTATTTAGCTCCTATCCTTGTTGAGGGTATTGGCAAAGAGATTCACATTTCACACCATGGTGTGAGGGGCCTGGGGAAATGGAGCTAATGACATTTGAAGTCAGTCTTTTAAATCTATGTTTGAAATGAGATTTCATATTGGGTCATTGCAATCCATGAAAACTCATTTCATTTATGTTGCCTGAGTGCTGTTTTCCCTGTGTAGTACTTTGTCAAATCTCATTGCCTTTTGCTGCTAATTCTGAACTTGAACCTGTGTCCTCTCAAAAGACATAGAGCTTTATACTACAGGAGGTTGCAGAGTCCATGGTGTTGTCTCCCTGTGACCATCACTGAATGGCAATGTTCTCTTGCCTCAAGAGGCCGCCAGGTAGCCTTGGAAGAGCATGCTGGGAAGGATGAAGATTTAGAAGAAGGGATTAGGGAGAAGGGTCCAGCTACTGGTGCTGAGGAGAAGTGTAGTTTGGAAGATAGGACACTGCTTCAGAGAGTATAGAAATAAGCCCCAGACATGGGGAAAGGGGGATCGGAGGTAGGAAAAATGTGTTGAAGGGTAGGGAACTCAAGAAAAAAGAGTAGGGAAACCATGAGAGACAGGCAGAGACAGGCAGTGAAGACTGAGGTCTGAAGGGATACTCAGAATTCCACTCAGGCAGAAAACATAAAAAATTTCTTAGCAAGTCGCAGGGCTTCATCTCTCATATCAAAGTTCAAAAATAACCTTCTGGTCTCTGACCTGTCCTTGTGGCTAGGGAATGAAGAGGTGGGCAGGCAAGATCAAGGCAAGACTCAGTGCAAGACTGTCTAGAAAGTAAAAGAGGAGTTACCTGGGGGTAACTCCGGGGGTAAGAGAATGAGGAATTCGTGTTTCATGGGTACAGAGTTTCAGTTTGGGATGATGAACAGGTTCTGGAGAAGGATAGTAGTGACAGTTGTACAACAATGTGATTGAACTTACAATGTGAATGGACTGTGCACTTCAAAATGGTTCAAATGGGAAATCTCATGTCATGTATATTTTACCATAATAAATGAATTTTTTGAGAACAAACTGAGGGCTGCTGGAGGCAAGGTGGGCAGGGGGGTGGGTTAAATGAGCGATGGGTACTAAGGAGGACACTTCCCGCAATAAGCACTGGGTGTTATACGTAAGTGATGAATCACTAAATTCTACTGAAACTAATATTACCCTAGAGGTTAACTAACTAAAATTTAAATAAAAATTAGAAATATTAAAAAAATGAATTCTTTAAGAAAAAAAAAATTCGAAAAAGAGAGACAATGGTAGCATCAGGTTCCCGGTACAGAAACTTGGGCACAAGGGATGAGGAAGAAGCCCATTTTTCAGAGCTGGCCCAAGAAGTGGAGACTGGTTCTTGGGTAGGAGACAGAAAGGCCTGGGCTTATGTAGCCTCATTTACAGAGGGAGAGGAAGCCTGAAGAGGCTGGATATTGAGCAAGACTAATCCATGTTGGTTTTCATGTGATCTCACTTTCCTGACCTAGAATCCATGTTAGGGAGGACAACAAGATACACCAGCCCTGAGGAAAACCAGGTCCCACTGAAGGAAATAACGTGACAATGAAAGGAGTGGAAACAGGATATAGAGTTCCTAATATTTTAGGCCGACTCATTAACTGGTAGACAGTTCTTCCTTTTAAAGAACTCTATGCCTTTTCTCTAATGAATTCATGCCCCCATAGAGCCATAAAGGATGAGAATTTGGCCCAAATGTACACTTAAATTGGATCGCCTTGTAAGAATGCTTTAAAAAAATAAAAAATGCAGCCACCTGTGACCTATTAAGACTGTTAATGTACTCATTGACATAAATACCTGAAGGGTTTCTACAGCAGCTGGAACATGGCTGAAAGACCTTTTGTGTCTGCTTTTTAATGTACTTCCAAAGTGACTTCATAAAATTGCAACCACTCCCACCAGTGGGACTGAGGTTTTGTTTAACTCCCTGAGACTTCTTCCACCACTATTGATACGAGTGATTATTAATGCTGCCTACTCTGTCTTGAAGGTAAAAATCAAACCACAAATAAGTTACTTATTGAGAGACAAGGCTTAAACGAGTCAAAACCTACATGTGCCTGGCCACAATGCTCACAAAATGGCATTTTTCTAGCTCTACCCTTGCTCACTCTGTAGAATCTTCAACCCCCTAAAATTCTTCCCTTTTGGGTCCTAGCAAGGCCCAAATTCTTCCCACGTGGCACCACTCAAGGGTTCAAAAAACTAAATTTCTTGGCCCTGATGGGACCCCAGCATGTTTAGCCTTCCATGGTGCTGCATCTGTCTCTCCTGTGCCTCGGGTGAGGGGTTGGCCTCCATTGCTCAGAGAGAAGCAGATTGTTGCTGATGTCCACAACAAGGCTCATGGTTACCAAGGCAGAGGGAACTGATGTCTGGGCCACTGCATGTAGTTGCAACAGATCCTATACCGTTCTCAGAACTGCCCTTCTGTTCTATCCCCACTCCATTGCCATTGAGCTTTGTTCGTGTTCTTTCAGCCAATAAATGTTTATTGAATAACTGTTACATGCCGACCACATGCTCATGGTGAACAATTATGTGCAAAACAAGCACCATGACAAATTAGTAAATGTGTAACTCTCTGTATGAAATGCTAAGAAGTAAATAATTGAGGTGTTATAATGAAGATCAAGAACTGGGGTCACCTGAGTGGCTCAGTGGGTTAATTTGATTTCAGGTCATGGTCTCATGGTTGATTTCCCACTGTTGATTTCAGGTCATGGTCTCATGGTTGTGAGATCCAGCCCCACATTGGGCTTTGCACTGGGTGTGGAGCCTGCTTGAGAATGTCTCTCCCTCTCCCTCTGCCCCACCACCTACTTGCGCTCTCTCTCTTAAAAAAAAAAAAAAAAGAGTTGAAGCATGGTCCATTCCATGACCTAAAGTAAGCTTAGAGTGAGCGTGACTGGAGCTGAGTGAGAGAGGCAGCAGGAGGTAGGATTGGAGCAGTAAGGAATGGCTGGGCTACATTTGGGGTTGTGAATATACTGGGGTAGCCCTTAAAGAACAGAGCAATGGGATAGTTGTCTTTACATTTTGCAAAGGTCACCTTGACTGCTCTGTGGGGAGTTGGTAGTCATTTAGCAGTTTACATAGCAATAGGAGGGAACAGAGTGCAAAGAGGCAGTGATTTGCAGTCATCCAGGTGAGAGACAACGGTGGCTTGAAGGAGGACGGTGACACTGGGGATGGCTATAAGGAAATGGAAGATGTATTCTGGAAGGATTTGCTAATGGACTCAATATGGGGGTGTGGTAAAAGAGAAGAAGAATCGAGACCAACTACCAAGTTTCTGGGCTAAACAGCTGGATAAATATGGGTGCGTTTATTAAAATGAGGAAGATGAAGAATAGACTTCAGAGGGGAAAATCAGAAGTCTGCAACATATTCAGTTTGATGTGCTTATGAGTCTCTCAAGTGGAGTATTTGCATATACTCATTTGTTTATTTAACAAATATTTTTGAGTCACTGTTGTGCATAGGAACTGGGCCAGATTCTGGGGTAAAGCAGTAAACAAAACAGGGATGGTCCTGACTTCAAGAAATTTATGAGCAAGTAGGACAGACACTGGACAAGAACTAAGCATGATGTGGGTACTGATCAGCAAGCTTTAGGGGGGACGAACGAGGGAGGCTTATGGTCCGGGTGGCTAGCAAAGACTTCCTAAGGAAATGAGATTTAAACTCAGCTCTGCGACATAAATGAAATTAGCTCAGGACAGAGGTGGAGGAAGAGTTTCAGGCAGAACATGTGCTCAGCATGTGTAGTGGCCTGGAGGCAAGAGAGATTAGGTCTTTCCAGGAAAGAGTCTTGTAGTACTAATTCTTTCCCCAGAGATTCTCCGTCCTCATAAAAACAGCCCGTAGTGTGCTGGTTCCACTTATCCTCCAGACATGCCAGAGTGGCCATAGGGTCCCCACAGCTGCACCCAAGCCAGGACTCCTGCTGTACTATATGAGCTAAAAGATCTAAGCTCATTCTTGCAATCAATAATTTCTGGAGCTCCTAACTATGGATTGTGGAGCTCTCCATGAAACTCTTGCCTTTAAGAAAGGACTTCTTACTTAGTAGAGGAGTGAAAAGTGTTATATTAAAATTATGTAGGGAACTATGGGAAAAATGAACAAGGAGTGACTCACTCCCTGGGGCCACAGAGAAGATGCCACTGAGAAAGAAGAGAAAGAATGAAATGGGAACACGGACATTGGGATGAGCACATGGAAAACATATGTGAAAGAAAGAATGAATTATGTGCTGGGGAAATGGCAAGCAATTTGGGGAAACAAACCATTCTTACGAACTTGATGTATACAATGAACGTAAATAATTTCCTCTCATGAATACATTATCTTCTTCCTTACCACTCAGTAGACTTCTTTGCAGTTAGCAATAGCTGTGATTTCATAACTGCCAAGCTTCTCCAAAGAGAGAGCCTAGTACTGAAGACTAATGGAAGGATCCAATGCTGGTGGTCATATGAGTAAAGGAAGGAGGTACCTCCCCCACCCTCACCCCCACCAGGAGCTAAGCTGAAGACCACAAAGCCTTACTCGCCCTTACAACATTTCAGTCCCTTCATAGGTATTAAATAGGATAGAGACCCTCTCCTTATCAGGAAAGACAACTCATTCACTTGGCAATTCCCCGGTCCCCATTCCCACAGAAAGACACCTGGGCTTTTGTGGCTCTCCCTATTCCTGACCTCCTGTCCCTAGTACTCCTACTAGAGCATGTATGATTTGGAGACTTTCAAGCACAGCTTCCTCCCAGAATTGACTGGGAAAATCAATTTGCTTGTGGCTGTTTCTTAATTAACATGGCATTGCATAAAAACAGGTTTAGAAATCTCAATAACTCAAGCTTGTTAGAAAATGAAGATGAGGGGAAAAAAAGTGGGAGTGGGGAGAGCCCTAGAAGGAGGAAATGAATCTCTGTGAGAAACGATTTCCCAGTGAGTCCCTCTATTCATCACAGCTTTCCGACGTCAGCCTCTGGGACCACAGCTGGGTGATAATTAGGAACGAAGCAATCTTTTTGAAAGGAGAACGAGATGGAACATTATTAGGTGAAGTGGTTTTTTTCTTCTTTCTTTTTTTAAACCCAAGAAATGTGCTGCAGTTCCTTAATAGCTCTGAAAGGCAAGAACATTCAGCCTGAAGACAGTGCGTGAGGAGCAGCAGGAAACTCACACATGGGCTTTCTCATATTTGTCCTAGGAAGCATCTAGTCACCTAGTCACATAAAATTAAAACACTCCAGGAGTTGGCAGAGGTTGGGAGTAAGGAAAGAGAGGTGACTAGGTGGAGCACAGGAAAATTTGGGCAAGTGAATCTATTCTGTATGATACCATAATGGTGGATACGAGACATCACGCATTTGTCAAAATCCATAGGATGTACAATACAAAGACTGAACCCTAATGTAAGCCATGAGCTTTAGTTATTCTCATGTATTACTATTGGTTCATCAGTTACAACAAATGTGCCACACTAATGCAAAATGCTAATAATGGGAAACTAACTGGAGAAAGTATACGGGAACCCTCTGCACTCTCTGTGCAATTTTTCTGAAAACCAAAACCTGCTCTGAGAAATAAAGTATTTTCACTGAAAAGCTTAAAATACTCTGAAAGTGAATCACTGAATCTGATCTCTTTGACTGCATTCAATGTTCTAGATCACTTATTGAATTTCTAGTATGTGCTATTTCCTATTTTAGGCACTCGGGATTCAACATTTAATGACACAAAATCCCTGCCCTCTTGGTGTTTTATTCTGGTTGGGAGACAGATAATAAATTAACTCATAAAAGCTCAAATAATGTCAGACAGTAAGCTCTGGAGGAACATGAGTCAGCACCACACAATTGCAGGGCAGGCAGAAGCAGCCCTGCTTTAGATGCAGTGGTCCGGGGAGTGCCTTCTCCGAAGGGACGTTTGAAGGGAGCCCTACGGAAGAGAGAGAGGAGCCATGTGGGCTATGCACAGAGGAGTCCTGGGAAAAGAGGAAACAGCAAGGGTGTGATGGAGGCTGGGGTGGTTGGAGCACAGTGAGGAGAAGCTAAATAGGCAAAGAGGCCAAGGTGATGGCTAAAGGCCCAGATCATAAAAGGTCTTGTAAGGCACCGTAAGGACTTCAGATTTTATTGCAAGCATGATGAAAAGCCATGGGGAGACCAAACGAAATGTCCATTGACAGGCCAATGGACAAGCAAAATGTGGTATATATGCAATGGAGTATTATTCAGTCTTAAAGAGAAAGGCAACTCAGACACATGCTACAACATGGATGAACCCTGATGATACCACACTAAGTAAAATAAGCCAGTCATGAGAAGACAAAAGCAGTGTGTTTCCATTTACATGAAGTCCCTAGAGTAGTCAAATTCATAGAGACAGGAAGTAGTAGGGTGGTTGCTAGGGGCTGGGAGGAGAGGGCAGTGGAGACTTGTTTAATAAAGATACAGTTTCAGTTTTGCAAGATGGAGAGTCCTAGAGATTGGCTGCACAACAATGTGGATGTACTTAACAGTACCCAGTTTTTCGAACCAGGTCACAACTTCTGTCTGGCTGACAACAATTCTGCCACGATGATTGTTAGATGCCTCCTGAGCTCAAAGATGTTAAAATATAAAGAATAAAGTGTAACTGTTCCCTAAGGCTGCTATAATGAATTGTCACAAACTTGATGGCTTGAAGCCACACAAATTTCTACTCTTACAGTTCTGGAGGCCAGAAGTCCAAATGGTCTCACTGAGTTGAAAGGAAAGCCACATTCTTTCAGAGGCTCTAGGGGAGAATTCATTTCCTTGCTTTTCCAGCTCTCAGAGCTGCAGTCCCTGCATTCGTTGGCTAGTGGCCCTCTCCTCCATCTTCAAAGCCAGCAGCATAGCATCTTTCTCCTGCCATCACATTGCCTTCTGTCTCTGTAGTCAAATCTTCCTTTGCCTCCCTCTTATATAGGCACTCGTGGTTACATTTAGGGCCCACCTGAACACCCTGATCAGTCTTCCCATAGGAAGATCCTAAATTTCATCACATTTGCAAAGTCCTTTCGGCCAATTAAGGTAACGTCTACAGACACCAAGGACTTGTGCCAGGATATCTTTGAAAGACACTATTCAGCCTATCACAGAATCTCAGATGAACCACGTAGATGCTATTTTAAGCCACAGTCTGGATGAGATGATCAAGAGAGTGGATGTGGATAAAGAAGACTCTGAGGACTTGTCCCGGTGGACTGCAACATTGAGAAATCAGGAAAAGGAAAGGAGGAGGGAGAGTCTCAGAGGAGTCTGAGGAAGAGCAACCTGCGAAGTCTGGGACAATTATGGGCAATTATGTGTCCCTGTAGCCAATTAAAGGAGTTTTTTTTTTAAGTAGGGAATTATCACTCAACGTGCTGCTGAGTAAGATGAAGATGTGGCATTGACTCCTGGAGTTGATGCCTTGGATATAAGCAGTTTGAGAGGAGTGATGTGCACAGGTCTGGTTGCTTGGAGTGGGCTTACTAGGGAGTGAGTGCAAGGGGAGGAGGGAGAACAAGGAAACAGCACTCAAGTTTTTCTATAAAGAGGAATGGGGCAATAGTGAGAAAGTTGATGGTTTTTCTGGGGCGGGGGGGGGGGGGAGAGTACCAGAAGGGGAGAGACAGAGAAAGGGGGACAGAGGATTTGAAGTGGGCTGCCGGGAGGCTGACACCAGTGAGCCCAATGTGGGGCTCAAACTCATGAACCATGAGATCATGACCTGGGCCAAAGTTGGATGCTCAACTGACTGAGCCACCAGGGTGCTCCAGAGGTTGATGTTGTTCTATGCCTTCATAATGGAAGGGGAAGGAGCAAGGAAATTGAGTGGGAGATAGAGTGATTATGAGTGGACCAAGGATCCTAACCTTAGTGAGGCAGTAAGTTGAGGACATGAAGGAGGTGATGAACAGTGGTGGTAAAGTCAATAAAGTAGATGTTCTTGTGTATGAAGAATCATCAAAGTTGTGGTACCAGAAGGAGTATGCTGATCAGCGTCAAGGTCGTTGTGCCACAAATTAATTTTGTGTTTCCAGTCACCGAGGACAAAGAAGCCTATATTGAATTCTAATTGTATTCAAATGATAAATGGAAAACAAATCATAATGACAAAGGCCTTCCTTTGATTTCCTTTTTTCTCAACCGTATAGTGTTTGTTTCTTTTCTCCACGTGAAATTACTAAAAGCTCCGGGGATGATTATTATGAACTCTTCTAAGCTATCATTAGCTAACCCTTTGCTAATTTTACATGGCTCTTTTAATATAAACATTGAAGGAATTCTGAAGGAATCTCTAAGGCAAATTGTCTTCCGTGTAAAGATTACACGACAACGGGTAATCAAATATACATTGTTATCCTGGTGATTTTGAGAAAGAGATAACGAGACTACCAATTACTTATTGAGATTCTCTTTATGTCTGTCATTTTGCTAGGATAATTCTAACCTGTGCAACAGCGTTGCATTTTACAAATGAAAAATCAGAGACTCAGGCAACACGACTAAGACCACATAGTTAAGAAGTGACAGAACTCAGGAATTTGAATCTTGATTACGATGATTCCTAGACTATGATTCCGAGACCCTTCTCATTCCTCTCCTCTCCTCTTGGATTTCTTCTGTATACTCTCTAGTATCACCTGTTTGGTAAACTGTGACATCGTTCTCCAGTGGTTTAGCATTTTTATTGTGGGAGGACAGGTCAGAAGTTCGCTGAAGAAGTTTGTATTTGTTCATTTTTTCCCTCATTCACTCATTTCCATAACGGCTCTGGCTATAGATTGGGCACAGAATAGTGCTTTTCCACCGATATTACCATGTTGTGCTGTCTCGCGTATAACCGATGCAGCTGTGATTTTTAAAAAAAAAAAAAATTTAACGTTTATTTATTTTTGAGACAGAGAGAGACAGAGCATGAACGGGGGAGGGGCAGAGAGAGAGGGAGACACAGGATCTGAAACAGGCTCCAGGCTCTGAGCTGTCAGCACAGAGCCCGACGTGGGGCTCGAACTCATGGACCGCGAGATCGTGACCTGAGCCGAAGTCGGACGCTTAACAGACTGAGCCACCCAGGAGCCCCAGCTGTGATTTTTTTAATGGCTGAGGAAAGGGAGACACTCAGTCCTGCCACCTTATTTTCAAAATTTCAGCAGGCACAGAATAATTAATATCACCTGCCTTTCAATCAACTTCTTTTATCAAGTTATACTGAAAGATCATAGTGCTACCTGATAAACGGCCATATTTTTAGAATGAAAAAGATACATTCTAAAAATAAATAGGCTATTAATGGTTCTCTTCCTCCTACATACACCCACACTGACATTGCAGAACTTGTTTTCCAGTATCTTTCCCTTTGGTTTCAACTAACATTCTGCTGGTAATATGATCTCATGGTTTATTTCTCTCCTCCTATCGCTCGCTTTCCAGCATGACTACAATGCAGTCATTCTTGAAAAATGTGGTTGTCAAGTAATAGGTGTCCTGGCTTCATGTTGTTATTTTACTTGGCAGAAACATAATGATTCTTTGATATCTAAATAATTGTTTTCATCAAAATTATATTTAGAAAAAAATTAAAATTACATTAGTCTACATATTTCAGAATCAGAATAGTTTATGTCAAATCGACTCTCCCTCTGATAACATCATTGAAAGCTGCACAAATACTAAAATGTAGCAATTTGAAGGCACTAGAGAACAATCAAGGGGGAGAAAGGGTTGGGGATAAATATTCTGGAAGGAAAGAAGATGCAATGGGACTATTTGACATTCTCTGTTGCTTTCCCCCTTGAGACATTTTGCCATTGCACAACTGTGAAAAGTGAAAAGTTTAGAAGGCAACCATAACGACACACAAAAGAGGTGAATAGCCTAGCAAACTTTTGTGGATATCATGGTGCTGGGGAGGCACAAATGGGAGTTCACGTCCCAACCAAGGATGAGCGGCAATGACGACCATTCTACTCTTTGAATTGAGACCCATGAAGAACTACATGCGGAAAGTAAAGACAGACTAGAAATAGACAAGCCCTCAAAAAATACTAAAATTCCACCTTGATTTCTCACAATACCCATTGAATCAAGGTTACATGCTCCTACTCCAATTGCCTGCCAGAAGAAAAGTAAACATTTTATGGAAGAAAATAATATCACGAGAGCCTCTACAGTTTTTCATAGTTAATACCAGTTACTCAATTGAAAATTACTGGACATGCCTGAAGACTAAAATAAAATAATTGAAATGGATCCAGAGGCAACCCAGATAATGGAGTTTTCTGAAAGAGACTTCAGATTAACTGTAAACAGTACTTTTGGAAAAACTGATACAAGCTGGAGAATAGGAAACTGGAATCCTTAAATAAAGAATCTGATATGTATTGTGAAATTAAAAAATAAGGTATTTTAGATTAATAATTCAATAGATGGACTTAATAGAAAATTAGAACAGAAGAAGAAATTAGTGAACTGAAAAATGGGAAAGTGAAGGAAAATTCAGACTGAACCACAGAAAGAAAAGAAGACCAAAAATACAGAGAGTGTGTAAGGGTATATAAATACCAAAATACAGGTATAAAAAAAAAAGAGAAAAAAATGCTAACACTTGTGATAGGGTTTACAAAAATAGAGGAGAAAGAAATGGGAAATAGCACAGGAGCAATATTTGAAGAAATAATGACTGAGAATTTCCAAAACCTGATGAAACATATCAAGCCATGTTCAAAAACCTCTAAGAATCCTAAAATTATTAAACACAAAAAAACCCATCCGAGGTAGAATGTATCCAAACTGCTATAGATAAAAGCAAAAACTAACATAATTTAAATGTAGATGGGGAAAAAAAGACATTACTTTCAAAGTCAACTCAAAGTCAAAAAAAGACATTACTTTCAAAGTCAATGTCAATTACAAATTGCTTCTCAACAGAAATGATAGAAGTCAAGAGGACAATTGGGTAGCATCTAAACAGTGCTGAAATAAAATAACTGGCAATCTAGCATACTATATTTGAGTGAAAATATTACTCAAAAAATGAACGGAAAATACACTCGGGGCGCCTGGGTGGCGCAGTCGGTTGAGCGTCCGACTTCAACCAGGTCACGATCTCGCGGTCCGTGAGTTCGAGCCCCGCGTCGGGCTCTGGGCTGATGGCTCAGAGCCTGGAGCCTGTTTCCGATTCTGTGTCTCCCTCTCTCTCTGTCCCTCCCCCGTTCATGCTCTGTCTCTCTCTGTCCCAAAAATAAATTAAAAAACGTTGAAAAAAAAAATGAACGGAAAATAAAGATTGTTTTCATACGAACAAAAGCTTAGAGAATTAAGTACCAGCATAAGTACACAATAATAAATATTTAAAATAATTCTTCAGGAAGAAGAAAAATGTTTTTAAATGAAATCAAAGCAGTGCACAAAGATGGGAAGAACACTGGAAAGGGTAAATATGTGAGTAAATATAGTGACTTGTATAAAACAACAAAATGAAGCAATAATATAAAGATAATACCTTGTGGGGTTGAAAATACAGGCAGAATTGACGTATATGCAAACAACACAAGAGACAGTAGGGAGTAAATGAATTTAAAATATTCTAAGTTTCTTGCATCATCTGGGAAATGCTAATTTTATTATAGACTAATAAGTTTAATGTGCATATTGCAAATCTCTAATCACTTGAATGGTAACTAACAAATGATTGGGGGAAATAAAATAATAAAAATATTTGATTACTCGGAAAAAAAAGGTATGAGATGAGAAATTAAGATATGGTGGATCAGTTTAAAAAATAATGTAATGGGGGGGCGCCTGGGTGGCGCAGTCGGTTAAGCGTCCGACTTCAGCCAGGTCACGATCTCGCGGTCCGTGAGTTCGAGCCCCGCGTCAGGCTCTGGGCTGATGGCTCGGAGCCTGGAGCCTGTTTCCGATTCTGTGTCTCCCTCTCTCTCTGCCCCTCCCCCGTTCATGCTCTGTCTCTCTCTGTCCCAAAAATAAATAAAAAAACATTGAAAAAAAAAATAAAAATAATATAATGGTAAAAGCAGCTTAGTGGCTACAGCAGAATAAACCTAAAAAAAGACACAAAAAGTCATAAAGGCATACTGCAATTGAATTTCAGAACATCACTGTTCAAGGAGAATCTTAAAAGCAGCAAGAGGAAAAAGACATTATGTAACGAGGGTCAGATATAAGAATTATAGCAGAATTCTTTTCAGTATCTATACAAGCCTTAGTGGACCATGGATTGAAACACCAGGAGAAAAAAAATGAAAAATCTAAGTAGAACTCTACACCCAGGAAAAAGTCTTTGAAGAATTAAGGGAAAATAAATACTTTTTTTTTAAAGAAAAGTTGAGAGGATTCATTGCCAGGGGTTCTATAGTATAAAAAGAGAAGTTGAATACCAAAGACATGGTATTATGTGAAAATTTAGATCTACATTAAAAAATGAAAAGTGTCAGAAATAATTACTATGTTTATTCTATTTAAGAGACAAGTGATTATTTAAAGCAAAATTAATAGCAGTGTATTGTGGGGTTGATAATATGTAGAAGAAAAATTGACCATAGCAATAACACAGAAGATGGGAAGAAGAAGTGCTCTGACAGTGTGGAGCTGGCTTGGGATTCTCTCTCTCTCTCTCTCTCTCTCTCTCTCTCTCTCTCTCTCTACCCTACCCTGCTCTCTCTCTCAAAATACACAAATAAGTGTTAAAAAAAAAAAAAAGAAAATATTGAAGCAAATTACCTCTGAACACGTTTTATATTGTAGAGTTTATAATATATTTGGAAAGAATTGTGAAATTTGAAGTATGTGAGGGATATATGAAAATGAAATGACAGGTACCTGGGTGGCTCAATCAGTTAAGTGTCTGACTGCTGATTTCAGCTCAGGTCAGGTTTGTGAGTTCAAGGCCCACATCAGGCTCTGAGCTAATAGCTCAGAGTCTGCTTAGGATTCTCTCTCTCTCTCTCTCTCTCTCTCTCTCTCTCTCTCTCTCAAATAAATAAATAAATATTAAAAAAAAAAAAAAAAGAAAGAAAGAAAATGAAAGGGTATTACCTAAAGTGAGTGTTCTCTCCCCTGAGCTAGGCATAGGCCTTCCACTGTCAGAGAAAGAGTTTCTCTGGGCAGCAGGTATAATAGTTCTGGGCTTTAAAGACTCTCCACCTTCAAGGCACACATCTGATATTAACTAGTAAGTAAAAATTGTTCTTGTCCTTTTCAGGGGTAAACTCTAGCCTCATTGGTCTCCTTGCTCTTTCTCAAATAAGCTGCACAGATTTCTTGCTTAAGGCCTTTGCACTGGCTGAACCCTCCATCCAGAACATTTGTCTTCCCCCATACTTTTGCACGGCTCACTCCCTTGCCTCCCTAAGTCCTTGCTCAAATGTCAACTTCCCAGTGAAAGCTTCTCTGAGCCATGTATCACCTTCCCTGATGGTTTTTCTACCCTAGCACCCTCGTTCTTCTAGTCAGCCCTTACTTAATTTTCTACCCCCGTAAAAATGTAACTTCTAGAAGGACAAGAACTGTGCCTGATTTGCCCACGCTATATCCCTAGTACCTAGAATAATGCCTGCCACATAGTAGGCTACACACTATTCCTACCATCTGGAAGGCTCCTTCTTACCATCCAGGTTTCAGATTAGATACCACCTCCTCTGAGAAGGCCACGCTATTTGAAGTACCCCCCTTCCATCCTACTGATCTTTCTCCCAATAGCACCCTTTCACATTTTCGTCACATGTTAATGCATATCTGAAATTATCTTACTATCCGTTTACTTCTCTGTTGTCAGTTTCCTGGGCTGTAATATAGAGGACAGAGTACTTCTCCACCTTGTTCACAGCTGATCCCCAAACCTAAAAGAAAACACTGCCTGCCACATAGTAGGTCCTCAGTAAATATTTGATGAATGACTGAATGGACTCGAGTCTTTTGTGCTTTTTGTTACTTTTGCTATGGTGCTCATACTAAATGAGCAACCTCTAAATCTTTATGCCTTTTTGCTCTGAGTAATCTGACCTGTAGTTTCTGTATGAAACATAGCCTCCCTTGTTAGCCCAGTGTCCTCCACTTTTGTGAAACACTTCCATCTTAACATAAACAGCAACAATAACAAAACTCCACTTTGAGAATTTTATCCAACTACCTTGGCGCTAATAAAGATAAGTTTCTCCTGTTTCTCCTGCTCTTCCACCCACAGACATCCTATGTCTGGGTCTTTTACCCTTCTGAGCTGAATATACTCAGCAGCAAAAGTAAAATCCCTTAATCTTCCATTTTGGGGCCCATGTTCGAAATGGATTAAAGAGTCAAACAAAATTAGTTTCCAAACCTTCAATTTTCCAGGCCCATGGGCTTCTCCTTCTTACTCCGAAATGAAGGTGGCTTTGAGCCATCTGTTACTTTCTGTGAAACATTTCTCTCAGCTGTCATTGCTGATTATTCTATTTCTTTTTTTATATAGGAGAAAGAGAAAGAGGAGAGGAGAGGAGAAGAAAGGGAAGGGAAGGAAGGGAAGGGAAGGGAAGGGAAGGGAAGGGAAGGAAAGGAAAGGAAAGGAAAGGAAAGGAAAGGAAAGGAAAGGAAAGGAAAGGAAAGGAAAAAGAAAAGAGCCAAACACATACACACACGTGCACACACACACATGCACACGCACAAAACCCACCCTCTCCTGGCCACCCGCATGCACAGCTTTGTTTACTGGTCCTATAGTGTCCTTGGGAGACCCTACCAAGAAGAAGCTCCATTCAGCTGACAACAGCCATTTCTCATTAAAACCCCAATTGAAGCAAGACCCAGAGTGGAAAATTGCAAAACAGGAAGCTTGCAAATTGCATCAAAGCAATGTTATTAGAGATGCGTGTAAAAGACCCTTTCTGATGCTGGTTCTTGGGATGAGACCTCGACTTCTATAGGGGAAAATTAGGGTTTTGTGTGCCGGGCTTCTGTGGGATCTAGCTCCTGTTCATAGAGTTACATAGATTCTGAAGAAGTGTGTGCCTACTGGCCGGAACTCCGGTTGTTTTAAGAGGTAAAAACGCTGAGTAAAGGTAGAGTGACCCTGTGTCCTCATCTGCCAGCAGAAACAGTCTCATATTATGCCTAGTGTCCTAAGGTAATTATTAAGCGTACCTCTTTTCCCTCTCAAAGCCTCTCTGTTTAAATAATCAATCATCATGCCATCCTAACTAAAGATCAGTGTGGCTGATGAAGCAATAAACGCCTCTTATTCTCATCCATGCTGGATTGCAGACTTGTTTGGATGGCAAAGAGAAATCTTGCCAAGTTTCAACGGTGTGCAACCACATCTATTGATTGACCTTTGGCTGGCTGGGATCTTGCATAACCCATTTCCGACTGTTTGAATGCAGACTTCCCAGCTTTGGTGTCTCAAAATCTGAAGGCAACCAATCCCAGAGAAGCAGTGACACTTTGCCTCATGAGCCACCCAGAAAACTAAACGTAGACTCTCTGCTCTTTGGTTACTTTCTCCTCTGGGATTATTATTGAGCTCTATGCTGTCCAACACGGTGGCCCCTAGCCATGGATGGCTACTGAATGCTTGACATGGACTAGTTCAAGTCCATGTAAGTTGGAGTCAAGTTGTAATACAAAATGCACGGTGGAATTTGGAGACTTAGGACAAAAAAAGTAAAATATCTTGTTAATAATTTTTATATTGATTACATATTTAAATATTGATATTTAGGTAAATTAGGTTAAATAAAATATATTATTAACATTAATTTCACTTGTTTCACTTTTACTTTTGTAATGCAGCTACCAGAAATTTAAAATTACCTGTGTGGCTTGCATTATTTTCCTATTAGACAACACTGATCTAGCCGTTTTAATTTCTACCCAGGGAGACCTGCTAAACTGGAACAAAGGAAAAGATTCAGTTTATTTCAGACTGCTACTTGGCAGGTTTTGTTTTCCTTGTATCAGGTGTTTACTAACACTTCCAGACTTAAGTGAGGTGACGAATATTAATTATCTACCATAGGTAGATAACTCAAGAACTCAGTAAATGATAATGAACTTCTCCTTTCCTAGAGCAAATGTTTTAATCTCTCTTCAACGATCATAGTGTTTGCTACTTAAAGCACATCCTTCCTATATAATCAGTAAGGAAAAAGCTGCTTAGCATGAATTCATCTTGTCAATCATTCATTCATACTCCCTTACTTCAGTCTCTATTACTAGCAGCATTTTTAGGTGATTTGTCTTATTTGTACCTATTTTTATGTGGGTGGAATGTGAAATACACATATGTTCTAAAAGTTGCTGAAATTATCAAGTCGGCTAAGCTGTGAGTGTTAAATATAATTCATAGTCAGGGTTTAGTTGGAATCTAGTGAACTGAAGAGCATAAATAAGATGTAAGTTTAATTTCAGAAAGATAATGGTGAATTTCAGAAGAAATGGGAAATCCTTTAAATTTGTACTCAGTAAAATAGGACCTGTGTAGCAGGTCCAATCAAACAGGTTATTGTCAACAGGTCAGAGATTTTGGATTTTATTCTAACTGAAGTAGAAAGCCAACTTAATTTAAGAAAGGTCCAACTTATTTAAGAAGATCACTCTGGCTAGTATATAGATAATGAACAAAACATATAATTATGAAAAAGGAGAGATTGGCTAGGGGGCTATTGTAATGGTCCAGGCAGGAGATGATGACGGCTTGGAATATACACTACAATAAAAATAATTTAGGGGGGGAAAATCATGAAAAGAAAATCTCATATTTGTGGCACCCACACACAATCAGAGATAACACTGAGTAATATTTCTTTCCAGTAATTTTTCTACATAGAAGGCTTGGCCTGGTTGCATTTATACTTTATGTGTAATTTAGAACAGAGCTTTTAAAACTTAATTTTATAGGATTTTTTTTTCATGTTATAAAATGCTTTATAAATATAACCTTTCATATCTGCGTAACATTTTGTCAACAGCTGGCTTTGGCTACACAACTATCTCCTACTAGTGGTTATTTTAGGTTGCACACAGCATTATGCTATTTTAAGTTGCATTAAGATTTTATTAGCATATTCTCAGTGGTGAATGCCAAAAGTATAATTACTAGGCCAGAGGTGATGAACATAGAATGATTAAGTGTTATGAATTAATAAAGCCAAAATTAATATATTTTACTTTTGCTACAAAGGAAAGTGCTGAAGGCTGTAGTTTTGTCTAAGATATAAATAGTGTCTGTCAATGTAATGACTCCAGCTAATCAAATGAATAACTAAACTTTTATAGACGCTGCATATCCAAAATCTGAATTAAGAGCCAGCAGCCACTTGCGTGATGTTTCAGGACGCTAACTGACTTTATATTTGAGGCACTAGATTCAAACACCAGGAGCTAAAATCTTGACACAAGGGGCAGAAGCTTTCTCCTTTTACCTCCTACTTTCCCCTTTCCCCCTTTCATTTCCTTAAGTTAAAGAGAAATTGTTAGTAGATACCAAACAACTCACAAAATTCACGCGTCTTGTTTTTCTGATCACATCTTTTGCATTTGTTCATTTTCAGAGTATTCTGACATTTTGCAGTTGACATGTGCCTGTACCCATGACTGTTCTTGTGTACGAGGCAGAGGCTCCCTGGTTATTGCACAACAAGGTATTTTAAGAAGTTTTTTAAAAATGTTTTTATTTATATTTTAGAGAGAGACAGAGTGAGTGGGAGAGGAGCAGAGAGAGAGAGAGAGAGATGCAGAATCCGAAGCAGGCTCCAGGCTCTGAGCTGTCAGCACACGGTCCGACGCGGGGCTCGAACCCACAAGTCCTGAGATCATGACCTGAGCCGAAGTTGGACGCTCAACCGACTGAGCCACCCAGGCGACCCATTCTCACAGCAAGGTATTTAAAAGAGCTGTCAAATTTTAGGATGAGATTTTTCTTCTATAAAAAGATGAATGATCCAAAATTGCTTACCATTTCTACCATGACAAGTGGCTGATAGTAAGCTAGCTGTTCTTTAAAAACATGAACACACATATTGTAGTGAGGAATGAAAAAGTAATTGCTTTTGAGGAAGTATGAGCTACATAGAGAAAATTTGAAAAAAAAAAAGATACTTGAAAATGCTCCCTAGTTACGTTACATGATCTTGATGCCAAAAACAGTATAGACAATCTATTTTTTAGAAATTGATCTGCACTATTATAAATACTGAAGACAATTTTCTAATCTGTTAAAAATCTTTTGGACAGAGTAGAATTTTAAACCCACGTTCTAAAAAATAAAAAGTGTAGCACCTTTCAGTCTGGGGTAAAAATGGATTGATAGCAGGGAAGGGAGATCCCAGCAACCTATGCTGGTAATGAGGGGATCTGGAGACCCAGGGAATTATTCCCATTCTTTTGATCCTAAGAGTGTCCCCCCCCCCATGATCATCCTAATTGTCTAGACCATAAACATGAGCTAAGAAGAAAGGTATGTAAAATTCAGGGTGGCCAACAATTATTTTATGCCAAACAGAACTTTAGTTAATACATAAAAATAAAATCTATAAACGTCTACCTCATTTGCATTTGAAAAAACAAACCCCTTTAATGGTCATTGTCTATGTGTAAATCTGTTACTGATTCTACTGTGATGTGAGAGTTGGCATGGAGTAAGTCCTTTTTATCAACCACAATTCCATCCACAAAGCAACAGGAGTGCTCAACTCCAGTCACACCCATTTTCATATTCAGTTAGCATCAGTATTCTTCTGAAGAACTTTTATTTGCTTAGTTATTTCTTCTTATTCATAAGTACACTGGATAAAAAAAATTAATCTCTGCATAAGCAAAATTGGCATTAATCTACCTTTCTGTCTGATCATCGTCTTCCAACATTAGCTATACATTGCTATAGTCTTTTCAGGCAAAAATGCTTATTTTGCTGTAATTGTTTTGTATACATTTAAGCAAAGACTACTAGAATATTAGTGCTTGAATCCCATTGTGCTTTATTTAGACGAGGACACATCTATTTCTCCTGTTTTTATAGTACAGATGAAAAAGCAGGGGCGCCTGGGTGGCGCAGTCGGTTAAGCGTCCGACTTCAGCCAGGTCACGATCTCGTGGTCCGTGAGTTCAAGCCCCGCGTCAGGCTCTGGGCTGATGGCTCGGAGCCTGGAGCCTGTTTCCGATTCTGTGTCTCCCTCTCTCTCTGCCCCTCCCCCGTTCATGCTCTGTCTCTCTCTGTCCCAAAAATAAATGAACGTTGAAAAAGCAGAAGTACTCTAGTGATAGAGTTTACCCAGGCTTCACAATGAATGGATAGCAGATATCTTAAATGGAACCCAGTTGCTATGTCATTTAGACTTTCCTCATGTATAATGCCTTTCGCAGGATTTGTAATATATTGTCTTATTTAATTGCTTATAAAATTTAATTCTGTACAGAAGAGGGTCTATTGGTTCAAACACAGGCGTAAAAAAAAAATCAGTTATGAATGGCTGTTGTCTGTTATAAAACAGCCTTTTTAATAACCTTGATTCAAGGTGTGACAAACATTATCATAAAGAGTAGGCTTATTTATAGTCATTTATTACAGTGAGAAAGTCCTGGCAGCAAATTTGATTTATATGGATTTTCCTGAGCAGGAGGGAGTTGGTTTAATTGCAAAAGTTTCTATTTTAAAACACACAAGATCTGTGTCTCCCTCTCTCTCTGCCCCTCCCCCGTTCATGCTCTGTCTCTCTCTGTCCCAAAAATAAATAAAACGTTAAAACACACAAGAGTTTTCTATTCTCTGGCTTTGAACATGAAAGTCTCATTGTCTACTGCTCTTCCTGCCTATACTTGATTGTATTAAATGTTGCATAATAAGAGCAGAAATTTCAGATTAGAAAGGTACAAGGGTCTCACAATGATTTGAAGAGACGGAATTGTAGCAATTTTATATCAACCCATCCTTAAACATTATAATCTTCTAAAATTTTTTTAATGTTTACTTATGCTTTAGAGAGAGAGAGAGACAGAGCATGAGCAGGGGAGCGGTAGAGAGAGAGGGAGACACCAAATCTCAAGCAGGCTCCAGGCTCTGAGCTAATAACTCAGAGCCTGATGCAGGGCTTGAACCCGTGAACTGCGAGATCGCGACCTGAGCCAAAGCCAGACACTTAACCAACTGAGCCACCCACATGCCACTATAATCTTCTGTATTAAGTGATTTCATGTTTTTGAGCAAAGGCCCAACACTAACTCTGTCTCAGAGGAATCAAAAGAACACATTTGTATTAGGACTAAGACCTTGGCCTCATGAAACTACGTCAAGCTGTATAGCTGGATTGCACATTTGAGTATACAGCACCGAGTATCCACATTTCCATCAGGAGCTATTTGCTCAAGACAGGGTGCCTGCAAGTGTCCTGGGGACTGTGCATAATGCACTGGAGGCACAAATTTCTTCTGAACGTCAGTTCTAACTCGTGAAGAAGGCTCATTTAAATGGCATCAGATAAATCAGAAACAGACTCAATCCAGTACAAAACCAGCTACAGAGACTTCTCTGCTTCATATTTATTTTTCAAAGAGATGCTGGTTTTTTGTTTTTTTGTTTTTGTTTTTGTTTTTTTGGAAAATCAAAGGTCCTTCTTAATGTGAGCATCCTGCTATCCCGGCTTCCTCCCTCACGACATCTACCCCAAACTTATGTCCCTGCTTTAATGTTTTCTCAGTCTTGTCATGCTTCATCACATTGCTCATTCTCTATTCACGACATCCTTTTGGACTGGAATTCCTATGGCTCCTGCTTCTCCAACTCTGAGCGGCAAATGTCTGTTCATTCTACAACTCAACCTTCAGGTAATCGTGAAGGCCTTTCTAGAGCATTTTTACTCTCTATGCCTCCCTGAGAATGGATCCCTTCCTGTGTATTAACCTGCTAAGGCTGCCGTGACAGAAAGTACCCCAGCCTGAGGGCCTTAAACAACTGGAACTGATTGTCTCATGGCTCTGGAGGCAGAAATCCAGAATCAAGGTGTCAGCAAGGCCGCCTCCCTCTGAGGTCTGTGGGGGGTAGATCTGTCCCAGGCCTCTCTCCTTGGTTTACAAATGGCCGTTTTCTCCCGTCTCATCACAGTGCCTTCTCTCTACATGTGTCCAAATTTCCCCTTCTTACAAGATAATAGTCCTATTGGATTAAGGTCTATCCTAATGACCTCACTTTAACTTGATTACCTCTGTAAAGACTCTATCTCTAAATAAGGTTACATTCTAGGGTGACATTCTAAGGTTACATTCTAGTCTTAACTTGGGGTTAAGACTTCAACATATGAATTTGGGCGGATACAATTCAACCTATAATATCCTCTTTTATTCCTTTCTCCCCATTTATGTTGTAATAATTTCTTGCACTACTCTGTTTTTCTCCTACCTGACATCTCCCACAAGGTCACAAGACTTCACAGAGTGGGAACCACATTTGATTTTTCTATGTACCCGTGACCTAGTGTAATTCCTAGCACGTGAGCCTGCTTACTAAAGTCACCTGGTTGGCTCGCTGATGGAATGATAAATCAACAAAGACTCAAATGATAGTAGTAAATAGCCTCTCATTTAATTTATAGAAAAAAAAAACTATGGAAATAAATGTGCGAAATTCCACATTTACCTTCTTTATAGGTCCATCTCTCTCGCCAGACTATGAAATCTTTGAGGACAGAAATCATGTTTTATTCTTGATTGTAATAGAAATCATTAATTAGTGGCTTATCTAATATCCTAATAAAGCTATTCCTCCTTTTCACAAATAGAAACTAAATTTTGTTTTGGGGAGGCAATGCATCTCAGGCTGCCTTGCAGGTAAGTGAGACTATGCGATGGAGTTTTGGCCGAGATATGTGGAAGTATGGATGGGACTTCCAGGAAAAAAGGAGGGTAACTGGCCTATTTTTTTTTCTTTTGCTGTTTCTCTTTTTCCTACCACAAGACAGAGGTGAAGCAACTGTCCTGAGACAAGGTAAATAGCACGCAGTAAGAATGGCTAAGCAAAAGGATAGAAAATATCTTTATGTCACCTCAATCTAGAAAGCTGTGTTCTTAGTATAAGATTCCAAATTCACATGTATATTCTCTCAGCTTGAACAAATGATTGTTGCCATTGTTGCCTTTGAGGAGTTAGCCACAACTCTATTTGCTTTAGTGCCGTCTTGCTGGCTGCCTGTTTTTAATCTCTTTTTCTTTGGTGTTTTGCTTTACTATATGTTCAGATATAAACATTTCTCTTGTTTATCATACTTGTGACTCATTTGCCTTTTTGGAAACGGGTATGAAAGTCAGCAATGAGAGAATATTCTCACCCATTAGCTCTTCAGGTAATGCTTTTTTCTCCGTTATCTTGATGATTGCCCTCTGAAACTTTCATTAACGTACCTCAGGCATTCCTACTGTATCTTCTATGTCTTTGAACTTTTTCATATTTTCTATCTCTTCATTTCTCTGGACTATATTCTGTATAGCTTCTTTAGCTATATCTTCGAACTGACTACTTCTTTATCTGTGTCTATCTCATCTGCTGTTTATATTGCCTTATTAATTTCAATTTATATATTCATGACTTCTAGAATTCTTGAAGATTTCTAGTTATTCTTTTGCAAATATATTTGGTTATCCTTTTTAAAATTTCTTATTCTTTTTCGTATCCTCAAGCTTTCTTTTATTTCTCAAAACATGAAATATACTTTTTTCTTTTTTTAATTAAAAAAAAATTTAATGTTTATTTTTGAGAGGGAGAGAGAGAAACAGCACAGGCAGGGGAGGGAAAGAGAGAGAGAGGGAGACACAGAATCCAATCCTAGCTCCGAGCTGTCAGCATAGAGCCCGAGGCGGGGCTCAAACTCATGAACCATGAGATCATGACCTGAGCCGAAGTTGGATACTTACCCTACTGAGCCATCCAGGTGCCCTTAAATAGAGTTTTAAAAAAGTTTTTAGGGGCGCCTGGGTGGCGCAGTCGGTTAAGCGTCCGACTTCAGCCAGGTCACGATCTCGCGGTCCGTGAGTTCAAGCCCCACGTCGGGCTCTGGGCTGATGGTTCAGAGCCTGGAGCCTGTTTCTGATTCTGTGTCTCCCTCTCTCTCTGCCCCTCCCCCGTTCATGCTCTGTCTCTCTCTGTCCCAAAAATAAATAAACATTGAAAAAAAAATTAAAAAAGGTTTTAGTGATAATTCCAATATATGAAGTCTTTGCAAGTCTGAATCTCCTGTTTATTGTTTCTGCTGGTTTTACTCATGGTGTCTTGGTTCCTGTTTGTCTTGTGAACTTTGACTGTAGGCAGATCATTTTTCTTGTAACAATATCTGTAGGAATTCTTAGAGGCCTCAGTTGAATTTCTTCTGAGGATTTGGATGTTTTTACTTATATAATATGCTTAGGGGCACCATTAACCTGCATCCACATTAGAGCTGACCCTTGAACAATGTGTGTGGGGGGAGGGTAGGGGTGCTGACTTACTGGCATGGTTGAAAATCTGTGTATAACTTTTGACTTCCCCCAAACTTAACTACTCATAGCCTACTGCTGACTGGAAGCCTTACTGGTAACACAAACACTTGATTAACACATATTTTGTATATCATATGTACTATATGGTGTATTCTTACAATGAAACAAGCTGAAGAAAAGAAAGGAAGAGAAAATACATTTATAGTACTGTATGTATATTTATGGGAAAAAAATCCATGTATAAGTGGACCCACATAACCTGGGTTGTCCAAGGGTCAGCCGTGTGTTTATTTTTATTTTTGTCTTTTTTTATGTAAATTCAAGTTAGTTAACATACAATGTCATCTTGGTTTCAGGAGTAGAACCCAGTGATTCATCTCTTCCATATGACACCCAGTGCTCCTCCTAAAAGTGCCCTCCTTAATGCAGCATGAGCTATGTATTTTTGACTTGATGTTTTTTGAAACACAAAGATATCATGAACTAGATGTCAAACCCACATGAAGTCAGGCTTGTGGTTTTAAACTCTTAGGAGAGATTACCCTCATCTCCTACCATGCACCCAAGTGAATTGTCCCTTCGAGGGACACTGCCACACTGAAGCGATAGTCCTTAGGATGACAGCTTTATGTGGGGTGTTTTCTATTGGCTTTGGCTCCTTGTACAAACATTAAGTCTTACTTCTTGGCTCCTGCACCTCACCAAGCAGTAGCTCAAATTGTCCAGGCTTCAGTAGAAAACCTCAGAAAGAAAGATAAGTTTGGCCATCTCTTGCTCCACAGGGTTCTTGCTTTCACTTTGTCTTTTGACCCTTGAGTCGCCCTTCTTTATGTGCAAGCTGATGTACCCTGTGTTTTCTCCAGCATTCTGATTGTTTCAAGTAGGGCATCATCCAAGTTTACCTATCTGCCATACTACCAGAAATAGAAATAAAAGTAATTGTTTAAACTGGTGAAAAATTTGAAAATAAACTGAATATCTACCATTAAAAAAATTGGAGGTATAGGAGCGCCTAGGTGGTTCAGTCGGTTAAGTGTCTGACATCAGCTCAGGTCATGATCCGATCCCAAGGTTGGTGGGTTTGAGTCCTATATCAGACTCTGTGCTGATGGCTCAGAGCCTGGAGCCTGCTTCGGATTCTGTGTCTCCCTCTCTCTCTGCCCCTCCCCAGCTCACACTCTGTCTCTCTCTCTCTCCTTCAAAAATATATAAACATTAAAAAAAAAAATGGGAGGTACATATACACCATAAATGTCATGAAGCCTCCAAATGGAATGTGGTAGATGTGTATATACTGATGTATATACTGGAAATATCTCTAATACATACCTTATATTAAAAAAAAAAGCTAGTGCACAATGGTATGCATAATATGATTCTGGTTATGTAGAAAATAAGAAATGTATATGCTTTTGCAAGGAAACATTTTTATTTAAATGCACAGAAAAAGATATAGATGTTTATGCTAAAATGAAAGGATATTTTATAGGTTTGTGGGTTTTTTTACTTTTTAAAAATGAGAATATATTCTTTCACTACTTGGGTTTATTTAAAAATAAATACAGGGCCCCTGGGTGGCTCAGTCGATTGAGCGTCCGGCTTCAGCTCAGGTCATGATCTCACGGTTTGTGAGTTTGAGCCCCGCGTTGGGCTCTGTGCTGACAGCTCAGAGCCTGGAGCCTGCTTCGGATTCTGTGTCTCCTTCTCTTTCTGCCTCTCCCCAGCTTGCACTCTGTCTCTCTGTCTCTCTGTCTCTCTGTCTCTCTCTCTCTCTCTCTCAAAAATAAATAAACATTAAAAAGATATGAATAAATAAAAATAAATACAAGTTCAAAGTAATAAATGGAATAAAATATCTACAGCCCTTAGTACAGTACCTGACACATCATAAGAACTTAATAAATTTTCACTTATATTATTATTTTCATTTAAAAGTTAAAAATATTGGAGTGCCGGGAGGCTCAGCTGGTTAAGCGTGCAACTCTTGGTTTCTGCTCAGGTCACGATCTCATGGTTTGGGTTTGAGCCCTGCATTGGACTCCATGCGGACAGTGAGGAGCCTGCTTGGGATTCTCCTCTCTCTCTCTCTCTCTCTCTCAAAATAAATCAATAAACTTGAAAAAAAAGTGAAAATTATTAATGAGATATAGCAGGATATAATGGTCATTTGTGATGTACTGCAAATCAGTAGCAGACCTTAAGTTTGAAAGTTTTTCTTTTGATTAAAAGTACTGATCTGCTCCCAAGCTATAGCTTATAGATCATTTACTTCACTTGCTACTTTCAGATATTAGTATTATTTTTAAAAAAAAATGAGTTTTAAAATGTGATCTGTGATCAAATGAGTTTCTGAAATGCTAAGATTACACGAAGTGCAATAGTTTTTTCTTTGTTTTGTTAGTTGTCTGAGCTATAAAATTCTATTATGCATTGTGAGTCTCAAAAAGGGAAATCTTGTGTGACACACTCCCCAAACTTACTGAACTCCACAATTCCTTCTCTGAAGTATCTCCAGGGATTTCTCTTCCATGAAGTGCTTTTTGGGAAATACTTCACTGGACCATGATACAGATTACAAATATCACAATATCCGTTTACTTGCTCCAAACAAATTGTGAGGTTTCACAGTCAGGCTATCATGATGCTTAAAAAAGTCCAGCGCATTCTCTTTTGTCCTTTACTTTGTCTAGAGCAGATTCCAAGTATAAACACGGACTTGTTTTGTAAGGCAAGAGAACTTTCCTATCCATGCCTCATGCTTTTTTGGATTAGCATTGATTAATGGGTGGAAATATGATGCATCTAGAGCTGTTTCTTGGCAAAATAACCCAAAGCTGAACAAAAAAGGGAGGTCATGAAAAATAAGGAGAGAGGAGAATGAGACCCCTGATGTCCTTATTTCTGCTGTTACCACACACCCAAGGACCCTGCTAATTGGGAAAAATACACTGCCATATGTAATTGGATGAAAAAGTATTTCTGTACATGCTTGGACTGCATAAAAGAAACCTCTATGAGGTCAGAAGATATCAAAACAAAATATGAAATTGCTAAGCTGTAAGCTATTAGTAATGAGTGTATACACGCCGAATATCCCCTTCCTCCACTTTTTACATCTGCCCATTGTGCTGCATTTGCAGAGAGCTATTGTCTTGGCATTCTTCAACCCTTTGAAAATATGTCATTCAAATTTGTAACTTTGTTCACACAGTACCAGCTAACCAAAGGGCAGGCATGGAAAGAAAGAAGACACAGAACAAGAGCCCCGATGTCTTTGTTCTTGCTGATTGTTAGCACCTGCAGATACAGTCACCCCAAGAGCACAAACATTTGAAGAAAGACAAATTACAAAGCTGGAGATGTACAATGGGTATTTGTGATTTAGACAGAAAAGAACTGTTCCCATTCGTAACATCGAGGGTTAGCATAGTTTTGCTTCTACGTTATGTTACCTGGGCTTGACTTAGATTATTCCAGATTTTGGAAGCAGGGAGTCCTTACCTTCAAGAGCTGTCTTCAAAGCAGAGAATCCTCTCCTCCTTCTAGAAGGAGAAATCTCTTTGGTCCCATCAAAAGGACTTCCTTACTCTAATCCACAGAGAAGTTGAATTGAATGGAAGCTTCTTCACTGCCTGAAATTAAACCATGACTTTTTTTCTTCTTAATTATGAAAAGCAAAAAAAATTGATGATGTTCTTGATTCTTCAAATATGAAAGTGCTAACTAAATTCATTATTGCCTGTCCCTTGCTTCTGAGTGAGCATGATGTATTGAGGACACCAAGGAGAAGAAGGTATTTGGGTTAACCTGTGGACATCCAGAAAAGTCTCACTTCTGATAAAGCTGAATTTGATCATTCAATTAATAACAAGAAACAGAACCTGGAATATGTCTGGTACTGTCCTACATTTGTTAAAATTTTTCGTCTATTCTCTCTTGCTACCCGTGAAAGTGACAGTGAAAAATAGCTGTGCATTAACACAAAAGCAAAACGTAATGCAGTAATGATGCTGAAGCTTCCTGCAGTGCTGGAATTTTTAGAAGTCATGAATAATAAATTACCAGCAATGCCAAGAGAAGCTGATAGCTCTTCTCTTTGGTAGGTAAAACTCTCCATTATAAAATAATAATACACTGGGTCATATGTCACAGCCTCCAGCAACTCTCTTAAAGATATTTTACTTTAATACCAGAGTCACCAACATGGAATTCATTTTACAGACGGGAAAACTAAGACTATTCTATCAAATGATTGTTCAGAATGAATCAGAGTATTTCAACTGAGATCACCAGCTTAGCTCTAGATTTAAGTTAAGGCCCCCAACATATTTGTTACTATGTCAGGTACAAGTAGAAGTCATTGGTTCATGAGTTGGGGTTGGAGTGGAGATGGGATTCCATTACTCACAAACTCTGGGTCATTTGTTTCATCCATTGAATTCAAGAATAAGCAACAACATGATAAATTATTAGAAGGTAGAGTGGGCCCATTTTTCCTAGTATGTGGTTGGGGGCCACAAGGGGACTAAGCAAGTATTCTCTTAGAGGAACAGAAACAAACACAAAGCTTGCAAACAAGAAAGCAAAACACCCAAGTCCAACACCCTTGTTTATCAGTTCAAGAACTCCATACTCAGTTATCAGTGTATAGGAGGGGTCCAAAGCAAGGAGGAAGTTCAGACAGGCTCTGAGATGCTTCCTTCCTCTCATTTCCCTCAATTCTACTCAGCAATTGTCCAAGAACCTGATGGCATCCTCCAAATTACAGAGTCTATAGGAACCCAAAATGGAAATAAGGTGTCCTAAGCACATCCAAAGCCCAGAACCCCCAGAAAGGGACTTCATGTAGGATAGTTCTTTCCAGTGCTATCATTTGAGACTTTCCCTTTGTAATATGCCTAATCAGTCTGTTAGAATAAAGACTGGCTCAAGCTCTTGCTTCTTTTCTCTGAAGAAAATTCATAAGAGGATGAATTCTGAGATACAAGTCATGTGACATTTACTGGGACACCTCCCCTCTGGGAATTTGTTCCCCCTATGGGTAATAGGAGGTGGGGAGGATTAAAACCATGATCCCAAATCAGACACTCCAGAAGGCCTTGGACTACCTGATGATTTAAGTGTCTCTGTGCTTCAAAATTCTATGGTGCTTTTTGGTTGAGCAGCATTGGTAGAATCACAACTCCTTGACCTTTCATTTTCTAATATTTTAAGTTAATGATCCTCAAACAAATCAGAAATACATAAAACCACATAAAATAACAAATCCTGAACATCTACCTCCTTTCCTTTTTTGACAATTGACTTAGGTTCATAGCTTGTGAAATAGCTGTAAATCATCTGTCTCTTACCTTCTTCATATAGTTACAAGATTCAGTGTTCTATTCCAGGCAAGGAAACAGATCTTGCCCTCAGTTTGACAATTGTTGAAACTGTAGGCAGACTCAATAATAATGATTTAGGACAAAAACCTTAAAACTCAAGCTGTCATAAAGAAGAATACACAACTTAAACCTCATATAATCTATGAAACTTATTCCAATCAGATACCATAACCAAACTTCTTAAAAGATAGAAATTCCATTTCTTCTTTTAAGTTAAGCCTCAAAAGAATTAAAGGACGGGGAAGAAGGAGGGGGAAAAATGTGTTTTTAAAAGGGCTTGATATACCCTCATCAGGTTGCTGGTCAATGCCGAGACAAAGACAGAGAGAGAGAGAGAGAGAGAGAGAGAGAGAGAGAGAGAGAGAGAGAGAGAAATAGCCATGAATATATATTTCATTTTTCTGGATGGTAACTAACGGTACAGGCTGTCTTCTTCACTTTGTTCTCTCTCATGGAAAGAATTTCAAAACAACTTGCCAACAGGATCTCAACCACCTTGGAGTGAGGGAAATGGCATCTTCTATCCTGGAGTTCTAACAGGAAATTGCTTTGAAAGAGTTGATTGGGCTCTCTTTCACATGACACCTGATTCATATCCTTGACAGATTTAATTTTCAATGAAGGGAGAGCTCATTAATGTTTCTCTGAAATTGCCCCATGTGTTGAGAGCCAATTCTCCTAAACTTGGCTTGCTCATCCTTGTGCAGCATCTTAAAGGAAAGTGATCCTGCCACATTAAATGGCCTTCGACAACCAGAGCCAGGAAAGTTCTCTGACACATTTGGACTCTAACTGGGGTCAGTGCCCAGCATCCTGCAGGCACTCCTGGGGATCGCAAGAAATTTTCCATCTTCTCTCTTATTTGCATTACTCCCTGGGAAGGTTCAAATTAGGCAAACGTCAATATTTTGATGCAGTGACATGATAAATTTCCACAGTTAGGACTTGGCTATTCCATTTTTGAAATGTTAGACTGCAGGGGGTAAGACAAGCAAATAAAACAAACCAAACACCACAAAGAAAACTCAATTAAGAGCCTAGAGGAGACGTTCTACAGAACAATCTCTAACAGAAACAACCCTCAACCTCAACACACTCAACGCTGAATTTGTGGCTTGCACTCCAAAATCTGGCTCTCTTCCTGATTCTTATCTTGAGAATTGCATCGCTATTGGACCCATTTGTACAAGCAAGAACCTGAGAAGACATTCTTGATGTCTCCCTTGCTCCCAGGCACCATGTAGAATCCTTCACTAAGTTCTGTTGCTTTTTACCTCTCAAGTGTCTCTTGAATCTGACTCCTCTCCACCTCCACTGTCTCCACCATCATTGGTCATCTGAGGAATGCTGAGTTGTTTGGCCTCCTCTGTTGACTCTGACCTTCCACAATCAATTCTCATGCCACAGCTAGAATAGTCTTTTCCAAACCTGAATCCAATGACAATATAAGCCTGCTTTAGCAATCTTGATTGCTTTCCCATTACTCTCTGAAGGCCAAGATCCATAATATGGCCTGCAACGTTCTCAGTGTTCTGGCTCTGTTCACCTCTCCAGCTTGATTTGGGGCTACTTTCCTTCATATACCGTGTTTCAGTCACTCGGGCCTCCTTCCACCTCCTCAAACTGACATCCTCCCTCCTTACTGGGGGATCTCTGCAGGTGCCACTATGCCTGCTGTGTCAGCTCTTTGCTTCAGACTTCCCTTTCTACTCACCTGATTAACACTTACACATCTTTTAGATCTGAAATCAAGGGTCACTTTTTTAGAAAAGATTTTTTGATTCCCTCAGTTCAAGTCATGTTCGTTGATACAGAATGTCTTCCTTTCCTGCAGAGAACTCAGCCAATGTGCAATTTTACATTCATTTGTGTGCCTGTTTGATTACTGTTTGTGTCCTGTACCCTAATGCAAGTTCAATATGGCAGGGATTTTTCTCACTATTGTATTTTTTGTTCTATCAGGTTCAGTGAGAAATGTGCTTAAAAGTTTCTAACTTGTTGTGGGTTTGCTTATTTCTCCTTTAATTCTATCATTTTTTCTTTATAGATTTTATTTATTTATTTATTTATTTATTTATTTATTTATTATTAACAGGTTTTTTTTTAATTGTCAAATTGGTTTTCATACAACACCCAGTGCTCATCCCAGCAGGTGCCCTCCTCAATGCCCATCACCCACCCTTCCCTCCCTCCCACCCCCCATCAACCCTCAGTTTATTCTCAGTTTTTAAGAGTCTTTTATGGTTTGGCTCCCTCCATCTCTTTTTTTTTTTTCCTTCCCCTCCCTCATGGTCTTCTGTTAAGTTTCTCAGGATCCATATAAGAGTGAAAACATATGGTATCTGTCTTTCTCTGTATGACTTATTTCACTTAGCATAACACTCTCCAGTTCCATCCACATTGCTACAAAAGGCCATATTTCATTCTTTTTCATTGCCAAGTAGTATTCCATTGTGTATATAAACCACAATTTCTTTATCCATTCATCAGTTGATGGACATTTAGGCTCTTTCCATAATTTGGCTATTGTTGAAAGTGCTGCTATAAACATTGGGGTACAAGTGCCCTTATGCATCAGCAGTCCTCTATCCCTTGGGTAAATTCCTAGCAGTGCTATTGCTGGGTCATAAGGTAGATCTATTTTTAATTTTTTGAGGAACCTCCACTCTGTTTTCCAGAGCGACTACACCAGTTTGCATTCCCACCAACAGTGCAAAAGGGTTCCTGTTTCTCCACATCCTCTCCAGCATCTATAGTCTCCTGATTTGTTCATTTTAGCCACTCTGACTGGCGTGAGGTGGTATCTCAGTGTGGTTTTGATTTGTATTTCCCTGATGAGGAGTGATGTTGAGCATCTTTTCATGTGACTGTTGGCCATCTGGATATCTTCTTTAGAGAAGTGTCTATTCATGTTTTCTGCCCATTTCTTCACTGGATCATTTGTTTTTCAGGTGTGGAGTTTGGTGAGTTCTTTATAGATTTTGGGTACTAGCCCTTTGTCTAATATATCATTGCAAATATCTTTTCCCATTCCGTTGGTTGCCTTTTAGTTTTGTTGATTGTTTCCTTTGCAGTGCAGAAGCTTTTTATCTTCATGAGGTCCCAATGGTTCATTTTTTCTTTTAATTCCCTTGCCGTTGGAGATGTGTCAAGTAAGAAATTGCTGCGGCTGAGGTCAGAGAGGTTTTTTTCCTGCTTTCTCCTCTAGGGTTTTGATGGTTTCCTGTCTCACATTCAGGTCCTTTGTCCATTTTGAGTTTATTATTCTGAACCTATATTATTAAACACTACAAACTTAAGACTAGTCTATCATTCTAGAGGATTAATCCTTTTGTTAGTTTTCAATGGTCCCTTTCTGCCTTACAATTTACTTTGTTTGATACTAATATGCCAATGCCAGCTTCCTTTTGGTTAGGATTTGTAGGGTGTGTCCTTCCTTATTCCTTACTTTTATTATTTCTGGGTTTTTAAAATTTATTTAAGGTGCTTCTCTTATAAGTATTATATTATTGCGTCTTGTTATTTTTAATGCAGTCTGACAATATACATTTTAAAAATTGTTTATAATTGTTAATTATATTTAAACAAATATAATTGCTGGAATACTTGGGTTTAAATTTACCATCTTACTGTTTGTTTTCCCCCCCAATTTATCCCATTTATTCTATGTTCCTTTTTCCCCCCCCTTACCTTCTTTTGGGTTAATCAGGTAGGTTTTACTACTCCAGTTTTTCGCATGTTGGCAGTTACAAAATCTTTGGCATTCTTCCAGAGGCGACTTTAGAGATTCAATATGAATCTTAATTTTATCGAAGTATAATACATAACAGTATATTTTTATCAATTCCTGTACAGTGAAAGGACATTTATAAACACTTTGACTTTACTTACTTTCCTTCTGAATATTATGCTATCATCACCGTTTATTTTAATTCTACATATATTTAAGACCCCATGTTATTAGTATTGTTTTCATATAGTCAATATTTATTTAGATTTGCCTACATATGTACCTTTTCCCTTTTCTTTCATATATGTATGTGTGTGTATATATATATGTAATGTGTATATATATATTTGTGTATATATATATATATACATTATATATATACATATATATTTGTCATTTAGCTTCACTTTTTTTCTGCTGAAGACTTTCTTTGTGTTTTTCCTTTAATGCAAGTATCGGTGATGAATTCTTCCAGAAAAATATAGTGTTCAAGGCTCTGGATCCAGCTAAAAATTTGCAAGAAACAGAGAGGAAAGGGACTTGTTGAACTGTACCACAACGTTAACAAAATCTAGACTTTGGGAAATTCTATGGGTCAAACAGGCCAGGATCTTCAAGATAGAGTCTAGGAGAAGAAAAATAGAAGAAGCTCCACGAGATAAAAGAGACTTACAGAACATGTCAATTTTTTTTTCTTTTTTTTAAGTGGGCAAGACTGCACTATAGCGTCTAGGGATGCATATGTGGATAATCAAAGTATAAATACCAGGAAGAGATTACAATAAAAGTATTAAAGGGTAAGGACTGCTCTGAGGGAAAGCAGTGCATTGTGATTAGGATAGCACACAAGGAGAGGTTTCTGAGTGGCCAGTCAAGTTCTATTTCTTTACAGTGATTACAAAGCTGTTAGGCTTAAAATCATGTATTAAACTATATACTTGATTTGGGGGGGTTCTGTATCTGTGTTTTATTTCATAATAAAAAGATAAAAGTAAAAATAAATTAAAAGTTAGTAAATTTTATATTCGATATTGAAAGGCAATTTTTATTTGTACTTTGTTTCTCTTGAAGGACAATTTTTATAATCCTAGTTTAGAAGGAGTATTTTGCACCTTAGAACAGTATACCAATGTCTTTGGCTTCCATAATTTTTCTTAAGAATTCAGCATTAAGTCTTGTTCTTTTTTTTTTTTTTAACGTTTATTTATTTTTGAGACAGAGAGAGACAGCATGAACAGGGGAGGGGCAGAGAAAGAGGGAGACACAGAATCTGAAACAGGCTCCAGGCTCTGAGCTGTCAGCACAGAGCCCGACGCGGGGCTTGAACTCACGGACTGCGAGATCATGACCTGAGCGGAAGTCGGATGCTTAACCGACCGAGCCACCCAGGCGCCCCAAGTCTTGTTCTTTTTGAAGACCATGTGTCTTTCTTCCTCTAACTGCTTTTAACATTATCTTTGTCTTAGGTTTGCAATAGCTTCATTGTGGTGTAGCTTACCGTAGTTTACCTGTGTCTGTCCATCATGGAATTCATAGGGTTTCTTGTGTATGTGGCATAATGCCTCCCTTCAGTTTTGGAAAAATCTCTTCAAATATTGCTACTACCCATTCTTTTGCTCCTCTTTCTGGCAGTACCATTCTACATTTATATATAATAATTTACAATATCCCATATATCTCTTTCCTTCTTTTGCTCTATTTTTTGCATCCCTTCTTTTTGTGGTTCAGTATGGATATTATCTACTGACCTACAGTCTGGTTCTTCATTTCTGTCTTCAGCTATGTTCAGTGTGCTCCTAGTTTACTTATTAAATTTCAATTTTATTTATTCTCTTTTTTCAGTTCTAGAATTTCCTTCGTATTTTTTAATTTGATTCCTTTAACTTTTAATTTAATCCCTTCTTGTTTTTTTTATTTATTTTTGAGAGAGAGAAGGAGAGAAAGAGAGACAGAGAGAGAGCGAGAGAGCACACACAAGTGGGGGAGGGGAAGAGAGAAAGGAAGACACAGAATCTGAAGTAGGCTCCAGGCTCTGAGCTGTCAGCACAGAACCTGACGTGGGGCTCGAACTTGTGAACCATGAGATCATGACCTGAGCCAAAGTCAGATGCTTAACCAACTGAGCTGCCCAGGCACCCCCCCTTCTTAATCTTTTTTAGATTCACATATAGATTTATAGTAACCTGTTGAAATTCTCCATCTTGCTGTCATTTCTCTTTAATAAATTTAACATAGTATTTAAAATGTGTGTCTGGGGGCGCCTGGGTGGCGCAGTCGGTTAAGCGTCCGACTTCAGCCAGGTCACGATCTCGCGGTCCGGGAGTTCGAGCCCCGCGTCGGGCTCTGGGCTGATGGCTCAGAGCCTGGAGCCTGCTTCAGATTCTGTGTCTCCCTCTCTCTCTGCCCCTCCCCCGTTCATGCTCTGTCTCTCTCTGTCCCAAAAATAAATAAACGTTAAAAAATAAATAAATAAATAAATAAATAAAAATAAAATAAAATGTGTGTCTGATAACTTCCGTGTCCACATAATATCTGAATACTCTAGAAGTCTGTTTCTACCATCTTTTAATGGTTTTTTTTTTTGTTTTTGGTCATTATATTGCCCCATTTTTTTTATTCCAAATATTGGACATTATGGTATGAAAAATTATAGGGGTGACTTGAGGTTCTGGATAAAGTTATCTTTCTTCATAGGGGACAATCTCTCGGTGATTAAGCTACACAAATCACCTTAATTCAACCTCAGCTGAAGCTGCTTTTTTTTGGTGAGAGCTGGTCTGTATCTACTTTGCCTTTACTCCCAAGACTGTTGCCTTTTACATCTCCCAACTGAAAGCTGGGTGTTTCTCAGTTCCCCTCCTCCTTAGCCGGCCATGAACTCCAATTTTGTCCCATGAGATTGCTGAAAATTCTCCATAGCCACTTAGGATCTTGCCGAAGCTTCCAGGAGAAAGTAGAGCTGCATGTTAATCTGACCTCTTCCCATTTACCTTGGTTCTAGTATCTTCTCTACTAACTAACTAACACCCTTGAAGCCTTGGCAACCCTTGTGTTCCTTCAAACACATTTCTTCTTTTATTTATTTTTTTAATCCAAGTCTTCCCAATTATTCCTTGTGAAAGGTTTTAGTCTGATAGAAACTAATCTGTCACAGTTGCAAAGAAAGGTCTGTCTTGAAATGATTGCTATTTACTGACCATGGGCTTGGAGGCCCTGCTATTTTCTCACAGGCTCTGAGTTTTTTCTTTGTAGAACACCTCCCAATTTGTAACTAAGTATCTTTATGTTTCCTTGTTTAACATTTGGCTCCCCCCCCCCAGTTGTGAGCCAGGAGGCATCACATCTGTTTTGTCCAACTTGGTATCTATCTAGCTCATAATCAGCAACTCAAAAACTATTTTTAATGAATGAGTGCAGACTTTGGGGCTAAGGATTTTATATGCGTTGTCATTTAATCCTCATCATAAGCACGGGAGGCAGGTATCATTATTCACATTTTAGAGAAGAGATAAAGGAAAATTAGACAAGCGAGCCACTTCCCAATGTTACTATATATTGGCCGTTCTGTAAAGCCTCTCTTCTCTGGCACTTAGATCATTATGGTTTTTGCAACCTATGCAGGCCGTTAAAGCATCCTTCAATTCCTTCTCTTCTTTTCCTTTTCCTCCTTCTCCATATTCCATATGTTGCTTTTTGAGACAGTAGATGCTCATAAGCATTTCATTAGCAAGTGACCTAGGGAGGAAAAAATGATGGCACTCACCACAGCTGGGCAGGGTGTCTGTGCTCCGGTATACCAAGAGACGTCACATACTCCCCTCCCCTCGTGCCTCAGGGGACGGTGTTGGGACCTGCTCTCATTCATTTAAAATAATTTTTTCAAGTTGTTTCATTTTACTTCTTTTTACAGTAGACTTTATTTAAGAGTAGTTTTAGGTCCACGCAAAACTGAACAGAAAACACGGAGTTCCTAGTACCCCTCCCTCCCACACACACACGCTCACACACACACACACACACGCTCACACAGAGTGGTACATTTGTTAGCTTTGATGAACCCATATTGGCTCATTCATTTTTATCCCGCTGTCTGAAACCATCTGGGACTGTGTGTTTGCTCAATTTCAGCCATCTTGTGTTAGGAGCCCTCTTTTGACCTGCAGTGAAAATTTAAAAATCTCTGCTTCTTTGTCAGCATTTATTCTGTTCTTACCATGTTGCGGTAAAGTTCACTTGCCCCTGAACTTTGGCCCTTCTGGCACAATTTCAGTGTTTGCATGCTCAAAACCAGGCAATTAACTTGAATACTTCATTCTTAAGGGAGATTGGGTACCATCTCTAGGAGCCGTGAATGATCACATTGTCGCGTTGTCTCTGAAATCTTTGTGATGCCATTCACACTCACAGTGTTCTTGCATCCTGCCCACCAGACCAGGCTCTGGCTCAGATCCTACCACATCTGTGAAGCCTGGTCTAACAAGCTCCACGCCACACATTTTTTTTTTCTCTCTTTGGTTCCATATCCAGCATCAAACTGTCTTTGGGAAGGTCACTAAGTCCCTCTGAACTTCAGTTCACTCATTGGAAAGTGCGGCACAAAACACTTCCAGACAAATTTGTAGGTAAATTTGGATGTATCTAAATGTGCCCATGTGCAACACACAGTAGCTATGCTGCAAACACCAGGACTCCTGCTCTCCTTACCTGCCCACTTGTGTCTGGGGGGTAGGTGCATAGTGTGAGAGACAAGACTATGAAACCATGTAAAAATGTGCCTGGACACAGGGTGCAGCAGACAGCAATACCTCTGAGACATCAAGTCCTTTCTGGGTTTGCGAAGAAAGCGGACTATGAAGGAGCTGAAGGGAAAGGAAGAGTGGGGGACAAGGGGCACCCATATTGGGCAAAGGGAAGCAGAGTGCAAAGTGATAACCCCATGCATATCTCGGGGCGGGGACTGTGCTTTCAGCTCAGGAGTCAGAGGACATGGGTCGGATTTGCCCCCACCGAGGAGAGGAAGGATTTCTGAACAGGGGGGATATAGAAGGATCGATAACTCGAGGCACAAAATGAAGCAATTGCAGGGCTATCATGGGATAAGAAGTAGACCCATTTGATAGCAGTGGGGGCCCTGGAAGGTCAGGAGGACCCAGAGAGTAAAGCACCTCGAATGTCTGGGTGAGAAGGATGGAATTTATCCTGCAATCACTGAAAAGCTGTTGGGAAACTCGGAGCTGACATGTCTCGTGATGCCTGAGATACTGGCGGGAGCAACACAGACTGCGAGGGAAACAGCCTGGAGGCTGGGAAACCAGCATGAAGCTCTTGCTAAGGTCCTGTACGAGCTGATACGGCCTCACCCCAAGGGCGACGGTGGGAACGGAAAGGAAAGGATTTCTGTCCAAGCACTGCCGTCTAAAAGATTTCTGTGGCCTCCACTTCTTCTGGATTTTTTTCCCCCCATCACCATTATAGGACAGAGTACAGGTGTTTAAATAGGCTTTTCATTGGATGAGCACTAAAAAAAATCTATTTAAAATAGAAGACAATAAAATGGACCTGGTTCTGGGAGCTTATTTGCAAAACATTGTAAGGGAGTGAATTAGAAATCCTCCTCTGCCACCACCATCCAGGAGAGATCCCTAAGATAATGATAAATGAGGTAACATCAGAGCTGGAGCCGTTCCATTCAGAGGGTACAGAGCATAACAGTGACAACTCTTGTGATTCCTCTTCAAAGGTGGACAGGCTCAGCGCAGGCAGGAAGAAACAAACGCTTGTTAACGTGAGGGCGCGCATTGTTCCAAAACGGGCCAAGCGAAGGTCAGGGCGGTGGGGAAATTAAGTGACCTGGTGAGAGCATCGGCTATGGCTCTGTCAGGCAAGGAGGAGACAGAAATGGAGCTGGGAGGCCCACAGGCTTCACCCCTGCTCCTGGAACCACAGCTCGCCCCTCCTTCCCTGCACTCGGTGCGCAGGGACCCAACAAAGGCGTGTCAAGAAGCACCCCACCGAGGAGCCTGGGGAGGAGCACGTTGGGGTGTATCAGGAGGCAGAAAATGATCAAACTGGAATCATCACTTTTGGGAAAAGACCAACATTTCTGAGGGGAGGGGTTGGGTTATTAACGACTTGGGGGGCTCTCTGGTGAGTAGGCTGGAAGGAAGAGGGTCACACCAGGCATGTGTTGAGATCCCCTCTGTGCCAAGCCCCAGGCCCCTCCCGCTGTCATCCCACCTAATTCTCACCACCACAGGGGATGTGGGGATGCCCTCAAGCCCTGTGTTATGTACGAAAACCGTGAAGCTCAGAGACCTGCAGTAGACCATCCGGGAGCCTATGTGGCAGGGCCCGGTACATGTCCCTCCATGGATCTTTTTGTCTGCCCTGTTATGACATTTCATATTATGACACATGAAAGAGGGACAATGACTCCTCTATGCAGTCTCTGTACTTTGGGTATCGTCAGCCTCATTTGAGTCGGGTTTTTTGGTCCAAAACAGAACAGTCCTCCCCTTTCGCAGCTGCCTCTACCCGGCCCAGGACTTCTTGGGAGAAGCTCTTTGGTGCGGCCGGCAGGCCTTCAGAATTGCATGTGTCTGTTGAGAAAAAACCTGAGTGAGGAATTCAGTGGCGCTTTAGACTCAGTCCTTCGACCTGAACATAGAGAAGGGAGTCCAAAACTCTGCAACCTAGAGAGGGAAGAGCTCTGCTCCTGCAGCTAAGTCAACTGTGACTTTCCAACAAGGGAATGTCCTTTATTGAAGCGAGGGACAGAATCTCTGCTCCCCTGGTGAAGCTGCCCGCTTCACTTAGAAAACCATCTCTCCCTTTCTGACATGCAGTAAGTCTCCAGAGAGGGACTGCTCTGCCCCGGACCCTGGCCCCCTCTTCTGACTGGGCCCAGGGCCTCTCCCCGTGCCCCAGCCACTCCACTGCTTCCCCCTGCCATTATGTTGCTGTCTATGTGACTTCATCCCTGCTGAAACCGTGAGCTGCTTAAGGTCAGGGATGCGTCTTCCTCCTCTCAAATTCCCAGTGTAACAAACCCTTAGTAACTGTTGAGTAAACACATGAATGAAGCTGGCTAGCCCAAGCCTTTGTGCAGAGTATGAAAGTAGAGTTCCGACCTGAAGAACACAGAGGCGCAGACACTGCCCACCTCAGATTCCAGAAACTTCTTCCCTCCTTCTTTTATGCCTCAGAGTGTGATCCTTTCTCAGCCACTCCCAGCAACGATATATCAGAAAGAGCTTGGGAGAGCCACCTTGATCTAGGGAGTAGGTGGGTACAGAGGAGCTGAGCTCCTTGCTTTGTGTCCAGGCTTCATTCTAGGAGGCTGTGAGCGGAGAGCCTAGTCCACGTCTCCCAGCAGCGAGGAAGAAAGGTGCGGCTTCACACTCGCACGCGATTATATTTGTTTCAGGCAGTTATGGCTAAGGGTGCTCACGGCTGGGAGAAAGAGCCAGAGGATGCCTCCTTTCCATGCAGTAGTGTGCGTATCCGCGTGACCTACGTGAGTGAATAGCAGGTTTCAGAAGTACGACGTAGAGGTGGCTGGGGAAGCTGGCACGGCCCTGAGCAGACACGGCGCAGGATGGCAAGGCAGAGGCTGAGGAAGGAAGGTCATCTCCCTGCAGCAGTATGACAAGGCGAAGGGTAAATGAGTGCATGGGGCTGCCCGGCCCAGCCCGGCCATGCCCTGTTCAACTTTCTGCCAAGTGTCTCCTCTGTGCCATCCCCTGGGGCTTGGAGGGAGGCCAGGGCTGCTGCAGCCAGGAAGGTGGGTCGTTTGCCCACTCGGCTCCTCTCCTTTACGGATCTGCACCCTATGGGCAGCATGGCTGGCTCAGGGTGGGGCAGAGCCTCCCAGAGGTCCTAGGTACCCACGGGGAGCCCGTGACTGCCCTTTCTCCTCTGTGTGCCCTCCCTGCTTACTCTTCACCCAAGGATTTCCTAAACTGTGTGCGAAGCAATACTTCAGAGGGAGGGTTGGTGGCCAGACAGACTCAAGGTTGAAGTTCCTCCTCTTGCACTTGGGCAAATTACTTGTTCTTTCTGGGCTCTTTTTTTTTTTTTTTTTTTCTTTTTTTCCTCATCTCTAAAATAAAGCTACAAATCCCTACATTGCAGTTTGCCATGATGATTAAAGCTGTGGTTCTCAACCCTGGCTGCACACCAGAATTCCCCCCGGGGGCCTTAAAATGCCCATGCCTGGGCTCCACTCAGATCAATTAAATCAGAGCCCTTGGAGGGTGGGCCCAGGGGTTAGTATTTCAAAGGTCCCCAGGTGATTCATAGGTGCACCAGGCTGTGATGGCGGAGTAGAGGTAATGTATATCACCTGAAAGACATAATGCCCCCCAGATATAATATGCCATTAATAAATGAGACCAATATCACTATTATTACGTGTTTATTATTGCTGCCCTTAATCTTCTGCCAAGAAAGAAAATGCGGTCGTGGGAAAGTGTGGTTATAAATCCAAGTGTAAGTAGCAGAGCACATGTAAGTGATGACCGCTAGCCTCCAGGCTGCTCAGTGCAGCGGTGAGAGTGACCAGCCGGTCAGCTGTGAAGACCCCGGTCCCTTAAAATGTGTGCATGTGCTCACTCAGCTCTCCGTGACGTGGCCCTCCATCCATCTTGGGTCTGTGCCAGTGTAAACATTTCCGGTTGAAACCCAGGGCCCTGATTTCCAGGTCCGACGGTCTCCCGGGAGGTGGCTGTCAACCTTTGCATCCCACATTACCTCCGTTCTGCAGTAAACAGATGAGTCATAGTTGGTCTTAGCAGGTCAACCGACAAGCAGTCCTGGGTTATCCTGTCTGGTGGCTTAGGCTCTTGAGACAATGCCCTTGGTGCCTATGAGGGAGTCATAAAGTTGGGCTTGACACTCTTTAAAGTTATCTTCGTTTGCTGATTGTTTGGCTAGAGGGACTGGTGTTGAGTTCTCTCTGGCTTCTCTGGGACCCGGCGATGGTAAGCATGATGATAAGCATCATTGGGGTGGAAGGAGGGCAAACAGCCCTTCGTTAGCTGAAGCAATGGGTCAAGCAGATTATCAGATAATTGGCATGGGCAACCCCCTAGCTCCACTTTGGATATCAGTTCCCTTCTTTTTTCTTTTTTTTTTTTTAATTTTTTTTTAACGTTTATTTATTTTTTGGGACAGAGAGAGACAGAGCATGAAGGGGGAGGGGCAGAGAGAGAGGAAGACACAGAATCGGAAGCAGGCTCCAGGCTCTGAGCCGTCAGCCCAGAGCCCGACGCGGGGCTCGAACTCACGGACGGCGAAATCGTGACCTGAGCCGAAGTGGGACGCCCAACCGACTGAGCCACCCAGGCACCCCTCTTTCTTCTAATCTAAATATGTTCTGGGTATTGTTTGCAGAGGGCAGCCTAAAAGTTACGGTTTCTACATATCCCATCCCTATCTGGGCGGTGTCGGGGAGTGGGTAGTAGCTTTAGTTTGAAGCCAAATATATAAATTCGTCTCCAATCTATCCATTACTTTGCTTCCAAACTGCCCAAGTCTGGGCCAGAATCATCAAAGATGAGGCATTTATGCCTCCTACCGGGATCCCCACATTCCCTCTTGCCTCACCGAACAGCCAGAATGATGCTTCCTAATCTCAGATCAGACCATTTCACTTCCCTGCTTGAAACCTGTCAGTGATTTCCCCGTCATTCTCTGGATCAAGCCTCACCTTCTGAGGTTCCTCCAAGCCTACACCAGAATCTGGCCACTGTCCACCTTGCCATCTCCTGTAGCTACAGGCAGGAGGAGACGGCTCCTCTCAGCTCCAGCCTCCTTTTCCTTCTAGATCTTGGAACCTGATGCTCCCACTCACCTGGAGCGCCTTCTCAGGTGTAGTTAACCCTTGAATCCTTCAGTTTTCAGTGTAAACTTCACTGCGTTAGGGAAGCTTTCTCTTTCTCCTTCCAGGTCGTGACACCCTCACACTCTGAGTTTCTGATGCTAACACTTCTCAGGCTTTGTTGTCGCCGCCTGTCTAACCATAATTTAAGTTCCATGAAGGAGGGACTATGTCCCACCTATGTCCCATCTCTCTCTATTCATAGCACCTGGTGGGTAGATGTATTTATTTATTTTTTTAATGTTTATTTTTGAGAGACAGAGAGACAGAGAGACAGAGCATGAGCGGGAGAGGAACAGAGAGAGAGGGAGACACAGAATCCGAAGCAGGCTCCAGGATCGAGCTGTCAGCACAGAGCCCGATGTGAGCTTGAACTCATGAACCATGAGATCATGACCTGAGCTGTAGTCGATCGCTCAACCAATTGAGCGATCCAGGCACCCCTGGTATATGTATTTAGAATGATCCCTGTAAGTACTTGCCAAAGGTAGATATTTGTGATCCTTTCAACACGTCGACTATCGAAATTACTCAGAGACATGTTATCTTTTCACACAGCAATCAAAGGGTCAGTAGCAACCTATTATGTCTAAGGGACAATGTAAGATATTTTTTAACAACTTTATTGAAATCTAATTAATATACAAAAAGCAAAACCAAACCACAATGATATATATCACCTTATACTAGTTTGCATGGCCACTGTAAAAAAAAAAAAAATAAACAAGATAAGTTTTGGGAAGGATGTGGAGAAACTGGGACTGTTGGTGGGAATGTAAAATGGTGCAGCCACTACGGAAAACAGTATGGACATTTCTCAAAACATCAAAAGCAGAACCACCATATGATCCATCAATCCCACTCTGGGTATATATCCTATTAGATAGTTTAGTTATGAGAAATACACATTTTATTGGTATGTGTTTTTTCTTTTTTCAAAAAATGTATTCGCCAGACTGTCAGTAAGTGAAGCCATCATTAACTACTTGAAAAACTGGGCGTTATAGCTGACAATCATTTAGTGCCTACAGTGTTCCAGGCACAAGAACCGTAAGAGGTAGATGCTGTTATGCCTCAGTTTTCTGAACGAGAAAACCGAGAATGAAGCAATTTGCCCAGTGCCATGGAGACCACATCTGAAACCCGAAGCTGCTCCTCCAGGGCGGGCACCCATCACACTGTCTCCCTGCGGAACTGCCTACCACCTTCCCAAGTTTAGGGTCTCATACATTTGTAGGAAAAAATCATGGGCTGAGGATGTGTAATAGATGTCATTCCAAGAGTTGGAGCCACTGCTAAGGCCTCAGAACATAAAAGGGTGGGGCTTGATTTCTTATCTGCTTGAATTATTTCTGAAGAGTTTGCTGTATTATCAGTGACTAAATAATAGTGGCCATGAGGAGATAGAAGGGTGTTTCATTACAGAAGGTGTGTGATCTTTCATTTCCTTTAAACGACCCAGAGCTCTGCGGCTCCCCACCTGTTTCGTGACCCAGAATTGGGCTGATCTGCAAGTGCTCTGTGACTGGGGGGTTGACAGAGCTACAAGCGCCCTCGGCAGGATCCGAGGAGGCCCACAGCGTCAGCTGTTTCCACGCCAGCCTCCCGGTCTGGAGAATTCACACACCGCCCTGCCTCTCCAGTTTGAGTCAAGAGCCCAGTGGGAATGTTGTTATAGTCCTTTCCACTTTAATTACATTTCCTGCAAGGGGCATCTGCTGGGCATTTTCTGGCTGTGCTGGTGCCTCTCGTATGGTTAGTGCCGATCTGCCACCTCTGGGCAGTTAGTCGCCAATTCGTTGTTGAAGGCGATGAGGTGCTCCGGCGGCTCAGCTGCCAACAATGTTGCAATTATTACTGTTTATTGGCTGGATGTCCTCTTCCCCATGCTTTGTAGGCCATGTGCTCCTGAGTTACTGGAGTCACATTGACTTCCACTAATAAAATCGCCTGCTCTAAGTCTGATGACAATTTCTGCCGTGATTAACACTTTCCCAGTGTCTTAAATCTGAGAAATAGATTATTCTACAACAAGGGGCTAACAAAATGCCATATATATATATATATATATATATATATATATATATACACACACACGTATACATATGTATATATACATATATATATACACACTTATACATATGTATACGTGTGTGTATATATATATGTGTGTATATATATACACACGTATACATATATATACGTATATATATATCTATATATCTATCTACATATATATATACGTATATATATATATATCTCCTCTTGATGATAGCACACTTTTACAAAGTGTCAGACATCTTATATGCACTTTCTCATTTATTCTTCTCAACATCCTTATGCATACTTACTGTTATTACGCTCATTGTATAGGTAGGAACACTGAACACACAGGGTTTGCTTGTCGGTTGGTTGGTTACTTTTTTAAACTGTGTTTTTAATTCCAGTCTTTTAAAACACTGTTTTAATGTTTATTCATTTTTGAGAGAGACAGAGACAGAGACAGAGTGAAAATAGGGGAGGGGCAGAGAGACAGGGAAACACCGAATCCTAAGCAGGCTCCAGGCTCTGAGCTGTCAGCACAGAGCCCAACGCGGGGTTGGAACCCATGAACCATGAGATCATGACCTGAGCCAAAGTCCAAACGCTTAACAGACTGAGCCACCCAGGCGCCCCACTGTTCGTTTTTAAGTAACAGTTAAATGACACATAACCAGTAAGTAGCAGAACCGGAATACATCGAGCAACCTGAAGAGCCAACACATTTGACCACTGTGCCATGCTATTCTGTCTTACTTCTCCCAGACTGTTTTTAACTTCAGTTGTTTTATCCATTATAGTGGTAGCCATGAATACTTGATTGCTTGTTTATTAAAAATATGGTCCTGGGGCTCAGTCGGTTAAGCATCCGGCTTCGGCTCGAGTCATGATCTCACGGTATGTGAGTTTGAACCCCGCGTCGGGATCTGTGCTGACAGCTTGGAGCCTGGAACCTACTTTGGATTCTGTGTCTCCCTCTCTCTCTGCCCCTCCCCTGCTTCCTCTCTCCTCTCTCTCTCTCTCTCTCTCTCTCTCTCTCTCTCTCTCTCAAAAATAAATAAACATTAAAAACATTTAAAAAATATGATCCTGAGAAATCAGGATATATTTTTCAGCATCATTCAATTTCTGTTCCACACATTCTTCCCTCACCCCCAGCACACACACACCTATGTCCGCATATACCCTCAAAAGTCTTCCAAGGTGATCTAGAAACTCTTACTTGTAAGCCTCTTTGGAAGTTACGGTGACTTTTTGAAAAGGGAGAAGTTGCTCTGATAAAATATGGAACCCCAGGGAAGGTATACACAAGGTCTAGAGAGCTGAACAGGTAGTGCTTGTCCCTTCAAATAGGTGAAAATAATGTCTGAAGCCTCTTAGGATTATTTCTTTTCCCCATGGAAACCACATGACATATTGGGTTGGATAAACATATTCTCTGCATCTCTTGGAGAAGAAGCAGTGTGGTGTTTCCCTTCTGTGACAATAACCAGGCAATTGTATGTAATATGACAAGCAGGGGACCTGGGCCAAGCCTCAGTCTCGCCCCTCACTCGCTAGTCTTGCAGCCTTGGGCACATAACGACCTGCTACAGCCTTGGTTTTTATTTCTTTAGCATGAGCCTGGCCGTACCTGTTCTCCCTCTAGACTCTTCAAAGTATCAGATAAATCAACCTGGGAAAGCTGCTAAGCATGGTGGCTGCCACACACGAGGCCCTCAGGAAACGTGAACTTGAACCCCAGCGTGTTCCTGACGCTCACTCCATACTCCGGGAAGTGTCTGAACACTCTTCCAGTAAGATGCGTTGTTAAAGGGAACACATCGCCGGGTCTCAGATCCCCAAACTTCCAGAGGTATAGCGGAAGTGAAGTTCCAGGCAGTCCACGTGGAACAGCCAAAAAACGAAGTGGAAAAATAAATGATTTGAAGACGTCCAGGGAAACAAAAAAAGCATTCTCTAAGAATCATTTTCTTATTTCTGGATTTCTTTCTTTCTTCCTGGATTGGGGATGGGGGGGGGGGTGGTGGAAAGGTTATTCTTTTTTCTTTTTCTTTTTTTAAGTTAATTTAATGTTTTTACAGTTGGACTGCGTAGGGTTAGAGGAGTGAGGATAATAGAGGTCAACAATCATTTGATAACTGGACAAAAGTGTAAATCATCGTAACTATTACAGAATAAAATCCACCCTCCCAGGGACAGAGACTATTGTGTGGACAGAACCCAGGGAAAACACTTTAACAGCACTGTTTGCCGAATAGAATTCCTGTAACTAAATCAAAAACATTATTTTCATGGGCGGTCTACCAGGACATAGAAATAATTTTGTTATGACAGGCTCAACTTCCTAGAGATGATTTTGTGAGAAGATTTGTGAATGATCATTTTGTCTTTTAAAGATCAATGTTGATGAATATAGTGAGGAGTCAACCATACTCTTCGAAACCTATGTTAGACTCAGACTCAACACCTACTTAATCTGTGTCTTTCTCCCCCCCAGAAAGGGGAACCTCTCCTATGTGTCTGTGATATTGTAATGAAGCAAAATCTCACTTTCTGGGCCGCTGCGTACTGGGTAGTATCGTCGGAGGAGCAGACTCCCTGACGTTTGGTCTTCCAGCCCTCTGCCATCTTCCTCCTCCTGGAGGCATTGAGACTCCTTCACTGCACCCATCTACAGAACCTCTGATCCCAATATTCTGGACTTCCAAAGAAGTAATTCTTATTGTCAGTGGCTCACAGTTCACTAGAAGAAGGTGAAAGATAATTTGGTAGCCCTGTGACTATTTAGCTTCTTGAGAAGCACTTATATTTATGAAATAAAGCAAGACTGGAGGAGGTGCTCTGTGACAGTGAAAGGGTCCAGGATCAATGATTTTAATTAGCGGGAGCAATGCTGACGGCTACTACAGACAGTCACTCCAGGCCACTATAATTTCCCCACGTAGATGTCATGGTAGATACTAAATTGTGGGTCAGGTGTCATTTTACCTTCAGGAAAAAGAAAAGAAAAGAGCATCTAAGATATCTCTGCTAGTATTCATTCATTCATTCATTCGTTCATGAAATATTAATTGAGTGTGTATCGGAGGGCAAAGGCCTGTGCCGGTTGCTATGGTGATCAGAGCCAGGGTCAGGGTCAGGCAAGGGAGGCAGTGGCCAGAAGCACAACATTTAAGGGGATGCCAAAAACGTAGGAATCAAGATAAATAACACCTTAATGAAATATATTTTAAAAACTCAAAATGAGGGGCGCCTGGGTGGCTCAGTCGGTTAAGCGGCCGACTTCAGCTCAGGTCACGATCTTGCGGTCCGTGAGTTCGAGCCCCGCGTCGGGCTCTGTGCTGACAGCTCAGAGCCTGGAGCCTGTTTCAGATTCTGTGTCTCCCTCTCTCTGACCCTCCCCTGTTCATGCTCTGTCTCTCCCTGTCTCAAAAATAAATAAAAACGTTAAAAAAAAAAAAACTCAAAATGAATGCAAAAATCTATGATGAACAAAATATCAAAATTTCCAATAACCACCGAATCAATGAACAGTGCTTGGCCATAGCAGACCCTCTGGCAAAAGAAAAAAAATCTGAAAGGAAAAGGGCGAATAAAAGGAAAAAGACTGATGCCATCTTTCTTGAAAATGTTGGTATTTTGTTAATGGAAAAATCATGGATTTTTTTCACTAATTCTTTTTTTTTAATGTCACATTAACAACATGATTTACTTTCACTGGGGTTTGGCTCCTTCCCCTAAATTTGACATCTGACACAAGTCCCTTGTCTTACACAGTCCCAGCCCTGGTGGGGAGATGAAGATCTTTGATCACTTTAAGAAGTGATAAATGCAAGAAGAAAGGTTACGGAGAAATGTCATAGGAGATGAGGAAGAACTTATTTCCACAGTAGGGGGATGGGGTCAGCGAGGGCTTTAGACAAGGCTGTGTTGAAACAAGACCTTACCATGCTCTGGCATGGTAAAGCATTAATAGAAAGAAGATCCCAGAAACCCATTCACACTTTAAAGTAAAGAAGGAAGCATTACTGGGTCAGAATCAGAGAAGGGAATCCACAGGCTATAAATGGAGAAAGTGTGCCAGGGATAGATGAAAAGTGTGTGTTTATACAGTGCAGAGCATGTCTGGGAGTCCTTCCTGTGGCCAAGGGGCCTTGTGGGGATCGATTCATTTTACAACACCTTTATATAAACAAGACCCTGTTTTCTAACTCCGTGGATGAAGACAGAAGCCAGTGTGTGGAAAGAAGTGAATAAATCGTGCCTGTGAGTGGGGAAGGAGATGCCTTGCACCTCAAAGGTGCGTTCATTCACCAAGTGAATTCTTGCCTCAAGGGCGGGTTTCAGACACAGCAAGAGGCTTCTGTTGTCAAGATGTGGTGAGGGGCCACACCAACGACAAAATTCCTGATGTGAAAAATCAAACTTTTATAAGCCACAGTTACACAAACACAGAGAAGAAAGCGTGAATTCAGAGTCTTCTAAAAATTCATATCCAACGTGGAATCAGGGCTCTCGGCTAGGGGGTTTGATTTCAAATTCTGCGATTCATCCAGAGTCCACCATCCTTTGTTTACTACTAACCGCCTTCATTTGATCAGGTTCAGAAACAGAGATTTCAGGACATTGTTTTGACCCAGTTCTCTGAATGAGCTGAGTCACCTGTGAACCTATACCGACCCAGCCCGGAAGGGGCAGACTGCTGGCAGAGAGAAGGTGCAGTAGGCACTCAGTATGCAGAGTGAAAGGGAGTGTGGAAAATAATTAGTAGAGATCACCTGATGCACAAAAAGTCATCTAACCTGGACTGTTTTAGGGCAAACAGTGGTATGGTTACTATAAGCAGTTGAAGTAATAAATGAATAACACAAACCTACAGATTGTAGTTTTCTAAAGTTAGTTCACAGTCATGTCATATTTAATTGGGAGGGGGAGAATGAAGCCACCTGAAAATGATATCTATGGTATTTGATGCCCCCCCCAAAGATGTTCACATTCCTTTTCCAGGAGGGGCCATAGCTTTTGCCTTCACCTGGATAGATTTAACACCCATATCATGAAAGCTTTTACCTCACCCAGAGGCTCTACATTCTCAGAAAACCAAACGATCAAGTGACCAGACCAGAAAAACAATCTGTTCTAAGAATGAAATAGTTGTGGCCTAAAGGTTATTTATTTTGCTTTCAACAATGATAAGAAACAGGTTTTCAAAGATTCCAAGGACATGAGCATTGAAAGAGAATGTGGACATCGCTTAGTCCATGGCTTTCCCCTAACCCCAATGGAAGCCAGCTTAAAAAGAAAGAAAAATCTGTGAAGAAAAAAAATCCTCGAGGAAAGAGAAGTCTAGAAAGTTTAGATGATTTGCTCAAAGTCACACCTACATAACGGACGGGTTTGGAATACAGCTCCTGACTCCAGCCTCCTGGTTTTTCCTGCTGTGCCTACAGGATTTGGTGACACCAAATCCAAATGGAGATATTTCCCATTGTAGTGTGTGTGTGCCCACATGTTCATGGTCTTGCCCTATTTGACTAAGTACGGCCAGTGCTTCCCAACTTTTTTCATAACAGGACACACACGCAGTGTCCGTGAAGCACACTGGGTTAACACCCAGAGGCCTAGGGGCTTGGGTGTTTTGAGCCCGGCCCAGATACTCTGAGGGGTGAGAGGAATCCCTCTCTCCATACATCACTGTGGGGACACAGGTTGGGAAACTCTAGGCTCTTCAGCCCAGCTCACTACTCCTCCAGAGAAAATTAGGAGAGGAAAAGACTTTGACCTGATCATGTGCTAATTATGCCATCAGTGCCATTTTCTAGCACTTTTTCAGTAGCAAGATCTAGGCATGTGGGACAGGGCTGTGTGCTCAGCAAAGTCAGCAGAGTCTTATTGTATTAAGGCATGTAGTCATATTATTTCCACTCCACACAATTTTCTTAGCACCAATTTGGCCCATTGCCAACTCGAAAGGCGGTGGTGAACATGGAAGGGAATGAGGTCATGAAATAAGTGTCTGATCAATGCTGCCAAAGACAGATGAACCAGGTGACAGATCAATCAGAGCGTGGGGAGGCTTCATAAAGAAGGGACATCTGGACCGTCTCTTGGAAAATGAATAGTGTTTCAACAAGCAGAGAAATTAAGAAGAGCCGTTCAGCTGAAAGCAACAGACTGGACAGAGAATTTCCCCATGAGTGGGAAGATTCAAGCCTTGTTAAGGGAAAGGTTTGCTTTGTATTTTGCAAAGGAACAGCAGCCATTAGGAGGCATACTGAACAGACAGGGCAAGCCAAGATTATGGAATGCTTATAGTGCTATACCAGGGAGACTAGATTTTCTCTTATATTCGTTCCTAAGACAAGGTATTAGGCATTCATTGGATGCTAGGCACTGCGGTACATGTTGGGAATACAAATGCAAAATTACAGTCTTAGAAGTAAGAGAGAGATGTAAAGAAATAAACTGTTATAGGTACTAGGACTGAAATCTATATTAGAAATAACAGATAAAATTAGGGGTGGTCAACCCTATCTGGAGCTTAGGGTCACCTCCAGGGACAAGGTGGGAGGGGACATTGAAGTTTAAGGTTGACGATTTAAGAAACAGAATAGCTGGGCCAGGAACATGATTAGAGCTGCCTTTTAGCAAGATTAGCCTCACCGGGTCAGATGGGACGGTTTGGTGAGAGAAACAGTTGGAGATAAGGACCCTGGTTGGGAGGTCATTGCATGTTCTGTGAGAGAGACAATGAGGGTAACAGACGTCAGTGATGGGAAGACATCAGTGGCTTTGGCTGGTCCCAGTGTCAAAATAGATCATGCACGGCAAGCCGCTACCTGTAGTAATATCAGATTCACACAATTAACCTATGAGACCAAAGTTTGGTCTGTTTCTCCACCAGCTATGCAAGAGTACCACCGAAGTCTGATTTCATCAGGGACTCCGACTCATAACACTTTCCCCATTGCTGTAATGATGGACTGTCATTTATCTACTCAATCCCACATAAATGAGTGTTCTTTCTAAATATACCCCTTTTAAGCCCATCTCCTGACATTTTAACTGCGAACCTTTACCTAGCTCTCCACTTCTTGCTTCCAAAGTAAATAAATCTTTCCAAATAAGATTTATGGGATACAGGGTGTGATCTTCAAATATTTTAAGATTTAACCATGAGGCTGATACATTTTTCTGTGTAAACGAAACAAGCCTTTCTACCTCTGACTCCCAGGAATTTGCTATGCATTATGATAAAAAATCCAATAAATCTCTCAGCAACCCTCTATGCACCCCCATTACAATGTTATAGCTCAGAAATGAGTGTAGAGAGATACTTCAAGAAATGACTTGGAAAGCAGAGCTCAGGGTAGAAGTGAGAGAAGCTTGGAGAAGCTGCTGAGAGTGTGGACTTAGGAACAGCATTTTTCCTCCTTTATGTGTGAGAAGAAGGTCCCTTCATGGGAAGGTGAGCATACAGGCTGTATTGGAATCAGTGAGAGTGATTTGTGCCTAAAATGGTGCAATTTGCACCTAGTAGTCACTCAATAAATATTTATGGGAGCAAATTTCAGTGGGGCAGGTTTCAGATGAATATGGGAAAAGACTTTTCAACAGTTAGAGCTGTTCAACCAGGGTGATTAAAGAAGCAAATGAGCTCTCTAACCATCTTTTCCTGCAACGTCTCCTCCTCCTCCTCCTTCATTAGCAACAACAACATCACGATTACAATTACCACTGCATGGGAAAGACCCTACTGGAACTATAGGGGATGCAAATTCTCAACCGCCAAGGAAATGATAATTTACTGGGAGATGGGAGTGGGGGAGGGGAGGGACAAAAGGCCACAGAACTGGAGATAATAATAGAAATCACAACACAACACAGCGATTTCTGCTCATTTTATGACAGAGGGTCCAAAGGAAGAACGATTCCATTTGATTGAGAATCAGGAGACAAGTTTTTGGAGAAGGATGAGCAGAGTAGTATTTTAATCAAATACAGAATGGATGAGTAAAGAGAAACACAGTCCTCAGTGACATTTTGGCTGGGGCATCGGGTACAGGTAGTACAAAGGTGGCCGGGATTGAACAACAAGGTTTATTAGGGGCTCAAGTGAGGAGTGGTAGTTTTTTAAGGTTCTGTTACAATAAAATGATAGTATTTAAACTGTATTTGGAAAAAATAAAAATCAACTGTATTTGGGGAGACTCATCTGGCAGAAGTGAAAATAAAAGATTATAGGAAAAAGAGAAAAGAGGCGGGGAACCAAGTTGACAGACGATAGTTTGGAAGTCACTATGGATGGAGGAGAGAGACCAGGTCTGAGAGAAATCATGGAGCATGAGACTGACACTATAATGGCCCTGAGGTCCTGAGTCTGGACAACTTTGAGTAAACTAGTTCTAGTGATGGAAACGGAGCACAGAAAGGAGCAACACAGAAAAAAAGAAAGGATAAAAAAAGAGAGGAACGTGCAGAATTGTTCCTTTGGAGATGCGTTGAAATGTGCACGTGCCATGCCTTTTCACGTGTGAAAAGTAAGCGAACCACTGGTTTAAGGGATTAGAGCCTGTGAATTTCTTTGAAAAGAGTCAAAGATTGTTGAGTAAACACGTGAGAAACAATCTGACCTAACCGTAGGCCTTCGTCAGCTGTTCGTTCAGATCTAAGGGCTCTGCGTGTTCTGTTTGTCCGTCTAGCAATTACTTGCAAGTACCTGAACTTCCATTTCTTTACACACATGTACATGCATCAGTTGAGTTTTACAAAAGCAGCCTGGCCTGGGATTTAATTTAATGTGGATCCGTCTCTAACTAACAGGGGCAAATTATGAATAACAGAAGTATGGACTGTGGAGTCCATCCTTGGTTTGAAGCCTGGTGTCCCCACTTAGTAGCTGCGAGAAAATGAGTCAGTTGCCTAACCTTCCTGTGCCTCGGTTTCCTCACCTCTAAAAAAGAAGATGAGAGCACCCCCCTCCGAAGATGGGAGGCGGGATGGGAAGGGACGGTGGCTGCCAGGTGTCAGGTTGACACTGGCAGTAGGAGGTGCTCCATGAAGAAGGATTCTGTCCTGCCTCCCAGCCACCCCCAGAACCCAGATCAATATCGGGCTGTAAGTCACGAGGGGGATGTGAAAGCTGCCAGTAAGCCAGGCTTGCCCAAATTGCTTACCAAGAGGAAAAGGAACTTTTACTATAGGCATGACTTTAAGGAGAAACATTATTTTTCTTTCAGCTAATACAAATGTATTCAGCATGTGAAATATTTGCTAATTATCCTCTCACTATTGTTTTAAAAAATTCAAGCAACTAAAGACCAGAAATTGAGAATATAGACTTCTGCTGACCCTGCTAGCTCAGCCACACTGCTTATCCTGTGTGGTTTCCGCTCAGAGATTAACTGTAAGGATTTCACTATATTTCACACTTTCCCATTTAAAGTGCTGTGTGTCTAAGCTAGTGCACTTAACATAGCTATTTCCTGTTTGGATTTCCATTTCTAGTTAAATGCCATATAAGATATTGCGCTATTCCCTGTGTGAGCTGTGTAATCAATAGTTACAATTTTTGCTGTATAAATTTATGAAATGAGTGACCCACAAAGGCATCTGCTTCTAACCAGTTGTGTGACCTTAGAAAATTTACTTGTTTTCCTTGGTCTCATGTCTTCAGCTGAGAAGATATTGTCCCTTTGTTATGAAAATTAATTGTTGGGAGGATTGAAATATGTACATGAATTTTCTAGTTCACTTCTGAATTATTATTCTGGCACGTTTTGAATGTGCCAGAAATATTCTAAGTGCTTTCTGCACCCGAACTCACTTCATCTTCTCAAGGACCTTATGAGCTAGGGGCTATGACTAGCCTCGGTTTAGAGAAGAGGAAACTGAGGCGTAAGGAGGTTAAGAAATTTGCATAAGGTCACTTACAAGTAAAGGGGGTTCAAGTCCAGGTAACTGGTTCCAGAGGTTGGATTCATATGTTGTATGGCTTTTGTCAAATTTAAGTTCATGACAACATTTGCGGATGATTCCATATACCTTTGATCCATATATTTTTGTGAAAGAAGGCAATCTCTTTCAGTAGGGTCAAAGTGCTGATAGAAGTTTACATTTTCTTTCCATTTGTGTCTTTTCCCAGGTAATACCGCTAGACCCAAATCAAGTCAGTAAATGGCTGCCCAGCCCTGTCTCCCTACTTTACTAAATGTGCTCTTCATTTAACCAAGGCATCAGAGAAAAACAAAATCTGTCTTTTGAGTATTAAATGAATTGCTTTTCATTGCCACCTGAAGGAGCTCGCAAACCTTCTGCTTCTTGGATTCTGGATGCATAAGGAAGGTATGCCTTTCGATATTGCTGATCAGATTCCAGTCCCTCCCATTGACATATTGACTCTGTGTTTCAATATGTGTATCATCTCATTGTCCACTGTGGGCTTTCTCTAACATGTGGACCTGAATGTAGAAAATCCAGAAGGATCCCTCGATTTTCACACACACACACACACACACACACACACACACACACACACACACAGAGTCTTTACATGTACTTTATTGTAATTCATATGTACTTTATGCCCTTTACTTAAATAGAGGAGTTTACATCATACCAGTGCAAACAAATAAAACAGTTAAAAATGATATGACATAAACATTTTTTCCATCAACTGAGATCTACTACCTGGTAGCTCAACACTCTACCCCCATCCTCATTAGCAAAAAGTATTACAGTTTCATTGTTTTGTATAGTCCTCTCTTCGTTCTATTTTTTCCTTCCATAACTTTCCTGGGGCCTAACCTTCCTGCTCAACTCTTCACATCAGGCTGGTTCATCAAGATAGGAGAAATTCTGAAGCCAGCTGCGGAGATAGTGCATTTTCTCCCTATTCGTTTACATTTTCTCCCTGTTGTCCACAACTCAAGGGAAGAACACATGTCTGTGAACAGCCCACCTTGACAATTAGGTGGCAAGTGCTAACATCCCTAAATCTCCTTCTTACCACTCCAGGCAGCAACCTCTTGTCCTACATTTGGAAACCCTGGGGGCAAGATTCAACTAGCTACATGATACCCCAGCCAAGAGATTTCCTGCTTCTAATCCCCCCTTCCCCCCACTCCCATCCCAAGGCCAGTGGCTGGAGGGAAAGAGATAGGATGAGAGATAGGGGAGGCACTTACCCTGGAGGTTCTCAGCACCTTGGGGTGGGAAAGGAAGGGTGCTGATGGACGACGAATGGGCAGAGTAGAGAGGGCATCACTGGAGGCGAATCAGAGAAGGGATCGTGGCAGAGAGAGGCCTGGAAACTTCTCTTGGCTGTGAGGCCTACAAGAATAAGAGATGGAGAATCAGGTCCAGCTCTCCTGGATGATCAACCCTGTTTTATCCTTTGCTAACCCGCAGCGAGCTGACATATTTCTCTCCTCTCTTCCATTTCTGCTACCTTGTGGTCAGCATTTCCAATTAATATTTATTTAACACCAAGCGTGGGGTAGATATCTGGAGAAGAGATTAAGAAGAAAAGCTGGACCCTACCCTGGAAAACTTCTGGTGTCTTTCCCGGAGAAGCATGCTGATTCTTTGGGAGTCGCTGTGCTGGGCTGCTTGAAAACAAGTACAAAACCCATTTAGCTCAGATTCAGTCCCAACTACCTTTCAACCAGGCGAATAAAGAACACGCTAGGAATTGATGAAATTGCCAATTCTGCCAGGTACGTGGACTTTGGCACACAATGGAAATCTACTGGTGACAGTTAAAAATGCCTCAAGAAGGTATGCACTTGCTGAGGGGAAAGCCGTTCGGCCCCGTGAGCGCAGCCAGCCTCTGGGGGAGTTTGGGTGCAAGACAAAGGTGGGTAGCTGCTGTGAAGGCTTCCAGCAACACGGGACTCGGTGCCGTCAGCCAGTTTCTCCTCATGGAAACCATTTTGCCATCAAAGAAAAATTACATTTTGCCCTCCTTTCACGATGTGGACTTCTGCTAAATTAAATGCACGAAAAGGCTCAGAGCCAACACCTATGAAGGAGCAATCTCAGACTCCTCTGGTTTCTGCTGATCTGTGCTTCCCTGAAAACAGACAGCGGGTGATGGAAAATGGGGGAAAAGTTTTAACGTTCCTGCTAAAAGGAAAAACACGTTTTCTTTCTTTATGTTGGCCAGCCGCACCTGGCAAGGCAAAGACCAGCTGGGTGAAAAGTCACTTGTGCAAAATCTAGCTGAGATGTCAGTTGAGTGCGGCAAACGGTGACTTGGAAAGAAAGAAAGAAACAAACAAAACCAGGGGAAGGAGCCACCAGCTTAAAGTACAGTGCATCTCTGGTGTCAGGGTATATACATATATTCAACTTTTTGTTTGAGTTGACAAGAAATAGGCCACCCACCTCCAGAGAAATGTTCTCAAAAAAATATATCCCCAAGTACACAATTTTACTTTATGCGATATTAATGCCTGGCACACAATGTGAGAAAACTTAAAGTAGTGAAATCCATTCTTCATAAAGGAGAACATATTTGGTCCCGAATCTTCAATGTGATACCTGTCCTGTGTCAAGATGAGTAGGGGAGATGAGAGGTGAGAGGAGATGGGGACAGCTAATAATTCCTGTGCATCTTATCTCTGATTTGGCCAGGAAGGAATTTATATATCTCCTTTGCTTGATCCTGGGACATGTGTCCTCAGGTGGGAGAAAGAAGTCTGGTTGTGGGGAAAGGAGGAAATTCTGTGCTTAACTTTTCCACATGGCTTTATTCAAATATTGTTTAACTTTGTTGGAAACAACTAGAAACGCAGATGCTTTCTTACAGACTCTGGCTGTCACATGTCTTGAGATTGAGGTGAAGGAAGGGGAAATGTTTCTACCTGCTCTCAGATGAGTTTGGTGGCACCACAGAGTCACTGCCCCATCTCCCAGGCCCACCGGAGATGTACTGGGAGTCTGTATATAGCATTAATGAAGGCTGCAAAAGTTTTCCCTAACGTTCAGTTCCTTAGTCAACTTCTGGGCCCCTTTAAACTGTGAACAAGACGACCCTTGTTCTGAAAATCTATCGCCTCTTGCCAACACACACACATATACAAAAACATGACTGTTGGGCAAATAAATCTTTCCAGAGAAAATAGATTCCTTTCCAATTCAGTCAACTGTACTGAGCTGGAAAGGGAGAAATGTTATTTTTCCAGGACGAAGAGAAAACAAGACCTCTCCTGTTTACCCTGTCTAGCCCCTTTCAAAAGAAGGTCAGTTTAATGCCTTCGTAAAAAAAAAAAAAAAAAAAAAAAAAAAAAAAAAAAAAAAGCTCAAGTGTTGTTTATCAGAACAACAGTTTATTGGTCCCTTTCAGGCTGGGAATCACAAATTGGAACTCTGTGCCTTTTCTCTTTGAGCTAAGCTGCACATGGCAGGATTGCATTCCCTGCTGCTCTGGAGATACCAAGTGTTGGGAATGGGAAAGACAGAGGATGGGGACAGAGTCTGGTGATGTGAGATTCTTTGCTGTTGGCCAGCCTATCGCCGGTGAGCCACCCAAATCACTGAGAATGAAATAATGAGTTTACGAAAGGATCTCCACCTCATTCAAGGCCACACGCATATTCCGTGCTTACTTTTACCTATGTTCTCCATAATCCGTGGACCTGAATCAGCCCCTAGGGGAGTGAGAAAACACGCAGTAATGAAGCGTCTGGCTGAGGAGCATGGATGGAATTTAAATGGGACACAATGCGATGTATCCCCTGGCCTGTTGTTCAGAGCTTCCTGGAGTAAGTCTCAAGGAAGTCCCAACCGTGGCTACATTAACTTGAGACGGAATATTCCAGTTTTCAAGCCACTTAACATGAAAATAGATAGAGCATGTAGCAGATAGTGGTTGCCTCGTAAAAGTTTGGTGAATCAAGCCAAATGCATTTTTTAAAATGATAGATCTGGAAAACTAAACTCAAAAAGAACGTTGCCACAGTGTGGATGAACCTTGAGGACGTTCCGCTGAGTGAGATAAGCCAGTCAGAAGAAGACAGATAGTGTTTGATTCCATTTATATGAGGTATCCGGAGCAGGCTAACTCCTAGAAACAGAGAGTAGAGTGGTGGTTGTCTGTTGGCTGGGGGGGTGGGAGGTGGGGAAGGGCGTTTTCATTGAATGTGGGCAGAGTTTTGTATTTACAACACAAGAAAATTCTGGAGATTTGTTTCATAATAATGCGAATATGCTTAACACTACTGAACAGTACGCTTCAAAGTGGTTAAGATAGGAAACTTCATGTTATGTGTTTTTACCACAAGTTAAAAAAAAAAAGTTCTCGACATAATTATTTCAAAAACAAGAGAATCATAGACTTAAAATGGATCTGAGAGAAGTCACCCGGTCACACTCTCACCCAAAGCAGGGTATTCCATTAGATACTGCAGGGAAAGGTAGTAATTTCATACATTTTCATGTTTCAAGTATTGTTAATACTTGTCTTATCCAGTTTGTGGTTCCCGTAAGTTTATGTAATATGTATTTCTTTCCTCTCTGTCTCATTCCAAACTAATTCCAAACAGAACAAATGGTCTGCTTGATTGCACTGGAACGTGAGTGAGCCCCACATGGAAAACTTTGCCTCCCTCCTTCCCATTGGTTTAATGGCTACTGTGGTTTGGATCTTCCTAGGTCTGGGAGGGAATAAGATCTCTTTTAGAATTAATATTCTGAACCTCGAGGAGGAGAGTCAGAAAATCCTCAGCCCCTCAAAGTGCAGCCAAAACTGCTCTGTGGGCTGGTTCAAGAGATCCTTCCAAGGCCATGTAGCCGCCAGGAGGGAAAGGGGGGAGATTTGCAAAGACCACTTGCCAGAAGTTCTATAAACTTTTTTTTAACGTTTATTTATTTTTGAGAGAGACAGAATGTGAGCGGGGGGGGGGGGGGGGGCAGGGAGAGAGGGAGGCAGAATCCAAAGCAGGTTCCAGGCTCGGAGCTGGCAGCACAGAGCCCGACGCAGGGCTCTAACTCATGAACTGTGAGATCATGACCTGAGCCAAAGTCAGACTCTTAACCAACTGAGCCACCCAGGCACTCCCTCTTGCCAGAAGTTCAAACTACCTAATGAGTGTTCCAAAGAATCTCCATTTCTAATGGCTGAGGTGGGGGAGAAATGCCATGCTGTTTGTTAGACAAACTCTTACTATCTGAGAACCATACAGAGGAACTTGGTGATTTTTAAGAGAATGTTTAAATAATGCAGGATTTAAACATTGGATGTAGACCCATTTAACGAAGTAACCACTAGTCACATGTGATTTTTAAGCACTTGAGGTGTGGCTCATCAGAACTGAGGTTATGTTTCATGTATAAAGTACACACCAGATATTGAAAACAATACAAAAACAAAAATGTACAATATCTTATTAATAACATTCATACTGGTTACATGTTGAAATTGTATTTTGCATATATTGGGCTAAAGTGTATTTATTTTTTTTATTATTTTTTTAACATTTATTTATTTTTGAGACAGAGAGAGACACAGCATGAACAGGGGAGGGGCAGAGAGAGAGGGAGAACAGAATCGGAAGCAGGCTCCAGGCTCCGAGCCATCAGCCCAGAGCCCGACGCGGGGCTCGAACTCATGGACCGTGAGATCGTGACCTGAGCTGAAGTCGGACGCTTAACCGACTGAGCCACCCAGGCGCCCCTAAAGTGTATTATTAATACCAATTTGGCCTGTTTCTTTTTACTTTCTCAGTATGGCTACTAAAAATTTTAAACATCCTATATGGCTTGCCTTGTACTCCTATCGGACAGTGTTGATGTAGACTATTCTGTGACATTTAGAATTATTGAAGATAAGGGTCTACAATGGTATAGAAAAAATAATAATTAATAATAGCCTTTATGACACATTTATTATGTGTCTGACACTTGATTTATATGATTTTATTTAACCCTAATAACATTACAAAAAGGTAATTTTTATTAGTTACATTTATTGAAAGGCTAAATATCTTCCCCCAAGTTGCATGGCTCTCTAGTGGCAGAGCTGGTATTTAAATTCAGGTTTTCTGGCACCAAAACACATGAGCTTTTCAGTCTGACATGATGTCTTTTAACCATTCTTTACCTCACTTAAAATAATATGCCCAAGAGATGCCTGGGTGGCTAAGTGGGTTGAGCGGCTGACTCTTGATTTTGGTTCAAGTCATGATCTCATGGTCTGTGAGACTGAGGCCGGCATTGGGCTCTGCACTGGGTGTGGAGCCTGCTTAGGATTCTCTTTCCCACCCTCTGCCCATCCCCCCCCCTCAAAATAAATAAATAAACATAAAAAAATATATGCCCAAGAATGTTGACATTCGGTGACTTAGAAAAAGTAGGGATCTCTTCCCACTCAGTTCCTAACAATAGCTTAAACGTTTTGATGATCTTAAAAATCAGTGTCATCTATTCATTCTTTTATTTTTGAGAAGGTGGGAGTAGAAACGTTGGTCCTTATCAACAAAAAACTAACAGCATTTAAGTTGGAGAAAATTACAAAATAAAATTCAGTCTTTCCTAAACAGAGAAGAAAAAGGGAACTTACCTGATTGGAGAGAAGATAATATCGATGGAGTGTCTACTATTCTCCTCAGGCATCCCCTGAGTTCATAATTCTTAACAGATCCAAATTGGAAAACATCATCTTTACCCCCAGACCAGCTCTTCCTCCTTCTTCATTCTGTACCTTGGGTAATGTCACCTGAATCTACCCAGTCAATTAAGCCAGAATCTTTGTTGTTTTCTCTACTCCCATTTCCTTACCCTCCTCTCAATCTTGCCAGCTCATAGGACATGGGTGTTCGTACTTTGCTTGAGTAGTACAGATTGTGCTTTCCAATCACTGTGTTGGTCCTTACTCTCGCCAGCAGGACCTAGGTCCATATCCAGCTCACACAGAGTGTAGTTCAGCTTTTGAAACCTTTGCAGTCAACTGGGTATAAAATTATAGCTCATTGTTATGTCAGTTTGCTGAGTTATTTATGATGTGTTAGCTTTCTGAGTGTATCTCTCTGTAAGTTGCCTGTTGACCTACTTTGCCCATTTTTCTATTGAGGTCACTGTCTTTTTCCTGTTGATTTGTTTATTAGATTTCTTATTTGATTTATGTTCTATATTCTAGATGGGAATCTCTCATCCAGTTGACACATTGTAAAGGCTCTTCTCCCATTTTGAAGTATGTTTCTAACATTATCCATGTTCCCTTCGCATAACATAAATCCTTAACTTTGATGTACTCTCTAATCAACTTTATCCCATGTTTTTTGGAAGCTTTTGTTTAAAAAGTCCTTCACTGCCTCAACATCAGATGCATTTTAAAATAAATTTATCATGGATCTCAAAGATCCATGGAATTTTGTTGCAACTACAACAAATATGGGGAGAGTTGATATCTTTACGATTTTAAGTCCTTTGGGTCAAGAACAAGGAATGCTACTCATTCACTTGTTTTTGTTTTTGTTTTTGTTTTCTATGTCCTTTATTAGAACTCTTACGTTTTCTCAAAGAGGACTTATATAATCTTGGTTACGTTAATTACCCAACATTTTTCAGTTGTTGATATGTGAACGGTATCTTGCCTTTTTAAAATAACATTTTAAAGCTGTTTGCTGTTGGAAATGCTCTCATAATTTCATCACATACCCATCAAGTTCTTATAATTTACCTGTTGATTCTACTGGTTCTTTTCAGTAGGTAAGTATAGCACCTGAAAAAACTGATAATTTTCTTTCTTTCCAATTCCTTTATTTCTTTCTTTTATTCAGGGCTGGCCAGGATTTCCAACATTATAGTGTTAGTTGTAATATATAGTGGTTTTTGACAATATTTCTCTTGTTCCAGTCTTAGCAGGAATGGACTTAAATTTTTTCCATTAAGTAAAAATGGTTTTGGAATATAACCATCATCCATTTAAGGGAATTAAAGAAATCCTTTTCTACTCTTAGTTTGCTAAGAGTTTTTAATCATAAATAAGTAAAGAATTTGTTGAATGCTTTTTCTGCATCAAATGAAACTATCATGAGTTTTAAAAATTTTAATCTATTAATGTTCTGAATTATGTTGGCAGAATCCCTAATGACTAACCATTAATTAATCAAGCTGTATTATTTTAAAACATACTGTTGGAATCAAATAGCTGATATTTCAGAAGATTTTTCATCTAGTTGCATAAGAGAAAAAGGTATATAGTTTTCTTTCTTTGTTTATACTGTGTTCATCTCATTTATACCAAGTTTATGAAATGAGCTTGCAGCATTTGGTTTTGTCTCTTCTGGAATAACTTACAATGCAGATAAAAATGTATTGTTCTTCAAGACTTTGATAGAACTCACCTGAAAAACCATTTGGGTCTATAGTGTTTTGAGAGGGAGAAGTTTAAGCAGGGTCGGGCCTGGTTAGTACTTGGATGGGAGAGGGAGAAGTTATCAATTGTCACTTAATTTCTTTAAAACTTATTAGTCTATTCAAGTTCCCTATTTCTTATTTCAGTTTTGACATGTAATATGTTTTCCATTTTCTCTAAATTTTCAAATTTTTTAGTTCATAACATTTCTAGTATTTTAATTTTTTTTGAAAATGTTAGCTGCTGCTAAAGATTTCAAACAACATAGAAATGTTGAAAGAAGAAACTGAAAAACCCACTTCATATCTTATGCCCCTGAAATAATTGTAATGTAAACATCTCAGTGTATATAGTTATACAGACATTTTTCTGTATGTACAGAGTTATAATATTATCATTAATAATATTAGCAAACACGTATAGTACTTGATATTATCACAACAGATACAGATAGAACAATCACATACATGTAAAGATAAAAGAATGGATGCCTGGACAGCTAAAAGATGATGAATAGATAGATAGATAGATAGATAGATAACTGATCATATATTTGTATTATAAACCCATAACGAAAAAGGCATTTTTACATTTGTTGATTACAAATGCATCCCTCCCCATGGTTCTGTTTATCAAACGCATGAATGAAAAAATGAATAAATGTGCAATGCTGTGTGCAAACACTGTTAGGAACCACATACCTTTTATTTATATAATCTTCCCCAGACCCTTGCAAGAAGATAGTATCATCCCAATTTTACAGTTAAGGAAAATGAAACTGAAGATAAACAACTTGCCCAGGGTTAAAAAAGTGACGAGAAAAGGGCAGGATTCCGGCATCAGGTCTGTCCAACTCTGATACCCGCTCGCTTTCCACTGTACCTCACTGATAATCAGAATAGCCCAGAATAAGGGAAAGACAAAAATGCAGAGGGGCCAAAAGAAATACCAGGAATCTGTAGTTCCTTTTTTGAACAAGGATTTATGAAATTCCTCCTAGACATCAACCCTAGGGACCGGCTTTCAGTGGCTCCTAAACAGGACTCCCACCTTTTATCTCTACAAAGTGAACAGTGTAACCCTTAGCTCTGCTCTGGAGCGTGGGGCGGAACAAAAGGGAGATGTAAAAGAAAAGAGATGGTTCCCAAAGGCTTCCTGTGTAAAAACAGGGGGAAAAAAAAGGTAGGTAACTGGAGGAGGGAGGGACAGTGCCCGACATCAACATTGATGAGCAGAGAAAAGGGCCCTGTGGGGGACAGAAGCAAGCTGTATCCCTGTCACATCCTCTTTCTGAAATAGTACCCATTTAGGTCCACCAGTTAGGAAAAAGGCCCTCTCTGCGTTGACCACATAGAAGTTCCTCCTTCTTCCTGCTGCATGCGCTACACTGGATGCAGTGTATCAACCTGACCGGGTGGCCTTACCAGGGCAAAATTACACCACCGTCCTGCCTCCTGCAGAGAAGCTTCCGATAAGGCCGTCCCCATCATGGCTCACTTTGTATCCGGCCACTTTAACAAGTCATTAGAACACACAGTTGGCTTTATGATATCTATTATTTAAGATGAACAGATACGTCAATAAAAAGAATGATAACCCAATTCAGGGGTGGATGGGCAATTATTTTTGGTGATTTGCATATTATCAAAAGCCCCAATTGAAAATTGCAGATTTCTCAACATTATTTTTTTTTTAATTTTTTAACGTTTATTTATTTTTGAGAGGGGGAGCAGAGAGTGAGGGAGACACAGAATCGGAAGCAGGCTCTAGGCTCTGAGCTGTCAGCGCAGAGCCCGCGAGGCTTGAATTCATGAACCGTGTGATCATGACCTGAGCCGAAAGTCGGCTGCTTAATCGACAGGGCCACCACCCCAAGCGCCCCTCTTAACATTATTTTAAAATATCACCAACTCTGTAAAAAAGGTATGTGCTCTGGAAGAACACAATACATATCTGCATTGGAAAAAAATGGGGGGCCCTGCTCATGTCTTTATGTAAGCCTGAAATTTTGTTGAAGTATAAAACATACACACAGAAACATGCACAAATTATAAGCGTACAGCTCAGTAAATTTTCACAAAATGAGTACATCCCAGTAGCCAGCACTCATGTCAAGAAACAGAGTTAGTGCTAACTCCCCAGAAATTGCTTCACGTTTCAAGTCACAACTTGCCATCGTAGACAACCAGTGCTCTGACTTTGAATGCCCCAGGCTCACTTTGTCATAAACCCACATTTATAAACTCTGTAAATGAAACCATTCAGTGTGTATTCTTCCCTGTCTGGCATCTTTCCCTCAACCTTATATTGGTGAGATTGATAGATGTCACTGCCAATTAGCAATAGTTGATTCGTTCTCTCTGCTGTGTAGTATGCCCTTGTAGGCAACTACCAAAAATTATTTAATTCACTCAATATGGGTGGACATTTGGGTCATTTCCAGTTTGGAGCTAATGTGAATGGTTGCCAGCCGTTTTTTACCATTTGATGGTTGTTAACATACTCCTGCCAAAAGTCACACCACACGTGGATGTGAAATTCCAGGGCTGATAAATTCCTATGGCTATAGGAAGCAAACACAACTGCCAAAGAGCTTTTCCCTTGCCTGGGAAATTTCAAGATATGGTTACTGTATAAGGCAGTTATATGCAATTCACTGCATAATGCTAATAGTCATAAGCCAGTGAGAAGCAAATAAGGTTGGTGAATTTGCAGATAAAGAATATGGATCTATGTGGTCCCAGGAATAGCTGGCTATTTTTAAAAACCCTCTGCCTTTAGCAAAGCTTGGTAAGTTTTTCATGTTATGATAATGTGACACTCCTAGGATTTAACATAACACCACAATGATTGACTTAAAACTCTGCGAGGTAGGTGGCAATGGGCATTGTTCCCATTTTCCAGAAAAGGGAGTTTAGGCAAATCACTTTCTCTCCTTCTCGCACCATTCACGACAGTCAGTATTGGCATCGCATTGTAAGCTGCAAGCTGTCCCCATCGGTCCTCCATGAAGTCAGCCTGGCAGGATGCCCCTCATGTTGCCTGCAAGGCCGTGGGCGGAGCCACAGCCTTGAGGTGGGAGGAATTCTATTAATACTTTAGACTTTTATAGTACTCTGCCTCTGGAGGACTTAGAGCATCCTTTCACAATTGCTGGCCAAAATTTGTGACTCATATGCCAGCACTGAAGAAATGTCGTTTTGGAGACAGGCTTTCATGTGGCTCTTGCAGGGACTTCCGGGCTCCTTATAGGAGCTGATATCTCATCCTTGGTTATTATGTTCAGAGTCAAAAAACTGATGACCTAGGCAAGGGGTAATTCCCTTTTCTCCCCTAAACGTCACTCACAGCATCCCAGCTCTTAGGCTTTCTGGAGTCCTCATCTTTCTCTTTGGGCCATGCATTCCTTTGGCTGTCTGGCGAAGCCTGCAGACTCTTTCCCAGAAAACTGTCTTAAAATGTATAAAATAAAATGCACGAGGGGCGCCTGGGTGGCTTAGTCAGGGAAGCATCGGACTTCAGTTCAGGTCTTGATCTTGCAATTCCTGAATTCAAGCCCCGAATTGGGCTCTATGCTGATAGCCCCGAGCCTGGAGCCTGCTTCGATTCTCTCCCTCTCTCTTTGCCCCTTCCCCACTTGCACTCTGTCTCTCTCCCTCAAGGATAAAATAAACATTAAACAATTTTTTTTAAATAAAATGCACTGGACTACAAAGGAAATCAAGTGTATCAAAATGCAGTTGTCTAATAAAAAAGTAAAACAAAACAAATTTGTGATATAGTAATATGTGTGCTTTCTTATTGAATATAACAAGATTTAGGGCTGGGAAAATGATTAACATCATTTCAAAGTAATAATAGGCATTTACAAAATTTGATGACATCTACAACAATTGTAATATTAAAATATATTTTTTAAATATTTTCATTTCTATTGGTGACAAAGTCATAGATACTAATACTTCTGTGGTTTGTTGTCCATATTTACAGTTGAAAGAAATTTTGAATTTCCATTAAAGGTTCCCATCTAAATTCATAGCCCTCCTAAATGCCATCACACCCCTCTTGAAATCTATTCCCACCTCCGTGCCCCAGAGATGGTCCCTGTGCTAGACACACATATACACATTTCTACACAGCATTAGCTGTCTGGGGCCCACCAACACTTTTCCAGAAAGTTGGACTCTGAGCCAGTCCTACTTGAGCCTGTGACTATGATTGTCAGACTTGGCTAGTATGGCCAAACAAAAGTTGACCTTGACTTTAATTGCTGCCTTCTCTTGTCAGTTCCCAGCATGACTTTCTGTGATGGGCTGAGAAACAGGCCTTCTTTTAAATGATGTTCTTGCTCTTTGGTAACTAGCAAGGAAGTTGAGAGAATATCCAGAAATTGTTGTTAATTTTAAGTTGATGCTAATCAGGTTGATGAAAACATTGTGGTTATGTATATAAGAAAATGTCCATATTTTTTAGAGATGCTTACTGAAGTACATAAGGATAAGTAATATAACTGGGATTTGTGATTAAAAATTTTAAATTACTCTCAGTAGAAAGGAGACTGAATGAAATGAGACTGGTGAAAATTTGAAAATTCTGGACTCTGGGTGATGGCTGTATGGGAGTTAAACTATTTTCTCTACTTGCGTGTATGTTTAAGATGTTATTATTAAAATCCTTTAAAAATAGTTTCTGGACCAGGAAATTAGGTAAAGAATGCTTTTTTTTATAGTGCTAGTTTGCTTCTTTACAATACTTATTATTTAATTTCTTTCCATGCACAATACAAGTTGATTGTATTGTGTCTCATATATGCACATTTTATTTTTATTTTATTTTATTCATTTTTCATTTTTTTAATGTTTGTTTATTATTGAGAGACAGAGACAGAGCATGAGCAGGGGAGGGGCAGAGAGAGAGGGAGACACAGAATCTGAAGCAGGTTCTAGGCTCTGAGCTGTCAGCACAGAGCCCGGCGTGGGTTTGAACTCACCAACCACGAGATCATGACCTGAGTCAGACGCTTAACCAAATGAGCCACCCAGGCGCCCCGATTTATTTTTACTTTAGAGAGAGAGAGGAGGGGAGAGGGGCAGAGAGAGAGAGAGAGAAACCGACACAGGGCTCGATCCATCCCACGACCCTAGGATCATGACCTGAGCAGAAATCAAGAGTCAGACACTCAACCGAGTGAGCCACCCAGGCACCCCACTTCTATATACAAGTTTTAAAAATTGGTTTCACTCATACCCTTTGCCAGTTGTTGGGCATGGCCTTGCTCTCTAAGAGTTTATATTCAAGTTGGGAAGAGATCATGTATATACATGAAACCATAGTTGGGAAGCAACATAAGACAGAGTACGGTATAAATGCCAAAACATGTAATAAAGATGGGAAGTGTGATAGGAGTTCAGGAAAGGCGAAGTCTGTGAGGACTGGGGGCCGGGCTGGTGACTTCAGGTCAGCAGTAGCTGTCTATCAGTCTCAGAAATTTGCATTCATTGCCTCTTGCTGGTTTAGGCTTCTTTATGTGCACTCATTTCTCCAACAGTGGAATTGTTGGTGACTTCCTAAAGCTCAGAAGCAACAACATTCTTGCTCCCCATATCTCCCTGTCCCCTTCCCTCAGAAGCTGTGTTTAACACATTCTGAGTCTCCACATACGTGTGCCCTCCTGTTCAGGACTGCTCTGCTTCACCTTTCTGTCCCAGATGGCGAACTACAACTCAGATGCTAAGTACTACCGTGAACATTCTTACCCACTCAACCCAGAGTGGTCCCTGGCCTTGTGTGGTGGTGGCAGGAAGCCAGGGGACTACTGTGCCTGAACCCAAACATTGCCTCAGAGGACAGCCCCCTTCTTGCCAAGTGCTGGCGAAGGGGACTCTGACCAGCAAGAAAGCTTCACACAGATCTGCCATGAGGGGACAATGAAAGCAAAGGTGTGGATGCCTCAGCACGATGGTGGAGACCAATGGCAGAGCCACTGGGACCACAACCACAGCCCTCAGGATGGGCTAGAAATGATCTCTCAGAGCAGGAGAAAAAAAAAAAAAGAAAAGAAAAGAAATTACTAGAAGGCATTCAAGAAGGCCTAAGTCCTAGATGATCTAAATTAAAAAATCAATAAGTAAATAAATTTAAAAGTTGTTTTTTCACATTGCTTAGATCATTTAAGCCAAAGTAACTTTTTCTTTTTCTTTCTTTATTCTTTTTTTAATCTTTGTTTAATTCTCATTCTGAATTATCTGAGGCATCGTGGCCAGGTTACTTGGCCAGGCTGAGCTAGCAAGGAGAGAAGGGGTATGTCCATATAACTGTGCTGCCATCCACACAAAAGCTGGAGACTGCCTTGGTTGAAATAGCCTTTTGATCCTTTCAGGACTTCTTCCTTGGCTTAGAATGACAACCTTGAAGTACAAGAGAAAACATGAAATCCATGGTACTTAAGAGAGGTAGGATTCAAGGAATCTGCCCAGGACACACGCCCTGACTGACAGATATGCAAAACTTCCACCTATCGGGGCACCCAGCGAGGCCACCACTCTCTGGGACCTGTCTTCCTTGTCTCCACATTGCTCCCCACACCTTCTTGGGTAAGGGGGCTACATAAGAGACTCAGATCTGTATGCCTTCATTTTATTCCATCTCTCACCTTTAAGGGGGCAAAACTCACATCGTCTTAACAACAACAACAAAATGACCGCTGCTGTTCTGTGTCTAGGGGAGAAGCTCCTCAAAGGAAAAGTCATCAGGGTCACCTTGATTTTTGAAAGTGTCCTAGAAGGTGACCCTGATGGCAAGATGGGAGAGGGAAACTAGTTCTTACTGGGAAAGGGGCTATACTATCAGGAGACACATGGATCCTTGGGTTACATATGAAACAAATCACATTTCCCTGCTTTGGTTGAGAACCCCCTATACACATGTGCACACACATAAAATACAATCATTCCTATTTCTTGGCTTCCCTAAAGTTCTATTTACCTACCGTTACAGCAATGATCACATTATACTATATTATTTCTGGCATACTTGTATGTTTTTATCATGAAACTTGTGAATGTTTTCTTTGTATCTTTCACCTATAAAATATGGGCATGTGTTAAGAATTGTGTGTTGAATGAATATTTGAGTAAGTGGCTACTATACATGTTTTTAACAAGATGGAAATCCAACTCACCCGTCGGAGTCAAGTCTTATTTTTCACGAAGGACCTGATGACAGGTGTGTTCTTACCTCTCTGCTTGTCCCTGAACCATTTAGATGAACCCAGGACTTCAGAAAGCATTACTTCTGTGATGAGCCACACATTCCTCCATGTGTTTTAGTTTCTGGCAGAGGAAGAGGCGTGGACAGGCTGGTGTGGGTATGTCACGCTCACTGGGCCTGGCAGAGCTGGCCCGGGTGCACTGCCCAATACAGGGATCAGCTGATTTCCAAGAACAGCAATGACCTGGTGAGTAAAAGAAGTGGGCAGGCATGGCTTTTGAGTCATTTGGTGAATGCCTGGAAGCTTATCCTTCCTGCAGCACCCCCTCCCCCCATATGGAGCTTCCTCTTTCCTGACACTGTATCCAAAATTCCATCATCATTAGTTATTCAGGCTTTGGGGTATTTCGGAGCTTCTAATTAGCAAGTGATTTCTTAACTTGGTATCTGTGTAGGATTTTGGAATGCTGAGGGACATGGGGAGAGGTGAGGAGGACAAAGAAAAAAAAGAAATGAGAGAGAGAGAGAGACAGATTTTGTCTCCCTTCCAGTAGTCGTGTGCATAGGATAACACTTTCTAGAACACCGTCAGCCCTTCCAAAATTGTTCAGACAATATTGAGAAGCAGTGGGGGGAGGGGGGGGCGGGCCGGGGGTGGGAGGAAGGTCAGGACTCACCACACAAATTCTTAAACACATGCTTTGTCTCTCAGCCTCAGAGCACTTGAAAACTCAAGCACAGAAGAGAAATGAAAGAAAAGAAGGCACTGCAGTGTTAGCACGCCCCAGACACACACTTCCAGGCTCCCCTCTCCACCCAGATGAGATCTGAAGGACAGTCTTTTTTCTAGGTGAAGGCTAAGAATTTAAAAGGAAACACAGGACTGTATTTTCCAATCCCAAATCGGAACGTTGGTTCGGACATACATAAATTTATCTGTGAGGTCTTAAAAAAAGGAAAATAAGTTGTGTTTAGTTTACATGTAATAAATCTTCTTTATTGACTAGTGGATTTCATGTTGTTGGCTTCCGTTCCAGGAGAGGGGTCTCAATGCAGTTGCTCACTCTGTCCCTTCTGCAGCTGCTGTTCTTACCACCTAGACCATCGCCATGTGCACAAGCTGGCTCCTGGAATCTGCATTTCCCTTGCCTCCCATGCAGGACCAGCCAGTAATTTTGTTGTGCTTTCTTTTCTCATTGTAAGTAGATATTCACTCTTGTGCCTCTTTTTGTATTTGTGATTTGCACTCCTTTTCATCAAGAGGACCTCCATCTTAGGTGCGTTTCAGTCCCCACAGAGTCGGATTTGCCCTTTTATACACCTGCTAACGCAGTACACATTATTAAATAGAAAATCTCAATTTATAAGTGTCCTGACAACCCTGGTTCTCAGTTAACTGGAATGTTCTCTGCATAACTTGTCCTAGGGGCAAGTAATGAAATTAGAAGGGAGAAGCAGATGGTAGGGATTTCTAACTTTAGAAACGTAGCAAGTGTTCTACCTGGTTCCCAGTCATTTGTCCACCTCTCTGCACAGAAGTGCATGGTAACATCTAACACTTACCTTGTTAGTAAGCTGGGCACCTTTTAGTCCTCAAGGGCACCCCTTGAGGTGGGTACCCTAACTGTACTCACAGATAAGGAAACTGAGGCATAAGAAAGTCAGCAAATTCCCCAAGGTTACACCTAATGTACAGGGTACAACTGGGATCTGACCAGGCGATCAGGTCCAGGATCCAGGGTCCTCACCTCTAAGCTATATCACCTGTATAGGATCGTTATTTACGTTTGAAATGTTAACTCAGTACTACAGAAACAAAATCTTTTACTTGGTCCCACAGGGCCATGCCTCACACCCTTGTATTAGGTCCTCCAGTTAATCCCCCTAGATAAAGCAAGAAACCGAGGTCACACAACTACTAAGTGACAGAGCAAGAATTTAAACCCAGGTCTGTCCAACTCCAAAGGCCATGAACAGAAACACGACACTATATGGTCACTTCCAACACCTTACATAGAGATTTATTAACCCGAAGAGACAAACTCCAACAATCCTTAATGATTTCTCTGAGGCTAGATTTACTAATTAAACTTTCCTTCTTCGGCCATATCCCTCTCACATTTGGTTATTTATTCGTTCTTCTTAGTGCCACTTCAAAGAAATGAGATCCAAACTACTATCAGCCCATTTTCCAAATGGAGGAAACTGAGACGCAGAAAGTTAGGTCACTTGCTGGGACTCATCCCCCGGAGGCTGGTCCCGGAAAATTTTGCTTTGACCACTACATACTCCTCCAGAATCTCGGTCTGAGTCTATCAGAAATAGCCGCTGGCTCTCAGTATTTTTAAGCAGCTTTTAAGTTCGTGGAGTAGATGTACCAGATCTCTGTGCGCAAAGGTTAATTAAGCCACTATAAAATGCAGAAGCAGCCAGGCCTTTGTCTCCAAGGTAATAAAATCACAAATGATTCCTGTTCAAAATGAAGCTTATAATAATCTGTTGCCAGTGGGTTGTGTGCGTTTTTCTCATTTTAACAACATGTACTTCTCTCTTCAACAGAAACATTAGGTCACAAAAGCCGATCTCATCTACATCTTTACAATATTGTTTATCGTCTTTTTGCATACCAGAGATAGAACTGGTAATGAACCAGCCAAATTGGATTCCAGGGAGGATTTGTACTGACTTAGAATACTTTCAGAATCCATTCACAATGCCTCTGATTTATCATTATACCCTCGGAAGCCATTTATCTGGGGGCCGGCTTTTCAGGGATAGCACATCAATTGTGTGCCAGTTATTGGGAATTATAACACAGCTGATGAAGTGTGACAACACAGAGTCCGTTGGATTTGCAGTAGATTACAGGAGAGTGTTATAGAAGTCAGCAGCTATTAAGCTGAAAATGTTTCTGAGCAGAGAGAGCATGAAAATAAGGAAATTGACTCTATCCCGTCATCTGACCTCCGTCCTGTGGTCTCTGGGTTGAGCACAATTCCTTTCATCTCTGCCGCTGAGCTTTTTTTTTTTTTTTTTTTTGTACCTGCTTCCACCCACCCTCTCTCCCCCCCAAGTAGGTATCATACAAAACTAAGAACAGGGACGGAAGGTAGGTTGATACTTGTGGCTGTGCCATTTTGGGGGGTAAATTCAGCCATGCCACAGACTCAGTTATGGTCAGAAAAGGGAAGGCAGTATGTGATCTGATGAGGTTTTAGCCAATCGGTAAAATCCAAAACACCTTAGCAACCATGAATCATAGTCTTGTTATACTCACAACTGCATCCACTTGAAAGTAGCCCAGGTCAGGCTGCCCCTTCCCACAGTACACATGATATTCTAAGGAGGAGCTCATGGGAAGGGCAGTGTTTCAACCTTTTTGGAGATATCATCTAAAAGTTAACAATGGGGGGGGCGCCTGGGTGGCGCAGTCGGTTGGGTGTCCGACTTCGGCCAGGTCACGATCTCGCGGTCCGTGAGTTCGAGCCCCGCGTCAGGCTCTGGGCTGATGGCTCAGAGCCTGGAGCTTGTTTCCGATTCTGTGTCTCCCTCTCTCTCTGCCCCTCCCCCGTTCATGCTCTGTCTCTCTCTGTCCCAAAAATAAATAAACGTTGAAAAAAATAAAAAATATAAAAAAATAAAAGTTAACAATGTACATACTTTGTGATCCAACCATGGCCTTTTCTGATTTTATTCTAAGAGGAAAGAAAAAAATGCCCAAGTAACACACAAGAGTGTTTATTACAGCATAATACTTGGTGGTTAAAATATGGTAGCAGACAATTTGCATTTCCTGCAACAGGAAATGGCTGAAGAAAGCATGGAAATTATATACTATGGAATATTATGCAGGTATTAAAAAGAATAAGTTAGAGCTATGTACATGAACCTGGAAGGAGGTCCATATAGATCAATAAGTTACAAAAAGTTGGTTGCAGCCTAATGCACATAAGCACATAATACTAGATGACCAAACTTTACATCACCAGGACTTGGTTTCTCCAGAAAGAGTACCATCATGACGATATCATTTGTGAGTTTGAGGCGGGCTCATCAGCTCATCATAAGGCAGAAGAAGTCTGAATCCTAACTTAGGTTGGTTTTAATCTAGCTAGGGAGCTAGACTTAATAATATGTACATGCGCTGCCCATGTTTATATAACCCTGGTAATCCTCACGCAGTAAAAATATCTTTCATCCTCCAGGGAAATCCCTTAAGGTAGGGTTCCAGTGGGGTGTTAGGTAGAGGGGCAAAATGAAAGAAAGCATTTTAGATATGTTTTTCTTCAAAATGCGCATCCCTAAGTTTTACCCAAGACCCACAGAATCTGGATTTCCAGAAGGCTGGAGATAGGAGATGGAAAGGAAGGCCAGAACATGTCAAAGTGCCCCAGGTAATCTCACTACTGTTTTCTCCATTTTTAAAATTTTTTTCATTTTGAGAGAGAGAGAAAGGGAAAGTGCAAGCACGCGAGCAGTGGAGTGGCAGAGCCTCAATCTCACAACTGTGAGATCATGACCTGAGCCAAAATCCAAAATCAGACGTTTAACCGACTAAGCCACCCAGATGGCCCTCCTCCATTTTTTTAAGCAATTGCAAATGACTCTCTTCAAGTAAATGCCCTGCTTCAATGATCAAGAGGCAGCTGTGATGATGTTAGTAACAGTAGCATTTACAATATGCCAGAGGGGAGGTGTTAATTATTATTAACCCCATTTTACAGATGCAAATAGGCAGAAAGGTTAAGAATCATGCCCATGATTACAGAGCTAGTTTAGTAGCAGAGCCAGGGTTTAAAACCCAGGATGTCTAGTTTAAATGAGTTTAAATGAAGAGATGTGAGGGGCGCCTGGGTGGCGCAGTCGGTTAAGCGTCCGACTTCAGCCAGGTCACGATCTCGCGGTCCGTGAGTTCGAGCCCCGCGTCGGGCTCTGGGCTGATGGCTCAGAGCCTGGAGCCTGTTTCCGATTCTGTGTCTCCCTCTCTCTCTGCCCCTCCCCCATTCATGCTCTGTCTCTCTCTGTCCCAAAAATAAATAAAAACGTTGAAAAAAAAATTTTTTTTAAATAAAGAGATGTGAGCCACACTAAGTGAAATAGGGAAGGCTCATGAGCTCAATAAAACCTTTCCAAGTCCAAATTCCTCATTTATCTTGTCCTTTGGATGAAATGTTGAGAGTTATTCTATGTCTCAGAGCTCACCTACTGCCACACTCCTTGTCACTGAACTGCCCTTGCCCTTTGAATTATTCAGTGTATCTGGAGAAATGATTTTGAGAAAATACATTTTTACCATTTTTTTTTCTCTCTTTCCTCCCTCAGTTCCTCCTCTGCCATGGAAACAGGTTCCTTTCATAAGCAGAGAACTGTACTGAATCTTCCATTAGAAGTCTGTGCCCAAATGGGCTGAAATCTCATTATGTCTAGTTCTTCTTTACCATGTTCCTAACAGGTGTCACTTTCCGGACCTGTCTTTAAAATTAGCCTGTGAGTACTGGCTTGCTTCTGAAATCACTTGCTTAGGACAGGAGGAGGTGGTGAAGGAGACAGGCATGTAAGTGTTCTTTTGAAGGCCTGTTCTCAGCCTAAAATGTGGAAATTAAGTCTTTCTTACCTTCAAGAATGATGATGTTGTGAGAAGAAAGATGTTGTAAAAATTAAAGTCAGTTCTGTCACTTTTTAACAGTGTGTATTCCACACCAAGCCACTTGACTTTCTGAGCCTCAGTTTCTTCGTTTGTAAAATAGGACCAATAATTGCTGGTCTACTTCAAAAGGTTATTGCGTTGATCCAGATAAGAACCCAGATCAACCGGCTTCATGTCCGTTGGTGTCCATCCAGGCATCCATCCCTCCCTCCATCCATCCATCACCCTTTCATTTCTTCATTCATTATCTATTATACCTTCTGATAGTTAGCTAAGTGAAAAGTATATGTTAGGAGGCTAGGGGAAGAAAAGGAGAGATGAATCCCAGATTTGGAAAGAGCACTAAAAGCAGAGACAATGAGGTGATTAAGAACATAGAGTGAGCAAGGACCTACAACAGTCCATAATCCCATATTCTAATATTTTACATGCTATTCCAATTCCTCTGAAAGCAATCATTACATCTTGTACAAAAAGAATTAATTTTCAAAGTTTTCTTAAGACAGAGCCATCTTTTTTTTTTAATTTTTTTTTTAATGTTTATTTATTTTTGAAACAGAGAGAGACAGAGCATGAACGGGGGAGGGGCAGAGAGAGAGGGAGACACAGAATCGGAAGCAGCCCCCAGGCTCTGAGCCATCAGCCCAGAGCCCAACGCGGGTCTCGAACTCACGAACCACGAGATCGTGACCTGAGGTGAAGTCGGACGCTCAACCGACTGAGCCACCCAGGCGCCCCAAGACAGAGCTATCTTTATTTTATGCGGGCAGGACTCTTTAGTTGACATCTTCTATCTTACCTTTTCTCTAGGTCCCTCCGTTAAGTACAGTAACAAGTGAGCATAAGTGGACAAGGCTTGTAAGTCAGGCCTGCGCCTCTGATCCAGCCAGAGTAAATGGTATCTGTGGGGTGCTTTAATTCATGCCTGATATAAAGATAAACCTTAGGGTTACATACACAATGTATATAAAATACAGATTCTATATGACCCAGAAAAATATCTTAAAGGTAATTAATGTTGTATATCTCGCTATGAAGGACATATATTAATAATTTGAATTTATAAAGCCCTTTTCCATGTATTGTTAGATTTCTCTTTGAAGTACCTTGAGAAAGTAAAAATAAGAGAGTAAGAAACACGAGGTGCCTGAGTGCCTCAGTCAATTGAGCCGCGGACTCTTGATTTCAGCTTAGGTCATGATCCCAAGGTCATGGGATCGAGCCCTGCATTGGGCTCCGCACTGAGCACAGAGACTGCTTAAGATTCTCTCTCTCCCACTGCCCTTCACCTGCTCTTTTGCACGCATGTGCTCTCTCAATAAATAAATAAATAAATAAATAAATAAATAAATAAATAAAATCTAAAAAAAAGAATAGGAAACATTATTTCACTCTCCCTATTTTATAAGCAAAGTAACACAGAGTGAAAGAAACATGTGGCAGATTACACAGTAAAATCAGAAAATGAGCAAGAACTAGATTTGAGGTTTCTTAGATTCCAGACAGAGCTGATATCTCCATTTCAGGTGGTTACTGAACCCAATGAGTTTTCAGATTATGGAGGACTTCTCTTCTGACAATACTGCTGAATAATTCTAGAAATAACTCATTTTTTTACTAATTTCACAAGCCCTTAACCTAGGAAAGGGGTGGAAAGTGTCTGGAGACAGGGCTGGGGCAGGAGGCCAGAACCTCTGCTGCCCTGAAAGCCATGTCCAACGTTAGTTAGGCCTTTATCCTGAGGGCAATGGGAAATCGCAGAAGGGTGATGGGATATCACAGAAAGGTTTTACGCAGGGGGAATGTCCTGACCATTTAGCACCAATCACTGTGGACCTCAGTGGGCCTGCTGGAAGATGCACATCTTGGATCAGGAAGTCCAGTCGGAATTATAGCGATAAAAAGCATGTGAGAGAATGGTGGTGGCAGCTGTAAGAAACAAAGTGAATCGATCATATAAAAACGTGAGAACCAAGATGTCGTCCTTGCCCCAAATCCCACTGTTCTCGGATTTCTCCTTCTAGAATAACTGCACATGTGTTTCTGGTAGGAAAATCGTCCCTGCTCTTTCTCCTGCCTTCCGTAGCTCCCCGTCGGGCCCAGCCCCTGCAACATTCAGGAATGACAGTGGATTCAGAAGGCCCGGGGATCCCTGGCTCTCCATCACAACCACCGATTGCCCAGACACCCGGATTCCACAGCCCTTGAGCCAGCCGAGGCCGTTTGCACCACTTGGTGACTTTGCCTGCTGTCCTCACCAACGAGATTCTTTTAGTCTCCTCACACGAGGCCAGGCCTCTCAGCGCAGGCGGTGAGGAAGGTGATAAGGCCCCACAGATGCGCGCTCAGCAAACCCCGGGCAGGGCTGAAACTTGCGGCCAGCTTCTGGCCCGCTAGCCCTCTTGCGAGTCCGAGCACGCCCTGGGGAAGCCCCGCCCCCGGCCGCCTCCGCAGCCCTATTGGCTTACTCTCCTGCCACTCAGCAGAGCGCCCGCCCCTGGGGTCGCGGGGAGGCGGGATCCCGAGTCTCCTCCCCGCGTTGGCGCCTCCCAGCTCGCCTTTCCAGGCGCTTCCCTGGCGGTAGTGTCTCCGACCCTGTAAACGTTTCAAGGCCTGCTGCCGACTGGCGTAGCCGCTTTCTCTTTGGATTCTCACCCTGTGAGATGAACACGGCAGGGAGAATTCAGCTTTACAGGTGGGAGAAGTAAAGGTCACAGAGGTTGAGTGACTCTCCATAGAAGCACGTGCTGGGATTTTAGCAATGGTTCCAGACAGCCCCGTGTTTTCTCCTTCCTAACGTTGGCCCAGTCGTTAACCGTTCAAAACTTATTTCGTCATCTGCGAAACGGGGACAATGATAGCCACCTTGTGAAACTGGTGTGAAGAACACAGAAAAGAACAGGAGAAGAATCTAGTGCGAGGACTGGCCTGTGGTAGGTTGTTCATGAATAGTATGTGTGTAAGCCTCAAATATTCCCAGATCTTCTGACTTCCAGTCTGGGACTTTTTGTGCTAAACCAGTTTCAGAGGTCCGGAGAACTCGGAGGGTTCGGGGGTATAGTCAAGGGATTCGGTGAGTTGCCACATAGGAGAGACCCCGCAGCAAAACACACTACTCTGAGGCAAATACTAAACATTGTTTTTACTACTATTATTAATTAGATTATACTTTATTTTTTGTCAACTTTTGTCAGGCACCGTTCTCAACTTTGTTTGTTGACTCTTCACAATGCCCTGTGAGTTGCCTCCTATTAAAACGCTCACTTTAGAGAGGGGACACTGAGGCTCAGAGAGAGGTTAAATAACACATTCATGCTTAAAAAGCTGAAAGTCGTCAGAGCTGAGATTTATACCCAACCAATCTAGCTCATAAAGCCACGCATACTGATATTTGTGTTTCACGCTGTGACAAAATGGGGTTGTGATAAGATCTGTCTTTGATAATACATACTTTTGTCACCATCTACAAGATGCCGCTGACTTTTTTAAAACTCCTAAAGGGCAGGAGGAAGAAAAAACGAAACAGAGAGGCACCTAACTAAGTCCTTGACTGTGGACGGACTATATATGGGCTGATTATGAGAAACTCACATGCAGGCGCTATGTTTGGAATTCCATTTTAGCTGAATGTTCCAGACTGTCACATCCCTCAGTGTCTCCATGGAAGTGCCCACTATGGGAGAATGGCCGAATGACATGATTGGAATGGAATGCAACAGTCATCTTATCTGACCACACAGATACCTGCCAGGGGAGGAATGCCTCACATCCTCATGATAATTTTGAAGACTTTCTGAGAAGGTGATAATATTATCCAATTACCTCACGATCATAAGGTGTACTGTGTTGACTGCAAACCCTGTGGGCCTCATTCAGCAGGTATCACAGAACAAGGAAAAAGAAAGATTGAGAGGGAGGGGGGACCTGGTAGCTAGGAGGAGACCAAAGACTCAAACTGAAGGTTAAATCCTGTGAGATAGGAGCAGGGATTTGTCTAGAGGACAAATCTTGGATCAGGAAGTCCAGAAGGGATAATACCTACAGGGGAAAACTACAACTACACGGGAAAACTACGAACAGTTCGCCCTGGGAGCCAGGTCAGAGTTCCTGCTAAAGTGACATTGGCCTCTATAGCTGTGGTGGCCTTGAACTACACAATACGCTTCCATACACAGCTTCTGTTTGTCCAGAACACTCCTTTGACTCTTGCCCAATAAGAATCCCCAAGGTCTGGGGCTTCACCCTGCTCTTCTGTCTTCTCTTCCTCCACCTTTCCTGGTAAACCTGGGAAATTTGGAGCGTGAAGAGGGAGCCGAGTGGAGGCTACGTTTTGGCCAATAGTAGATGTTAGATGACGCTTGAACCTGACTGGTAGCAAAAGGAAGATACTTAGAGGGCCCTGTGTTCCCTTCCCCTTCTCCATCCATATCTTTGTTAGGGGCAAAAATCACCCGTATCTGGGGCTGGGAAAGAGCAGAGAGGTACATAGACAACATCAGACAGGTCGGGGTGGTGCTGGGGGTTGGGTCTCAAGCGCTCTGTCAACATCCTGAGATGACATTCTAAGTGACCAGAGAAAATTCAGTCGCTATTAAAAAGGGAAATCTAGGGCAATCCTGGTAGAGAAATATTGGTTATGAGATTTTAGCAGTGTAATTACAGCAGAGACCGATGAGGCAAGAGGCTGTGAGCTAATGACACCATCTGCTTGGAAAGTGGAGTAAAGGGTGGCATGAGCAATAAAGTCTTACGAGACTGTGGATTAGACAGGTCAGAGGACAGCTCTGGCCTGTGGCTGCTGGACACATGAGACAGGAGCAAGGCAGTGGAGCTAAAGGCCCAGGGACAGATAGCCAAGCAGTGTGGCTTCTATTCCAGAAATGAAGGGGCTTCACCAAACCACCATCCCCCAAGCTCCTCCATCCCCACCAACTGGTGATTTTCTTCGTGATATAAGTCGTGTCTACTGTGTTGCTTAGTATTCATTCCAAGAATGTCCATGTCCTTTTTCTTGGGCTTTTGTTGTACATCTGCTTGATTTTGGGTGCATTTACTTTGTGCTGGGCTTTTAGTAATTGGCTATAAAATGCTAACCTTTCATGAGTGATCCTAAAAACATGATTTCTACACAGTATTCTGTGCATTTACGATCTTAGAAAGGGAGACTACAGTCTTCTTCTTACAAGAAGCAGTGGGCTTAGCAGACCCTTCTTTTTTTTTTTTTTTTAAATATTCTTTTTTTTTTTTTTTTCAACGTTTATTTATTTTTGGGACAGAGAGAGACAGAGCATGAACGGGGGAGGGGCAGAGAGAGAGGGAGACACAGAATCGGAAACAGGCTCCAGGCTCTGAGCCATCAGCCCAGAGCCGGACGCGGGGCTCGAACTCACGGACCGCGAGATCGTGACCTGGCTGAAGTCGGACGCTTAACCGACTGCGCCACCCAGGCGCCCCTAGCAGACCCTTCTGAATAGCTTGGAAGGCATAAGCCAGGGAGACCCAGGCCGAGATAAGGAAAACAGTTCTTTCATTTGGAATCCGAAACATTTAAATATAGACACTTTGATGTTCACCTTGACACCATCATTAGCAAGTGGATTTTCTAAGTATTAAGTTGACACATGTGAAGTGCTGATACTCAGTTGTTTTTTTTTTTTAATGTTTATTTTTGAGAGAGAGACAGAGACAGAGACAGAGACAGAGGATGAGCGGGGGAGGGGCAGAGAAAGAGGGAGACAGAATCCGAAGCAGCTATCAGCACAGAGCCCAACGCAGGGCTCGAATTCACGAACCACGAGATCGTGACCTGAGCTGAAGTCTGATTCTTAATCGACTGAGCCACCTAGGCACTTCCTCAATCATTTTTTGATGCACAACAATGGTAACTTTATGTGGCTAAATCTTCTAGAATCTCAAATATATTAGGGGATGCTTAGCTTACCTGACTGAAGGAAAAAGACTGAGGAACTTCGGAGATCTAGATCTCTGTAGAGTGAGTATTCCTAATTGTAAACAATCCACTAAAAATAGTCTTGCAGGATATCTAATTAAAAACACTAGTTGTATTCATTTACTCATTCACTGTAACAGTAACAAAAATCATTGAGCATCTCCTGTGTCTCAGTCACTGTGCTGAGATAGAATAAAATGATGGTCCCTGTCCTGAAGACCACACCGAATAGGAGTAAAGGAGTAAGTATGACACTGTGGACAGTGTTATGGGAAGGAGGCCTGGGAGAACAGGAGAACAGCACAGAGAAGGAGCCATGAGGGTAGGATTCTGGGGAAAGAGAGGAGGGGATGAAGGAGGGAACGAGGGTGTGCTCTTATTAAAAGGTTTTGATGTAGGAGAGAAGAATTATAATTAACCAAATGGTCCAGGCAGGGAAGAGCATTCTACACAGAAAAGGGCAGAGACGACCACATGATTTAAAGAAACAATTTGTGCTTAGAGTGAGCATGAATTTATTAAATCTACAGAAAGACATTTCTTAAAGGGCTTTAAGTCAGGTGCCTTGTTGTATTCATGTTCGTAGACCCTGTGTTGAGTCTAGGACAGTGCCTAGCACATAGTAGGTGCTCAGTAGATGTTGAATTAAACTGATATGGAAGAATAAGCCTGAAGTTGAAATTTACTACATATTTAAAGGAAATTTTCTTCTCCCCTATTCCCTTTAGTCCATATTGATGAAGTTTCCATGTGTTCCTTGAAATCTTCTGTAAGAAAACATGCACTTCAGCTTATCTCTGAAAACAGATGTAGTTATGTAACCTTTTAATGTGTGCATCTAAGTAGATATCAGAAGTATGTCTTGCCTTAGGGGCTTTTTCAGTTCCTTATTTGGAATATTTATTGTATACTCTCTATAGGCAAGGCAATATGCCAGGCCCGGGAACATAGTGGTGAATAGGACAAATATAGCCCCTGCATTCAAGGAGTTTAATATTTTGTAGATAAGACAGTTATTAAATAATTAAACAAACATTTTCTAATTATAATTTACGTTAATAAAATGGAAAACAACACACAGATGCCATGGGAATTTATAACAGAGGGCATAGCCTAGTCTGATAGCAATTAGAAAGGTGCTCAATCAGAGGTTCTTTAAGGAATACATTTAAACTGGAATTAAATGGAGAGGAAGTAAGAGTGTTCTAAGCAGAGGGAACAGCATATGTGAGGACCATGAAGAAAGGGAAACTGGCCTTCTAAAAGAAGTGATTATGTGACTGCAACTGTACGCTGATGAAAACATCTCGTATGATCCTTGTAAAGTAAAATTGATTTATCTGTCATTTTAATCCAGAAGAACCTAGCACATGAGAAGGAAACCCATTTTGTTCATTTATTCCAGCACATATTAAATAATTGCTATGTGCCTGACACTTTGCTGGGCGCTGGAAATTAAGAGAGAAGAACCTCATGAACCTCTAGAAGTTTGTGGCCTTATGGGGAAACAGGTGAACCAACACACCATTAGAATACAGTGTGGTTGTTTCTGTGCTTTAGGTAAAATACCCAGTGCGCAGGAGTGATACGATCTTGTTTGCCTGAGAGAGTCAGGGATGGCTCTCAGATGAGGTATCTGAGATCTGAAGGATGAGGCCACTCCAGAGAGTAAAAGCAGCATATGAGGAAAGGGCATGATGAAGCTGGGGAAGAACAGTGAGTCATTGGGAATGACAAGGGAATGGGAAAGGAGGTGAAGTTAGAAGACTGGGCAGAAATTAGATCTTGAAGCATCTCAGAAAGAAGTTTTTCTTTTATTCTGTTGCCAATGAGGAGACTATAGAGGAGAATATGAAAGAGAGAAGAATCTAGACAAACTGCAAGGCTTACAACTCAGGCAACTGAGTGATAAGAGGCATTCAGAGAGACCATGACCTCTCCTTACTTATTTTTCAGACTTCAGCACATGATCACCAAAAGAGCTGACATGTGCATTAAGACCTTGAGGTTTTTGATCACCAGATCACTGGTATTCTTAGGACTTCATATTCTTACAGCCAAAGAAAAGTCTTTGCAAAGACAAAAAAAAAAAAAAAGTCTCAAGAAAAATAAATTATTTATCAAGTCCCAGCCTCTCCCAAACACCTCCTCCTTTTTGACTCCCCCCAGTTGTATAGCTGAGGCAATATTAGTTGCCATGCATTATGTCATTACCATCGATAGCCAAATAACTACATAACCACCAGAGGGCAAATGAAAATGGCCATAAAGACACAGAGTAGTAATTATTTTTGCATTAGCACCAGCCACACTAATATCAACATAGAACAATTACCATCCCTAACTTCATAGTTATGCTATAACCTCCACATGTCTTGCAGGAGTAGATTGATGAATGGCATGGGAGGAATACGCGACAATGGGCAGTCGTGCAGTGAGACCCCTGCATCCTATGTCTGTGGGCCATCAGCCACAACGTTGGTGGAAAGCCAGTGGGAGAAGTTGGCTTTGATTACCACTGATCTAGCCAGTCCCCAGGCAGAAACCATAATTCAGCTTCCCTTTCTTTGGGCCTCCAGGAAGTGAGCATTTGAGTGGGAGCAAAGCTACAGCAGTAATAACACAGCAGGCAGCGTCCTTTGCATTTATATCTTGTTATTCTTCCCATCACTAGGCAACCATTCTTTGTGCTTAAAACTACACATCTTTCTACATTGTAACACCTTATTCTTTGAAGTAACCATTCTGGTGTGCAGTGTTCTTAGGGGATATCTATTCTATGTATTTGTTAGGTTAACACAATAAAAAAAACCAAGCCGTTTTGAACCTCCAGCCTGATTTAGTAGCTTTTCTGTGTTCTCCTAGCATCATATTAGAGCATGGATCATAAACTTCATTTACAATCTCATATTTGTCCATTTCTCCCTCCAGAATGAGTTCCTGGAGGGCAAGTACTATATCCTGTCTATGCTTGTAGCCACATCCAGCATCTAGCACAGTACCTGGCTACTTGAACAATCCTCCATAACTGCTGGCTGGCTGGCTGGCTGACTGGAGATGAATGAATGTTTTCCCTGAAATTCAAGTTTGGTGGTCAAAAGTATCATTATTTGGTTTAAAGAGCAAGCCAGGCTAATTGGATAGACTTGGCCAGAAAGAATTAGGCAAAATGTAAGATAAAGAGATCTTGGCCTCTCTGGTTGGGGAGGTCTGACGTGGATGAGCCAGGTACCAGCTGCAGAGGCAAAGCCATTTGACTCTTCTGGCTAGGAATATCAAGTGACTTACCCAAGGATCTGAATAGCAGAATCACAATGAGCAAAATGGCTCATTATTGCTTAGGCCAGGAAGAAGAGCTCTCTCCAAGTAACTATTTGTGTCTTAAGTTGGATACCCTAGAAGCAGAGCTTGAGACAAGGAGTCTTGTCTAAGTGATTTATTGAGGACATGCTCTCAGAAGAAAGGGAGTGAGCAGAAAAGGGCAGAGGAAATGCCAGGATGTGACCCCAGCTGCAATTTGATTACCATGAGCTTTAGGATTGGTACCATCTTAAGACAAGGAAGATAACTCTTTATTTCTCCTATACGCCAGTCTCTGGCTGTGAATTGTTGGGAGGAGGGAACCATAACTGCCTGGTGAATACAACCTTTGTTTTAATGGAGAGCAATTCTCTGGGGAAGGGGGCAGCTGTGAGCTGTTAGTACTCAATTCCCAGAGCTGGGGGATGGGTACAGTGGCTAGTAAAAGTAGTCTAGGTATGGCACCAACAGCAGCTACTAGAATTGGGTAGTGTGAAATGATGTGGATTATAATAACCACTACCATTTATTGAGCACCTATTATATGTCAAGTGTTGTGCTAAATGCTACATCTATATCGGTCTATCTATCTACCCATATAGTCCTTAGAATACAGCTATTAAATAGGTGATATACTACCATTTCCATTGGACGGATGAGGAAACCTAGAAAATACCATATTTCATGCTTAAAAGATTTCCTTTTTGCATCTACATTCCTATGGATAGAATCAGGATATTGCATATTCACCTAGCCTAAATTCCATGCATTCATTCAATTCATGAATTCCACCAGTGCTTTCGAGCACCTATTACATACCACAACCGGGCTAGGCCCTAAAGAGTTATCAGTGAACTGATAGTCTTGGATCCTATCCTCAAAGGGCGGAACTAAGCCTCAGGCTCAGTTCTAATACCCATTGTGACCCATTTAAAAATATTGTTTGGACACCTGTTGTGTACCTTATGCTCCATCAGGCCTTGATCAACAAAGAATCTAGACCCCAGGCCTCTGTAGCAATCCCTTTGAATTCCTCACATAAAACATACTTCTGGGTTGGGAAAATCAGTTTTCAAGATTTTGTACAAACCGAGCACCACAGGCCCTTTCCCTGTGTGTGGAAGGATTGAACTTGGTGGTCTCCAAATCCCCTTCCAGCTCTCACAGCCTAGGATACCTTCTGATCATCCACTCTGCTCATGTCCAAATCCTTTGTGGGGGGACTGTTGTGGTCAGAGTCATGTGTCTACTTGGCCAGGCTGTAGTCAGGTACTGAACTAGGGGTTGCTGTGGAAGTATTTTGTAGATGTGATTAACATCTACCTAAATTGATTTTAAGTAATGATTATCTTTGATAATCTGGGCTTTATGTAATCAGTTGAAAGGCCTTTAGAGCAAAACTAAGGTTTCCCTGAGGAAAAAAAAAAATTCCATCTGTGGACTGCAGCATCAGCCCCTACCTGAGAGTTTCCAGTTTGCTGCTGACCTGCCTTATGGATTTCAGACTTGCCAGTTACCCTTAGAATCCCTTAAGCCAATTGCTTGCAATAAATCATTTTTCTCTTTGTCTCTGTCTCTCTCCATATATACATATGTATGTATACATATACATACATATATATAAATGTATGTGTATATATACATATATATATACAAAATCTCTCTGTCTTTCTGTACATATGCATGTGTGTGTGTGTGTGTATATATATATATAATATACATATATGTGTACTATAAATATACTATATATACCATATATATATATATATATATATATATATATATATATATATAATCTACTAGTTCTGTTTCTCTTGAGAACTCTGAGTGACACAGGGATCCACCGTGTCCTTTTTTTCTTATAATATTGTCTGATATGGATCAGTCTCGTATCTTGTGGTATGGATATTTAAGGCCCCCATCTGGGTTACTAGGAGGCAGACAAAGCACGTGCTTTAATCAATAACACAGGGGCACAAAAACATGAGAAAAGTTCAGCTTCTATTCAACTAACTTGTCCAGAATTTTGCAATCAGAAAATCATGCATGCAGTTCTGTGTTTTACACTTTGCTGGGATCTTTAAATTTTTGATCTGTATATGGGTGGGAGGGACTGTATCTTTTCATGTTAGGACCTATAAAGGTTTCATCCAGCTCTGTGTGTCCTCAAGTAAAATGTAAGCCCTATGAGGTCAGAGGCCAAGTCTTGTTTTTGTGTGTGTGTGACCCTACGGTATCTATACGGTGCTTAATAGACACTCACATACACAGGACATGCTGCATCAGTGTAGTTTCATTTTATTTTATTCTCCAGAGTATGTTACCTTTGGGAAACAGAAAACTGGCTCAGGTAAATGTAGGTTTGTTTGTTTTTAGGCAAATCAGTGTACCATCTCCAGGGAGAAGCTCTCCTCAGTTGGAGATTTATATCTGAAAAGCATTTGAGAGACTAGCCCTTCTCTTGTTTCTCTGGCCATTGACAGGGAGCAGGTTACTGATATGCATCAGGCTTTGCAAGCACTTAAAGAAAGATTATTTTTCACAGCAGCACATGGGCTGTTCTAAGATAGGGACAAGCATTGCTGGCAGTGGGAGGAATTACAAGGAGCTTTTGCCGAGACTCAGTCTAGGCTCTTTCTTGAACACAACCTGGAATAGTAGTGTGATATGTAAACAGCAGGTGTCCAATAAATCCGTGATCATAGGTGGACTGATTATTAACCCTGTATTATTAACACCCTTGGTGGAGAAATTAGGGAAAGGTCGAGGTCCAGAGCAGAGCTTTCTTCGAGGCCTCCTGGAGAGCACTTCTATTTATCCCCTTTCACAGAAATTGTTTGGAAACGACATGACAGTTATCCCAGGCAGGTGTTTGTGTGTATGGAGTCTGAGGATACTGAGTGATCAGCGGTCCTCCAAGCAAGTGAGCATGACTTTGCAGAGGGACAGATGTTCACCATCAGCTCAAGGTGGATGAGGTCAGCACCAGGTAGGGACTGCCTATTGCTATGAACACCTGACCTGAGCCTTCCTCATGGTCTGAACCTTCCTTTGGCTATTGAACACAACACGTAATGTTGATGTGACCCAATATTTAATATTGGGTAAACAGCAGACGTCCAATAAATCAGTGTTCATAGGCCAGCTGAGACGTGATCCCTGAATTATTAACACCCTTGAAAGAGAAACTAAGGAGAGATCCATGTCCTTATACAAATAACTTCAGCTTCACGTGAGAAGTTGTCAACTCCAAAAGACAAAGCATATCTATGGAGATCATAAGGGAGGGACTTCAAGTTGAGTCTAACCTATGATATGAAACTTCCATTAACCTGAGTGTGCACCCTGGGGTCTCCCATCCCTGGCCAAGGACGAAAAATAGTGTGCACCCTGAAATTGTGAAAATAGAGGCTAGATCTCGAGGCCCAAGAAGAATGTGGGGGCAGGTTTCCAGAATAAGCAGTTCCAGAGGATCAATAAGAAAATATCTCTGTGGAGGCGCCTGGATGGCTCAATCTGCTGGGCGTCCGACTTCAGCTCAGGTCATGATATCGCAGTTCACAAGTTCGAGCCCTGTGTTGGGCTCCATGCTGACAGCTCAGAGTCTGGAGCCTGCTTTGGATTCTGTGTCTCCCTCTCTCTCTGTCCCTCCCCCACTTGTGCTCTGTCTTTCTCTCTCTCTCTCTCTCTCTCTCTCTCTCTCTCTCTCTCTCTCTCTCTCAGAAATAAACATTAAAAATTTTTTTTAATTAAAAAAAAAAAAAAGAAAGAAAACATCTCTGTGTAACAGTGCCCCCAAAGCACTGAAAAGACAAAGAAAGAAACATGAAGGTCGAATAGCCTCCACCTCATAGGTCTCTGGAAGCTCCTTCTGCCGCACAAATTCTGTCACTTTCCTACTTGTCTCTGGTTCCTGCCTTCCCCCTGTCAATGGATTCCCCTCCACACTGGCAAGAGTGAATCTCTTAATGCCCTCTCCCCACTTAGCACCTTTGAAGTAAAAGCCCACATCCATCACAGGATACTCAGAACCTTCCAGAACTAGCCCCAACCTCTTTCCAGCCACATTCCCTCTGTGCCTCCCTTCACATTCTCTTTGGTCACAATGGTTTCACATTCTTTTAATGACTCCTTATTCTTTCAGCTTCTAGGCCTGAAATGCCCTCAGCAAAGTTATCAGAAGCTCACCAACCCTTCTAGGCCCAGTTCAAATGGGGTTTCTACCTCCTCGGGCTGAGTCCATCTGTCTTTCCTTGGTGCTTTCCTAATATTCCTCCTTTCTGTGTGCTGTTATACTCTAATTGTACAGTACATTCATACTTCAGTTCTCACCAGCGTGTGAGCTTCTCAAAGCCAAGGGCAGTGTTTTATTCTTTTTGAAAACTCTTTGCCTCATTTGGTCCTTGTCACTTAATAGATCCTCAATAAATAGAGTTGGACAAATGAACCAAATAATCAGTCCAGCAGCTTAGATCTCCAAGCCCGACCTTCTGACCTTCAGCTCACACTCAGGTATTTTTCTCAAGCATTTTCCATTTGACTGTTGCTCTGAAAATCCATGCTCATTGCTGTGTCTGACTTGCACCGCTCCCTCATATTTCCATATATTCTGTATATTCATGGTGCCTCAATGCGTAATTTGTACTCATATTGCAGGAAATGATACAGTCTTCTCAAAGACTATATTTCATCCAGCATTAAGCAGTGAATACTACTTAAGTCAATGATTTGTGATGTTTTTCTGTCATTCAATTCTGTGCTCTGAAAAAAAGAGATAATGGCAGGCAGGATCAAAATCTGGTTCAGAATTCCAGGAATATCCACTATTAGAGGGATGGGGACTTGGATACCCTCACTGCCTTCCTGCACTTATTCTGTATTTGAGAGTTGCCCTCAAATACACACGGACCCCGCTTTGATTCCTTGTTCAGGGAAAGGCTGATTAGTGACCTCCCAGAAGTCAGGTGCAGCCCTTGGGCCAAGACAGAGGCAAGAAATATGCTGTGACACCCCCTCCCGGCCTCCAAAGACCTTGCTTAGTAGGAGTGGGGTGTGGGTGCTCTGCTCTTCAGAGGAGAATCATGTTTGTAACCAAGGCATAATTCAGCTTGAATCAACACCCAGAACAAGCAATAACAAACGAGAGCTTTTTGTCATTGCTGTAGCTCCATGAACAAGATTATCTAAGCAATTAGAAGATAATTATTGTCTACATTCAGAAGGACAGAAGTGTCAGAATGAGACCAGCAGAAGCAGTGACATGGTGGATAATTTATTAGTTGTTGAGTGGCTGTTTTTCTCTCTCCAGGCCTTTGTGAGAGAAACATCCAAATGCCACAAGTACATCCCCGGGGAGCCGCAGGGTGGCAGGAGCCCAGGGTGTGGGAACATAACTGCCTTTTATCTGCTCTGATTTGGGCTTTATCAAATCTTTTGGCTCCCAAGGCATTCTGCGGCAGCAATGTTCATGATGTCCTGGGACTGGGCCCGTTCTGCCAGCTGCAGAGCACACGAGAGCCCAAGGGTCTGCAGAGGCTTCTAGCTCTTCCTCCTCCTGGGCCTCAGAGTCTGTGCTGGCTGTACTTCGGATAAGCTCTGACCAGGCTCCTTTCTAAGTTCTTCTGAGGCTCCAGCCTTGTCTCCTTTCATTCCAGATTGATTTCTTCTGGGCTCTGTGCCTGTGGGAGACTGTAAGGCTAATGATAAACAAATACAGGGGTAACGATGGGTTTTGCCCCCTTAGGAGAGAGTGGTGGGGCGTAAAGACATTTGTAGGACTCTAGACATCTACCTGTCCATCTGTCTGTTCATCTATCCATCCTCACCTAAATCTATACATCCATATATGCATCTATACACACATACATTCGTTCAGTAAAGCTCTGTTGTGCTCATTCTGCTCAGAGACCAGGGAGATTTTGCACTGAGGTTGCTCACAGCAGAGAGGAACACAGACAAGAAACCACATAAGCATCAGAGATCATTCTCTCCCATCAGCTTGGACGCTCTAAGGAGACGCAGAGATACCCACACACTCCGCAAAGACCAAGCAATAGTTTATACATAAAGTTTCAGCTTCCCAGGAAGATTTAAATAGGTGAAACCTACTGTTGCCAGTGTTTGGTCATATAAAGGACACTCTGAGCCCTGTGGTGACCATCCAGAGCTCTCTATCTTGTCTGCGTTTTCTCGCACCAAGGCCCCTACTTTCCCTATATCCCCACGTTCCTACACACACCCAGACACACACACACACACACACACACACACACACACACACACACACACCCTTTCCATTTGCACCAGCCATACCCAGGCATTGCAGCTCTCTGACACAATGAGTTGTTTCATACCTTTGTTGTCCTTCTGTTCTGTCTTCCAGGGCCTGGTGAGACCAACACAGCTCCTGGACAGGGTCCACCACCTCCATCACTGTGCCTTGTCCCTGTCTTCCTTGCACTAGTGTGTGTGTGTAATCACAGGTCACCTACTGACTATGTGCATGGAAAGCTCACTTATCTTTGCATCTGTGGGACCCAGAACAAAAGCCATGAAGTATTTTGAAACGTAAGTAATGTTAAATATTCAAGTATCTTTATTGCTCATTATATTTCTCTTCTATTCATTTGTTCACTAATACAATGTCAGATGCTTATTGAATACCTACTGTGTGTCAGGCTATATGCTCAATCCAATTTTCATGGTCTCTTCCCTTAAAACTGTCCTAAACCAGCATCTTAAAGGGTTGTGCTAATAGTGTGTGTTCAGGTTTGGGGGTGAGTAGGAGAAAAAAATTACCAGCTTATATTTACACAAGTGATTTATGCTTTTTACAAAGCATTTTAGAATCCTTTGATCAAGATCATGCATGGTCAGGTAAGGAGGGTTTTGCTTATTCCAACTCGGTGACACTGGGAGGCAACATGGTTCTAAAATCTGAGCTATGTGTCCTCTCTGGAGCGAGTATATGTGCTCACCAGCTCCGGATGCCACTTTGAATCAGGGGTGGGTAACAGATGGCATTTGTGCCACTCAAAGCATTGCAGGTGGCACTCAGCCACTTTGCCACATTACTATCACTTTGTACTCTTTTTCTCCCTTTCCCTTCTTTCCCTCTCCTATTTGCTGTCTTTCCTTTCCCTTCCCCTTTCTCTCTTCCAGATGATACTATTATCCCATTCATAGGTACCCTTAGGTTTTGCTTAGCATCTGACACTTGATTTACTTTCATTCCTAAACTGGATTACACTGAAACTGCAGAATGTGAAATGAGGGGAGGGAAGAGACAAAACTGGTCCAGCTTCTGTGTCCCTCAGGATGACTCTATTCCCTGCCCGACACCCTGAGGTGAAGGAGCTGCACCAGCTGCTCAGCCTGGGCCATAAACCAAGAAGGACCCAGGAAAGGGATAGTATGGCATTGTCCGGTTTAAGCTGAAGAACTTCAAAGATACACTCAGCTCTGTGCAGACAAGGGTCTGGAAATGGAGCCTAGGCTTTCTCCTTAGGGCTTCACATTGTTGCAAAGCCAGGCAACAGGAGCAGAAAGGCAGTGCTTGCTGGGCGCCTGGGTGGCTCAGTCAGTTAAGTGTCTGACTCTTGGTTTCTGCTCAGGTCATGATCTTGCAATTTGGTGAGTTCCAGCCCCGGAGCCGGCTATGCACTGACAGTGCAGAACCTGCTTGGTATTCTCTCTCTCTCTCTCTCTCTCTCTCTCTCTCTCTCTCTCTGCCCCTCCCCTACTTGCGCTGTCTCTCTCAAAATAAATAAATAAATAAATAAATAAATAAATAAATAAATAAACTTAAAATTTTTTTTAAATAAAGAAAGGCAATGCTTGCTTTCACCCAACACACACAGAAAACCCCTTTCTCCCAGCAGTGGTTTCTCCAAACCCTGCCCGGGAATAGTGAATCTTGACTGACCCTGATTTATTGGAGCAGAAGAGGAAAAGAAACAGCAGGCCCTAAATGTCAAGGTGAGGAGTGTAGCCTGGCAGAACGAGAGCCAAGAGTGTTCTGTGGGGTGGAGCACGTGACTAGGATCCTCAGGCCCAGAGGGACCAGGAGCCAGTTCAAGTGGGAGGTGTCGGGAATGCAAAGTCGGCTGTAGACTCAGCACATTAAAAATGTCAAGAACAAGGCAGAGAATAATGCGAGGGGAAGAGCGCCTTCTGTTTTGTGGGAGGCAGGTTACGAAATGTTAGAAGCGCACGTTTGCTTTCACGTGTCTGCTTGATTGCAAGTCCAATGTGCTGTCTGCTGAGACCCAGGAGAACTGATGGGGAAGTGGCATCCAGGAACCTGCTCCCATTCCAGGGAGTTCTGGCTCTGCCTTCCTGTGCTCCAGAGATTCTCCTGCTGCTGCGTAAAGAGGAATTTACAGAGCAAGTTGATCCAGACATGCTCAACGAAAAGTGAGCATTTATGGTGCTACTCACCAGGCCTGAAAGCTAGTAAGGAGTAGCTGGCCCTGCACCTGCCCAGAAGTCCATGTGGCCAGCAAAACAAGATAGAATAGGGAAACTCCAGGCTTACTTCAACTTGGCATCATTATTAAAGGCATTGAGGGGTGGGGAGCCTGGGTGGCTCAGTTAGTTGAGTGTCTGACTCCTGGTTTCTGCTAAGGCCATGATCCTGCAATTGGTGGAATCCAGCCCCACACTGAGCTCTGCACTGACAGTGCAGAGCCTGCTTGGGATCTTGCACTCTCTCTCTGCCTCTTTCTCTCTCTCTCTCTCTCTCTCTCTCTCTCTCTCTCTCTCTCTCTCTCAAAATAAATGGATAAACTTAAAAAAAAATAAGGACAGTGAGGTCAGTTCTCTATATTTCTTACCCCTGCAATCCTGATGCAGGGGCCCTCCTGGATATGTAGGAGAAGAGATTCTTCCAGCCTGAAAAACTCTATAATTTATGACTACCATAGCACAGTCTTCATGTCCAGTGGCTGAAAAGGAGCAACACCCAACCAGGAAATGCACCCTTGCCACTCTCAGCAGGAACCTGGCTGTGTTGACAGCCCCCACATTTGAGGTGCCCCTGGGAGGAAGGAGCTGGGCCACTGTCTTAGGGCCAACCAACAGAACTTAGTTTCCCCATTGGCAAAACCGGAGTAACAACACCTGCCCCATTCACCTCCAAGAGTTGTAGGCAGACTCAAAGAAGCCCACTCATGTATCTGGAAGCACCTTGAACTGGAAGGGATGCTCATTGCTCAGCCTTGGCCTGTTACAGTGGTTTTGGGCCCTGAGGCAGCGGTCTAACTAACTGATCTCTCAAAGGGATCTTTCCCTCATCCCTGAGTGCGGTATTCTGCTCTGGGAGGGCTGGATGTCCTTTGGTCTAGAGCACACTAGGCCATTGTTTGCCATAGGTCCAGGCAGACCAAGTCCAAGGCCAGGACATATTCAGGGGACTTCTCAGAACATCCTCTGGGGATGGGATGAGCAGGTCTGCTTGCTGCCTGGGTGGTGCCCAGCCCCTCCTATCTCTTCTTTTACCTCTGTGTCAAACAGCAAATTCCTGAATCACTATACAAAGTGGTGGTTGGAGCGATGTAACTTCCCCCAAACATGGCTCGGGACCAGTGACAACACCAGCCACCGTGCTTAGCATGTGTTATTAAAGCCCCTGTGATGTCAACAGAGAAGCACATGTCAGTTGGGCCCAATCTGTCCAGCTAAGTCGGGGAATGCTTGCCAGTCCCTCAGGATGGGCTGCCCTAAGGGTGAACTCGATGCCCGAGGGGTGGAAAAACTAACCATGCTGGAAGAGGACTGAAGGTTTATCACACAAGCAAACAGTGGGGACAGTGCTCGGGTCTGTAACAATGGTAACAGTACTAATTGTAGTATTCAGTGTGGGCTCAGCCAAGGTCCTTGGGGAGTAATAGTGTGGGGAGGTGCGCCGAGCCCTACACCCAGGCTTCGAAAGAAAAGCTCTTATCGTTACCCAGTTAAAAACAATGTAAGCAAAGCAACTCTGTGATGGAAACATGTTGACGGTGAGGGAGAGACTTGAGGGAGACGCTGAGCAGTTCCCAGAATACATTCCCACGTAAATTCGAAGAATGCTAGTGGAGAGAAGCCACTGCTCGCTCTCCTTTAAGCCAAATAATATCTTCCTGCCGGAACAGAGTTGTTCTTGGCAATTGGAAGTAAATGTGAGGAGGGAATCAAAACATGATGCCTGAGAAAGGAATCCATAAGAAATCTGAAGTCAGGGACATGGTGAGATATAACAAAGAAAGATGAGTTGGTGGCAGGAACAAAGGTTAACTGTAGTGGTGGCGCATTGGCTCCTAGGATAGTGTTGGTGACGGCATGCACTTGGTAGTAAGGCTGGGGCAGGAAGGCTGCAGTGCATCCTTGCACCTCCATTCTGAGGGCTCAGCAGAGGGTCCCTGTCCAGCCATGGTGACCTCAGGTCGGGTGTCCAGAAGCTGAGGCCCTAGCCCCTGCTGCCTCCTTGCACCATTTCTGAACGACCCTCCAGGACCTAATCAGTGAGGCCTCACCTTGCGATGCAGAAGGTCAACACAGAAGGTAGTGAAGCCTGGCAGAGAGTACTTCCTTCCCTCCACCTTCAGTTACTGGAACTGCCTCTGGTGGACTTTGGCAAGTTTGACAAATGGCAGGAGAATCTGGAAGAATTTCTTGGCTGGCAAAGGGGAATGGATGGTTGGGCACAGACCTGCTGCTGTAGTTCTTTGTACTAAAACTGTAGATGGCGGGCAGAAAGGGCAGCTTCCTTTCACTTCTTGTCACAGCTCATCCCCTCCTGCCTATGTGCAAACTCCTCAGGTATTAGCATTTGGGTAAAGATGAAGTTCTCTGCGGTGGCAAGAACAAATTCATCCCAAACACTATACATTCCTGCTTAGAGGCATCACGGTGTTCGGGTGAATCACCAGGCAGAGACGACTACACTTGCCCAACTCCAACATCCTTGACTCACAGAGCCACTCATGTAGACTAATACCCACTGTTTATGTGGGCACCTTTCTCCAAGTGGCTGGAAGTGGTTTACAAGCTGCTGGCTCATCCTCAGCATGTCCCCTGCAGGGAGAGCAAAAGGTGGGGAAGGATGAAGGGTAGACATAATCGTCTGCATTTTATGTGGGGAAACTGAGGCTCCATCAAGCCCTCGAGTGAAATGTGCAGACATGTGTGAGTCAGACACTGCCCGTGGAAGAGCAAAAATGAGTGATTCTGAATCCTACGTGGACTGTATTCTCATACAGCCTTAAAACAGGTGAGCCAAAATGCAGATTCACTGTATTTTATGTTTATAACCCATTTCCCAGTCCTCATACCATCTGTGACTTCTGCTCCATCTCAGTGTGACGCTTTTATTAACTTTAGAGGCCTCTTGACCATCCTCTCCTCCTGACCTACCCCCAGCTCTGACAGGTACCCCATTCCTGACATTTACTTCATTCTTGGTCATCACCTGATCCTCAGTATTTCTCCCATTGTGAATCTCTACCATCCTTTCCCCTTAACTGTTCCTAATCCATATACCTTAATTCCCCCAGGTGGGAATGGCAATAAGGTAAAGATTTGGGCTGGAGGGAAGTTCACAGATGGAGTATAAAGTGTCCATGTTACTCACCATTTGTTTCTGAAAATCAGAACATTTATTGGCTGAAAATTTAGGCCAAATCTAAATATCTTCATGTCAAAATAGCTGTAATAAAGCAGCTCTATTAAAATAGCTGCATTCAGGGGCACCTGGGTGGCTTAGTTGGCTAAGCGTCCAACTCTTGGTTTCAGCTCAGGTCATGATCTCACAGTTTGTTAGTTCGAGCCCTGCGTCGGGCTGTGCACTGTCGGTGTGGAGCCTGCTTGGGATTCTCTCTCTCTCCCCCTCTTTCTCTGCCCCTCCCCCGCTTGCTCTCTCTGTCTCTCTCTCTCAAAATAAATAAACTTAAAAATTAAAAAAAAAAAAAAGCTGCATCCAAAGGACTGAAAATCTAGATGTCACCTGCTTCTGGCACCTGACTGTGGTCCTCTTTCTTTGTGGCCCCGTCTTCTGTTCTGCTGTATTTCGGTGTGTGGTTATTCAGAAGACAAGTTAGCACCAGGGCAGCTTTACACTGTGTTGTTCCAAGCAAGGACTATGTAGGTCTCCCAGATGAAACCCGTCTAGAAGCCGAACAGGAGGCTAATGGCATGGCCATGTGTGTCTAGCTCCCCATGAGGCAGCCAGGCTGGCATCAGTCCTTTCCCCAACCTCCTTCCTGCCCCCATCCACCCACGAGCTCTTGTTGGGTCAAAAATGCAGTTCTCTGGTGGTGCCAGACAGCCAGATGATGCCGGAAAAAAGAAAGAAAAAGCAAAAGCAGATTTCTAAATTAAGCACAAGTCTCATTTATAAAAATAAATAACCACAGCCTAGCAACATGCTGACAGCTCAGCTTCCCTTCGTGATGTAACCTCTGTGGCTGGAGCCGGGGATGACACAGCCTTCAGAGGGCCCCACACCCTGGCCCCTCCCCGTGCAGAGTACTCATCTGGAGAGTGCTGACAGTAGCACTTTGAAGACCCAGCTTCGCATTCAAGGCCAACCAAGGGCCAGGCTCCATAGGGAGCGGAGAAGAGCCAGAGCTTTCCAGAGCTTTCCAAGCTTAACGAGGCTCCTAAACACCTACAAACTCTTGGCAGTAACTAACACACCTGAAGCAAAAGCAGATGAAGTTGTTTGGGCCGTTCTGTTGAAACAGACGCCCCTCCTTGAGACCACAACTTCTCTGTTCACCACTGAACGCCCAGTATCCAGCTTAGCACATGGCACATGCTGGGCCCTCAATAACTGTGACGGAAGACTGGATGGAGGTGGACATGAATGGGTGGGTGCTGCCATCCCATCATCTCTGCCCCTCCAGCTCTGCTCTAAGTGGTGTGAACCCCAGAACACGAAGAGAGGCATAATCTCCCAACTATGACATGTACCAAAGAGGCAGTGCTCCCTGGGACTTGAGCCAGCAGCTGGGGCGAGCACCTGCAAGGTGATTAAAGGGTTTAGTCTTTTACTTCCCCAGGGGCAGGCAGTGTGGCCTTCACACATGGAGAGGGGCACAGGGGGTGGGATGTGCACTCGGTAGGAATTGTCAGTTCTCCTGCACCTTCTCTCATCGTTTAGGCAGTATCAGCTCCATGGGTGAGGTATGGCTAAACAGAGAAGCTACCGAATAAAACAGTACATGAGTTTCGGGTGTTAGTCCTTTGGGAAACCAAGTGGAGTCCATAATGCCCTTGGAGTCTCAATGGGCCAAACGCATCAGAAATGGAGACAGTACAGAAGATTATATCCTATCTCTGACCCTCTCAAGTAATGAAATTATTAGGTGAGGCCAGGGTGATTCTGACAGTCCCCAGAACACTGAATATTAAGTTATCTTCCGAATCCCATGAGGATCCTGGTGAGGTTGGAAGGGACAGCCTTGACTCCTGGGAACAGTGTTTCTGGTGATGTTTCACATACTCCCTAGTGACCAGAGAGTGGTTGAAGACAGCATGCCAGAGTCATAAGTCACCATCTCAGAGCAGGGGCCCTAGGTTAAAAAGATCAGAGAAATTAGCCCACATTTCAGAAATCTGTCTTCAGACACCCATGTCTGGTCTGGCCAGAAGCAGTAAAACCACATCTGTGTCACTAAGAAGAAGGTTCTTAATTAAATTCAGATGTACAAGAATATATTACCAGTCTATTTTCAGAATAATAATCTATAATGGACAAAAAAAATCTAAACTGCAGCATAAGTGGTATAATAGCATTGGGCTATTAGCACACAACAAAAAAGCAGGACGCCTCACAGGCTCAGATCATTTCAATCCCACAGCCTTCCGGAGCACCACAGCTGTGGCACTCAGACATTTAGGAAGAGGGACTCCAGCAGTGACCTGATTAGGGGTGTGACCACAGGGACACAGCCCCAGCATATAGAGAGGGTAAGCATGTGGACTGGTCAGGGTACCCTCAAATCTACAGTGACATCTCTTTGGTGACTCTAAGAGTGATCCTCTCCAGAGCAGACCAACTGTGGCCTTCACAACCACAGTCCTGGGCTCTAGCCTGGGGAGGGCACCGTGTGTCCCATGGGTTCCTAACGCTCTTGCCCAGGGCTCCCACTTGTGAAATGGCTGCATAGTGATAACATGCCATTTACCCCATTCTCTATCGGTGTTACAAAGATTTGTGAGAACGGAATCCAAAAGTCAGCTTTGTGACCTTAACTACTTGGAAACTCAGTTTCCTCATCTGTAAAATGGGGAGAATAGAAACTCTGCCATCTGCCTCCCAGGATTGTGTGAGGATCAAATGGTATACTGTTCTGTTCAAATACTTCTCAGTCTGCAAGCTCTCGTTCTGTGTGGTGACATTGTCTAAATTGTAAAGGTATACAATGAGAAGTTTGTTTCTGATGTGGGTAATGAGACTTCCTTCATCAAAAAGTTCCAGGGTGCTGCCTGGTTTTCAGTGTGTCGGGGCTTGGTCCATTCTAGGCATATTTCTTCTCTTTTTTTGTTTTTTGTTTTTTGTTTTTCCAGAGACCCTTGGCCTCTTCCCTTGGCCTCACATACAAAAGACTTCTAACGTGTGTGTGTGTGTGTGTGTGTGTAGCTGTTTCTCTCCCCTTACCATCCCTGAAAAAGTGCTAGGATTCTAGAATGCATGTGAAACTTTGAGGGGCATGCTTGGTCTACCCCTTCACTCTGCAGATAAAGGCCCAGGGCACAGACACTTCCACACTTAATGGCAGTCATGCAGTCATACGCATGCATGAAACTCATGGAGTTTCATTCGCCCTGTTCCTGGCTTCTCTTACAGCCTGGTGATGCCTGACCTTCACTGGGTCTTTGAGGCCACGGCTCACATTCAGGTCCTCCCTCCCTTCATAATAGCCACATTTCCCCCAATTTTGAGTGGGTAACTATGACTTAGGTTTGTTATTTAGGATATGGGGGAGGGCTCACTGAGTGACAGTTTCTCTACCATCTGTTTACCTTCTTCTCCAGCAGATGAACTTACATCAATATTTTTACTAAAAATTGAGGTTATTTTGTGTGAAACTCTCCCCTGGTTTTCTTCATACTTACCTGTCCATATGAAGAAGGGTCTTTTATTTTGTCTGTGACAACAACTTTACATGTTTGCTAGGCATAGGGTGACTAATTATCCTGGTTAACCCAAGACTGAGGAGGGAGTGCATGGGACTTTCAGTTCTAAAAATGTCTCAGGTAGACCAAAACAAGTTGATTTCCTCAGTAGACCACATACCCTGTCCCATTTCCAAACTCAAATTATTGAGTGAATTGATACCAAATAATACCACATTGCTATGTGAGATTGGAAGCCAGGAAGAAAACTGGAATGGATGAATGAATGAATGAATGAATGAAATTATTTGTTTTTAAAAAAAACATCCACGAATGGGGGGAGAGAGAGAACCAGGAGGAGAATATCCTACTATCCAGGTGAACAGAAGAAGACAAAATTTCCATTAAAGGATTCATGTAAAAATGTAGATCCCATTCATCAAGAAGAAAAAACCTTGATGGTAAATCAGGGCAATTCATATTACATAAGAAGCAGACCACAGTAGTGCCTCCCAATTGTTTTAACTTCATGGTACACATTTTTAAAAATTGTAATGTCTGCAGCATGGAGTCCACTGAAAGGAGGTGCTACTTTGGCCAGGTGACCAACGAGGGACTTCAGGACCACAGAAACTCTCAGCCGGCTGAAAGCTGAAAGGGTCAGTATCTCAGCTCACTTGTAACCCACTGACCTCTTTGAACCATAGGACTACAGCACTTTGGCCTAAACACATACGTCTAGACTCTGCTCCATTACAAATCCGAAATCCACTTCTGGGTTTCTGGTGAAACTAGTAAAGCCTAGTCAGTCAAACTCCCGCTGTTGACCCAATATTTCAAAGCTTCCTTGACAGGCATTTACTGCAATGGGACTAGTGTGGGTTCCTGTTTACATTTCTACTTCTTTCATCTAGGTTTATCCCATATGTACACAGAGTTACAGGTTGAGCAATGACCCAATGACTGGCAAGAAGGAAGTGATCCTAGATTACATTCAGCCTGCATTCGGTTGCTGACCTGAAATAAGTGTAACAAAAACATTAAAAAAAAAAAAAAAAAGATACTGCCAACAAGTTAAATTTAAATATTCAGATATTTCTTATTAATGAATCCAAAACAACTGGCTTCCTTGAAAAATGGGAAGACCTGACAACACAGAGCCCAGTTCCCCCCATGAGACTCAGGGCCCAAGTACAGTGCACAGGGGTGCTGGCTTCCAGGATTCAGATCCCATCCCTGCTACTTCTAGGTAACTGTATTCGTGAATTTAACTCTCAAAGTCTTAGTTTCTCATTTCTAAAGACAACATTCAACGGATAGTATTTATTTTTGTGTACAGAAAAATCCTTAAAACAGTGGCTAACATATAATAATCGTTCAGTATATGCCAATGATTCCCCCACCTCACGTCCCTTACATAGGTAGCTTTGCTATTTTTCCTGGCCCCGTGAGCATAACTCTTAGCCTGGATAGTTCAACCAAATGAGTTTGGCAACCGTGGTGCCTCAGGTCACTAGGTAATAATAACTCAAGTCTACATCCTTTCTGGGTTGATTGGCCCCATCCCCAGCCTGACACATACCCCTTCTTCCTCTCTGAGCTTTCTCCCACATTCTGCTGGGGCCCATAATGAAACCTGACAGTAGGGCAAAGGACACACAGCCATGCTGAGTCTTCAGACTTCCTAATTAGAGGTTTCTGGATAGAAGAAACATGGTTCTCCCAGTTGCTTCAAGGTGTCTCACTCACTTTCTAATATCACGTCTTTCCTAGCCATTTTGTCCCCTAGGTACCCCCAGCACATATAAAGAGAAAATCTTTTGAGTAATTCAGTTAGCAAGTCGGTCAACAAGAAGACATGAATCCACAGGAAAATGCGGGGGTGCTTTCCTCACAGAAAGTTGTTTTTAATAAACCAATTTCTGCTGCTAAGCAACTTTGATGAAGCTAAAGAGAGTCCTTGATTGTCTACAGTGGATTAGGTAGATGTTCTTATGAGTCAGAAGAAGGTACCGGAGAAAGTTTAACTCAGGCTGGGATGAGTGTAAAATATTTTGTAAGAAGCAAAATAGGAGTGGCATACACAGGTCGTGATGTCTAAGAGCTGTAGTTATTTTACTCACACTTTGGGGTGTCACGCTTATTTGGGGAGTTCACTGCAAAGAGCTGGATTGTTCATTCATAGCTGAGTAGATGGAGTAATGGTGTGAGAGACAGTCTCCCTGGTTCTCTCAAGAAGACTAATAATTAAAGTTGTGGTTAGATCTTACACCAAACTAAGGGAGGTCCGGTGGAACTCCCTGGAAGTGAGAAAGAGGCTTTGAGGCAGATTCGATGTTGCAACTGTCAAATCCCACAACATAGTCATTATGCTAAGGAGATGAGGTGAACTATGAGCCAGCCAGTAAGAACAGCTGGAGAGTGGTACCATTTCCGATTGCTCCAGTCTCCTGGCTCCATTTGGAGAGGTAAGGCAGGGGCAAAGTCAGCGCCACAGTTCCTTTTGCAAAATGTAACACACTGGGTGTCTACACTTCCCATTGCTGAAAACATGGAAAATCCTCAGGCGTAATTTCCTAAGCCTCTAAATATATATTTCCCCTAAGAACTAGATGTGGCTATTTCAACAAAGCCAATCAGTTAACATAAAGAACAACATTTGGAAGGAAGAATGTTTGTAGTGGGGAAGGGGGATTTCTTAGAAAATTCAATGACTTCTTTTAAAAAAAAGAAAAGAAAAAAAGAAAACTCAGTGACTTCTTTATAAATCTTTTAGGCATCTTTCTGATACTGAAAGAGTCTAATTAAAAATGTCTAGGGGCGCCTGGGTGGCTTAATCCGTTAGGCGTTTGACTCTTGATCCCAGCTCAGGTCATGATCTCACAGTTCCTGAGTTCAAACCCCACATCGGGCTCTGCACTCATGGCACAAAGTGTGCTTGGGATTCTGTCTCTTTTTCTCTCTGTCCCTCCCCCACTTCTGTGCTTTTCTTCAAAATAAATAAACTAAAAAAATGCCTAAATAAACTATAAGCTTAATAACTATAAGTTGAATATACAACTGCCAGAAGTGTTAAGAACTGCTATTGTGACTACTTTTTGATCACCTTTGACTCTTGGTTCTTTCTCCTTTGCTGCTGATCTCTAAGAACATCAACAAGACCCAGGGCTTCTCATACCATATCTCTGTCCCTTCCTACTGCTTCATCTCTCTCCAGGCCGCTCTTTCCTCACACCTGAACTATAGAACAGCCTCTCAAACAGAGGTGAGAAAATTGAGAGGCTTAAAGAGATAACCACCTTCTGAACTCCGCCATACTCTCCTTCCTGCTGAAGGAGATAAAACAAACTCATGGCACCAAGCTGGGTCATATAATTCTGAGTTAGTGCCAGTCTCATTGGTCAGGAAGCCATTTAACTTCACTTTGCTTCAAGGTTTCCATCTGTAAAAGCAAAGGATATGACTTGCTCCCTACTCAGTATTCAGGACTATGCTGGAAAGATTCACGAACAAAGGTTTGGAGAGCTCCTCGAAGGAGTGGGGAAATCTGATCACCATGTGTGTTCAAGGAAAAAATGGAAACAGCCCTTGTCTGGGAAAATGAAAGAAGTCACCTCCAATCTGATGACAACTGTGTGCCATAAGGTTCAGCAGAGAGAAGGTGCCATGAACGCCAATGGAAGTTGCCAGAAAGTAATGGAGATAAGAAGAGTGAAGCAGACACCAGGATCCATTAGCTGGCCAGCTCTCTTGGGAAGCTGAGCACACTGTCAAGGACAGCCAAACATTCAAGAGACTTTCCCACATAATCCGTGCTTTGGACGCCTTGTATATCTTGATCAGTTTGTTGGTTACATGGGTGAGTTCATCAAACTGTACACCTATGTAAATTTTATCTTAATTTAAAATCTATCTAATTCCACACAAATAAATGAGTTCCCTGCCCATGAACAGCTATACTCCAATTACCGATTTTTTCATAGTCCTCATATTTATATTTAACAAGATTAATGTATGCAAATATGAATTCATGTATATCATAATCTACAGATTAAAATTGGCTGTCATTCTCTAGTAACTTATCTCTGAACATTTATAATGCACTGATAACCTTTCAAATGTCAGATATCTTTGGAATTATCAGAAATAAAATTAAACTGTGAGCAGCACACTTTTAGTGTTAAATATTGTTTTATTGTTTTCTAATTCATTAAAAATTGGTAAAGCATGTATGGAAATGTAACAGCTCTATCAGAATACTGGTTTGCCCAGGGGTGCCTGGGTGTCTCAGTCGGTTAAGCGTCCAACTTCGGCTCAGGTCGTGTTTTCCTGGTTTGTGAGTTCAAGCCCTACATGGGGCTCTGTGCTGACAGCATGGAGCCTGGAGCCTGTTTCAGATTCAGTGTCTCTCTCTCCTCTGCCCCTTCCCTGCTCTCTCTCTCTCTCTCTCCCACCCCCTCTCAAGAATAAATAAACATTAAAAAAATTAAAAAAAAAAAAGAATATCGGTTTGCCTAAATGATCCTATACTCTTACTAAGCCTAGTAATAAAGTTTACCTATATATGATTTAGTCGTGGAGAGAAAATATATAACAACACTTATAACTGAATCCATGAATTAGTTGTTGTTTGGTTTGCAGTTCTAACATAAAAGATAAATATTGCCTAAGGTTCATGTGTGATTTTCCTGAGAACAACCAATTTCTGAAAGGAGTCTGAAGCTGGGTCCTTATTAAAGAAAGATCACACTTTTGTAAATCATATATACTTGTGAAATTCGAGTTTGTGTGTTTTCTTTCTAATAGGAAAATCAAATAAACAAAAAAATAACTTATTTGAGAATAAATAATAATTCTCAAATTATTGCTAGCCAGTTAATTTGCTAGCTGTTTAATATTCTTGTCAGTATGAGTTCAGGTTTGTTCTTTAAAGGTGGTGAGGTATAATCACCACACCATCTTTCTCCTCATCATTACAGCTTGAGTCATCTAAGACTCTGAGATTTTCATGCTGAAAATTTACCCAGGACTACTCTAGGGAGTAACGTCTGTGGGAAAGCCCCTGAAATGGGATTGGAAGAAGTTGAGCCCCCTTGCAAGGAAAAAAATGGAAACAGCCCTTTTCTGGGACAATGAAAGTAGTCACCCCCCTTTGTTGCCTGCAGTGGCAACAAAGACCCAAACTGATCCTGAGGAGGAACTTTGAAGATGGAAAGAGACTTTTCTAAAGACCCTTTTGGGGTAAAGGGTACCAGAATTTGTATTCCCACATCAGCTTATCATTGAATGTGGGCTGCCCCAGAAAAGTGTCATGACCTTGAGCAAGAAAGCATCCTTTGGCATAGGGAGCCATTGGTAGCCAGGAGAATAAATGCCTTAGATGTGAAGGGGAATCTGATGTTGCTCCACAACATCCACTACAATTGTCATGATATGAGTCTACTAAATGCCTGGCTATGTGCTAGCTTCTGACTATTGTCCTATTAGGGACAGAATTTTTAATCCCTTTTGTAGTTGGGGAAACTGAGGCTTAGGAAAGCTGAGTAATTGGCTCCAAGATCACCCAGCTACTGCTTAGCAGTACAATCAGAGTTCAGACACAGGCTACATGTCTCCAAAGCCCTTGCATTTGACCAAAACTGTCAGGGGGCTGGGGTCCCCTCCCACTGATCCGTTGTGTAGTCTTCACTAAACAATAGTTTTGAATCTCTTCTTAACCTGCATATGGAGACATCTTCCTGAAGCATTCACGGACCATCTAGGTCATCAGAAAGTGAATAGGAAGGGGCCGCTGGGCCAGAGATAGAGGAATAACTTTCCTATGGATCTGCTTTCCAGGGCTGATAGTGTCTAACCATCAATTTGGAGGTGTCTACAGGGGGCAGTGAACTTGAGTGCCCGTAAGGCCAATGTCAATATCCAAAGAGCTTTTGGGCAGTACTGGTACCTGCAGTCAGATGGATGGGAGGGCCATAGCTCTGGGTTGTCCATCCACCTGGAACCAAGCCTCCAGGCAGTAGACAGGGGCAAGGAATATGGCAAGAGGAGGATGTTAAGGGTCCCAGCTGACAGGTGCCCATAGGGGAAAGTCTGGTCAGGCTGGACTAATAAACATTAATCCTGGCTTAAAAGGCCAAGATGACCTTTACTTGCTGACATATTTTTCCTACTACATTTATTACTGCTCCTGCTCCTGCTCTGCCCCCAGCTATATTAAGCTGTTTTCCCTTTCTACAACATTTACCATGTGCTTTCTCAGCTTCAGGCTTCTGCCTGAAAGACCTTTCTCTCTGGCTCCCTTCTTTATCTGGCTAACTCCCACTAATCCCTTAGGATTCTTCCAGGAAGCCTTCCTTGACCTTTCAAGACTAGGTTAGGTGACCCTCCTGTGTTAAGCCAAAGCAGCATGTGTTAGGAGGATTATATAATGACTGGCACATAATAAGCACTCTAAAAAGAGTGGCTGTTATTAATATTATCCTTCCTTGATGGTACCTATCACTCTGAATTGGAGACTATACATGCGTTGCCTGAGATTAAGCCTTTACTCTGTCTCCAGCCTGAGATTAAGCCTTTACTCCGGCACCTAATAATATTTGTTGAAACAATAAAAAACCTCAGTTACACAACTGGGTAAACACAGACAGGAGAGTATGCAGGAGGGAATGGGGAAGGGCTCTTTTGCAACCTTCCAGAGATTGTCCCACAAAACCAATGCCAGTCTCTCCCCAGAGGTGGGTCTGAGCTTCTATCTATGTTGGCTATTCTGCTCAAGATTGTGTGAGCAATAGGGAGGAATCAGGCCTCTTGGCTGAAGACCTCAGAGCCTATAACTGGTCATGTGGGCAGAACCGCTGTTCACAAAGTGATTTCATCTCTCATTTTTTTAAGAGGCAGTGCAGCTTATGGAATAAACATGGGATTTTGGGTCAGACACACATGCATTCCAATCCAACCCCCCCCCCTTTTTTTAACTTAGAACTGTGGGATAACTTTAAGAATCTTTGGGACAAAGATCTGAATCCCAGCTGGATATGAATCCCATTTCCTTCACTTCCTTGCTGTGGGACATTAGACATGCTATATAACCTCTCTGTGCCTTAGTTTTCTCATCTGTAAAATGGAAATAATTCTTCTTTCACAGGTTATTATGAGGATTGAATTAGTTAATCATTGTAAAGCTCTTCGAACAGGGCTTGGCATATTGTAAACACTGTGTCAAGGTTTATCATTCTAAGCCTCAATTTTCTCATTGGAAAAGTGGATATAAGTAGATCAGTTAGTTCAGTGCCTAACATAAGGCATGATCTCAGTAATTATTATTATTATTTCTATTACTATTACTTCTTCTATAAGTGGAAGATACTTTCTTAGGGTGAACTTCATTGCATAACAGAAACGTTTTTCCTATGGATGCTTTTGGTCTCTGTTGATGATTGGGAGAAAAAGAGCTGTTTCTGTGTGGTTTTGAACCAGTCTCTTCCCTTGTGCCTTGCTTGTCTCACTAGTCCCCTGAAAGCCTCCTTTATGGACCCAAACACTCCAATGCATACTTATTTCTCTGATCTATAAGCAAAGGAGGAATGTATTAATTTTCTTGGACAACCATAACAAAGTACAGTAAACCTGATGGCTTAACACAGCAGAAATTCATATTCTCACAGCTCTGGAGTCAGAAGTCTGAAATCACAGTATCAAGGGGGCCACACTCCCTCTGAAAGCTCAATGGGAGAATCTTTCCTTGCCTCTTCCAGTGTCTTCTGACTCCAAGCCTTCCTTGGCTTGTGGCAGCAAAAATCCAATCTCTGCTTTCGTTTTCACATGACCTTCTCCCTCTGTACGCCTCTGTCCCAAATCTCCTTCTGCCTCTCCCCACTAAGGACATCTGTCATTAGATTTAGGATTCACCTTAAATTCTGTAATTTTTTTTCTTGATATCCTTAATTATATCTGTCTGCAAAGACACTTTTTTCCAAATAGTTTTGCATTCATAGGTACCAGGGGTTATTGCATAGACATGTCTTTTGGGCCCAACTGGTCAACCCACTGTAAGGGGTAATGGGGTTCTAACTGGGTCTAAATAGAACCCATCCCTGTTCCTTTTCCTTGTACACTTGTTCCAGTCTCATCCATACCTCTTTCATGGTCCCTCACAGCCAGAGGGACCTAGCAACAAATTCACTCCTTCCTGGCCTCTACTCTGGCCCACATCTGCACCTGTTTCCTGCCTCAGGATTCACTGTGAGCAGCACACGGACACTTGAGCCCATGAAGGCTTATTCTGCTCTGCCCACCCAGTTGCCTTGCAGACAGCAAGGAGAACCAGATGTCACGCTGGGACCTTGCAGTGCCAGCTTGCCCCACCTGGCTCTTCACCAGGGTCATTTTGGCCACACATCAGGTTTCATAGATGAGCCCAAAGCAGGAGGCCCTGGTGAGCTGGAACAAGTAGAGGCAGTGGATCTGGGTCAGATCAGGAATTATGTTTGCACTTGGACCTGGAAAATAGGCTCAGAGAAAGAATCTGGGTCAGAAGCTTGGCAGACTGGCAGGAAATACAAGGCCTGATACACAAATTAAAATAGAGACTAGTTTTTATCCACACAGGCCATTTCTTAGTCTCCAAAGTCTTCTTGGGGTGGGCCTGTGATATGTGGTATATGCTGTATTATAAGGACCAACTAAATTTAGCATATATTCATGGAGCATTGCTACATGCTAGGATCTTGGGAAACAGAGAGAGGTAAGACATAATCCTTGTGTCTTCAAGTTCATTAAAGAATAGCAGGGGACACATACACATAAAGAATTGTCATAAAATGTGATAATTCTATGTGCACAATGTTATAAGAAGTCCAAGGAGAGAGTAACTCATTCTGCCTGAGTTAGGGAATGCATCACGATGGGGGCACAGAGGAGGTCACATTTGAGTGGGAGTCACGTTGTAAGGAGAATCTGGGAAGAGCAGGAAGTGTACTGTCCATCCAGCTGATCAAGTGAGAGCCTCTTCTCCTCCTTCTATTTGCTGGCCTCATCCAAAACCTGGACCTTGCATGAAAAGAACCACTTTTTTTGATTAACAATCTAGAGACAGATATTAAACTTGTCCTGCAGATAGGCTATGGCCCAGGGAAACAACCAACTAAAAGCCTCTGGTTTTGAGGAAGTGTTTTGGTGGGTACTGGCTCAAACAGTAGAGACCCCATAGCCACCACTGATGCTATCCAGATAGTAGTAAACTTTAGAGCCTCAGCATGTTATAATCATGTATCACCACTGAGATTATCATGTGGCCTATTTGGATATTTTTCTTCTTAAAAATGCTTTCTAGGAGCACCTGGATGGCTCAGTTGGTTAAGGGTTGACTTCTGCTCAGGTCATGATCTCACGGTTCATGGACTCAAGCCCCACATCAGGCTCTGTGCTGACAGCTCAGACCCTGGAGCTTGCTTTGGATTCCGTGTCTTCTTCTCTCTCTGCTCCTCCCCCACTTGCGCACGCTCTCTCTCTCTCTCTCAAAAATAAACATTACAAAATTTTTTAATGCTTTCTATGTATTTTACATATAACCTTGATGTCTCTAAAACCCAAGAAGGCATTTATGATCTCAGTCTCTAATAAAAGGTAAGAAGGCTATTGCTCAATGCTCCCTGTTCCATATATTTTCAGTATTCAATGGATATCTCTTTGAACTTTCTTGGATGTGTCTTGCAACCAACATCTTTGTAACTAGTAGTAATATTTCTAAATTAGTAAATGGGGCCTCAATTTTATCTTTTTTAATTAATTTTATCTAATGGGATATTAATTTTATCTAATTATTATTGGGTCACATTAATAACCTAACTGGGTAAGTAAGTTCAAATGTATAGCAATATTAAAACAAACATGGATATATTATTCAGCATTTTATACACACACACACACACACACACACACACACACACACATATATATATATGGGGGTATATCCATCATTGAATATATATCATTTATATTTTATATATGTATGTACAAATCTACATCAGCACCGCATATAAAATTCAAATAAATTTTAGAATCAAAACAATAGACTTCAAAAAACATGAAAGAAGCCAGACATAAAAGGCTACATATCATGTGAATCCATTTATATGACATTCTGAAAAAGGCAAAATTATAGGGTTAAAATTCATATCAGTGGTTTCCAAGGACTGGGAGTGAAGAAAGGAAATTACAGAGGAACATGAGGAAATTTGAGATGACGGAAATGTTCTATATCTTGATTGTGATGATGGTTACATGATTGTATATACTTGTAAAAATTTAACCAACTGTACAGTTTAAAAGGATTAATTTTACTTTATGTAAATCAGATCTCAATAAACCTGACTTTACAAAGAGTCAGGTTACTTTGGACTCCCTTTCCAGGCTAATTCACTGCTGCATCCATTCTTTCTTATCTGATTTTAGAAAAACCTGGTGAGAAGAATTTGAGAATTACCCAACTAATGTCTCTTCTCTCTAAAGAAGGGGGTTTGAGTACGATTTGAGTGATATGGACTGCCAAACCTTGAACAATTTAAACTTGAGCAAGCATTTCAGGAGTAGGAGATACAAGGTGCCTTGAGATATATATAAAATACCAACAGAATTACACACAATATTTTAGAGATACATAATTATTTGTCCCAGCTTTCCTAAACTTCTTTATTTGTGAAAATGCTCACCTGCTGCTGTATACCAGTAAGGCATTTTTATCAGTTTCCTGTAGTACAAAACACCATGGACTGGGTGGCTAAAACAACAGCAATTCATTTTCTCATAGTTGTAGAGGCTAGAAGTCCAAGATCAAGGTGCCAGCAGAGTTGGTTTCTTTGAGGCCTCTCCCCTTAGCATGGAGATGTCCATCTTTCCTCTTGTGTCTTCCAATTATCTTCCTTCTGTGTGTGTCTGTCTTAACCACCTCTTTTATAAGGGTACAGTTGTATTAGATGGAGGCCCATCTAAATGATGTCATTTTGACATCATTACCTCTTTAAAGACCCTATCCCCAAATGCAGTTACCTTCTTAGGGGTTAGGACTTCAACATATGAATATAGGGGATCCATTTCAGCTCATGGTAGCACATTTCCCACGCCTTACTTCCTTTACCATATGTTCTTCTTTTACAATCCTAGCCATCCCTCTGGCCGTACGATTTCTCCCAAGATGTAACTTGCTCTCTCTTTTCTTCTACTTGGTTACTTCCATGCTCTGGTCAAACATTTGCAAGAGATAGAAGGCAACTCAAGCACTAAAATACCCTAGGGATGCCATGACGCTGTCTGCAGACCCAGATGGAAACGTGTGTCATTGAATGTTTTTGTTTGTTTGGGTTTATACCCTACAAATTCTCTCCTCAAAAGGTTATGTGGAGCTGCTTTGAACTCTTAAACAATGTCAAGAATGTATCAGCCATGTCAGAAAGTACTTCCCACGGTGCACATAGCCTTATAATTGCTGCTACCGCACATGTAAGTGGTGAGAAATGGTTGAAGAGCAAATCAGCAGCAAGGAAACAATTGTCCAGTTTTTAACTCCAGCTTCTGCAGCTAGCATGGATAATAAATGGTCACACAAAAGTCAGATCCTGAAGTAACTTATTTCTGAGCAGTGTAATCATCGCAAGCTGAAAATATTCCTCTTCCCACTGAAAGGCAGGGAGACTTTATTGAACTTCTGGCAGAAGGAGCATCTGCTGGCTCAGCTTCCTCTACCACAAGACGGTATTCCCAGGCAGATCTTGGAGAATTGGAAGCAAGTCTCTCCTTCAGTATTTGCACAGTCTCATAGAGCAGAAAATGGAAATATAAATAACTCAGACTGTACGTCTAAAAGCAGTTGATGCAGACTCTGTACCTTTAGGTTCCACTTTTGAGCAAACAAAAGGCTGAGGACTCTTTAAAATTAATACTAGGACTAAGAAGTGATGCAGCTGGCAAGGTTTCATGTGAGGTATGGATGGGGATCGATGAATGACACAAATCAGGATGGTAAAAACCAAGAGGACCTAGATAGGAAGGAAGGCAGAAACATCTGAGATTGCAACACCACACTCCATAAGGAAGGGAACAAAGCAGTAACCATGGTACAGCTACCCTCTACTGAGCAAGGCCTGCACTAGATTCTCTACCTATTATGGGCCCAATCCTCAAACTGCACTGCTGTTTGCCTCTTATCACCCCCTAGTTTGCCGATGAGGACAGTGAAGCCTTGTAACATGTAGTACATCACAGAAGTAGAGCCCAGGTATCAAATCTTTTTTATGCCCAAGCCCATTTTCTTCTGCAGCCCATGATAATGGCTATTTACTCATTCATAGCTTATTGTATTGAGTAAATGGAATAATTTGAGGACACTGAAAAATTTATTTCTTCATAGTTCATTGTATTGAATACATAGAATAAACTTTGAGGAAACTGAACACTTAATTTCTAAGTGTGGTTTTAATTCTGCTCAAGTGATTTTTTTCAATTGTCTTTATAAAGTTCAAAAAAACAACATCACAGCAGATTCTGCTAAGAGGTTGATGCTTCAAACAAGGGAACACAGTTGGTTTTTGTGTTCCAAGGTTCTGATGTCCAGAGCATACCAACTTTATTAAAGAGTGTAGCCCCCTATTAAAAGGGGTGCGATTCACCCCTCTCCACTCAATTCACAGCAGTTGGGGAAGTGTGATCTCTCCAGGGATGGGGTTGCTGTCCAATGGGAGACAGGACAGACAGGGTTTCTGAACAAGAAGTGCACAGATAGATTTGATTACAATATGCCCAAAGTGAGTAGGGGATTGCTGTAATGCTTGGTGCAAATTGGAAAGGTTGTAGGGACAACTGGAAAGAGTCGAGGAGGGAAAAACCTGATGAAGGAAAGTGAGTAGAAGAGAAGGAGCACTGAGTGATGGCAGTTGTGGTAGTTTGAAGTGCTGTTTGGCCTAGCACTTACCCAAACATGGTTGGATTAGTACCAAAGCTTTTGATCCCTGGGTTGGATTCTGAAACTTCTAGCTAGATCTGCCCTGACTCTGGTGCCTTGTCTTCTGAGTTCCCACAGCCTGTGACTCAGGCCTGGTGTTTTCTTGGGTGGGGAGGGGATAGGACAAATGACTAGATCAGTAGGAAAAAGAAGGATGACTGGCTACCATTATACCTGCAACCTCAAAGGAGGCCCTGCTTCTGCTCTGACTCATGCAGTTGCTGTCATAGTGTCTCTGACTCAACCAGCCTAGAAACCCAAGAATCAACTTTGACACCTCTGACTCCCACAGGCATTACATCTGGTCTCCAACACCTAAGGATTTTATCCCAGATTATTATTAGAACCCATTCCCCTACTCCATCCTACTGCCAGTGCTTTGGGCCAGGCCCTGATCCCCCTTCATTTGGACCTAGTGCCTCCTAACTGGTCTTCCTGCCACCAGTCTACCCATTACAGTCCAGTGTCTAAACCACCACCTATGTGATCTTTCTGAGAAAGAAATGATTCCTCTGCTGTCCGTTGCCAGAGTAGTGGTTCTCAACTGGATGCTGCCTTAAAGTCCAAGAAACCAGGAGAGAAATTGCACATTTATGCTATGTGGCAGAGACAGTTAATGATGAACAAATATTCTGCGTGCACCCCCATGTGTTCTACCCTCTCCTGGGGTTAGGTTGTAGCATGTGACTAGTTTTATCTAATGGACTGTGAACAAAAGTGAAAATGTGACTTCCAGGCTGAGATAGGGTACCTCCTCCATGTCCAGGAACCTTGGAAGAAGTGTTCTCAGTGGCTTTTCTACAGCATGGAGGAGGGCTTCCCAATCCACAATGGACCTCACTTGAGCAAGAGTAAACCTACATACATTAAACCACTGAGATTTGGGAGTTTGTCTGATACAGCAGCTGAAGTTGTATATCTGACCAATACACCCCATGATATGGCTCATCAGTGTGGCCTTTCTCTCGAATGATGTTTTATCAACTCAATTTGGTAACACACTGTGTCTCATACTTACCCATGACTCTGATTGGATGTCATGGAGGTTGGATGACCATTTAAAAATGGGAAACAAATTAGTTACTTCTTAATAAATGTAATATTTGGGAAGATTAAAAAGAAATCTATGAAGACACGATGAATTAGGAAGAAAGTGTAAAGAGGCAGTCCTTAAGAGTGAATATTGGGGACCACTGGACTACAGGATAAAGTCCAAACATGAAGCTCATGTCAAAGCAGAGAGGACACAAAAGCCTTCCTGGCTTTTTTAGTAATGACTTCTTGTGCCTGTGTTTCAGTCAACCTGGACCTCAATTCATTCCCCAATCACACTTTGCCTTTCATGTGACCTTGCTAATCCTTCATCCTCAGCCTGTCCAACTCCTCCTCATCCTTCAAGACCCAGCTGAAATGTCACCTTCTTCACTGAACTCCCATGTCCCTCAGCCATGATCTCAATCATAGCACCTCTTTCATAATATTGGAGTTTTTTCTCAATCAGATCTGACTCTTCATTAAAATGCAAACTTCTTTGCACAGGTAGTGATGTAGTGATTCCTTTTTTCATCTCTGCCCCAGAACCCTCGAATAATGCCTGGCACGCAGGAGGTATTCACCAGCTTCTTTGGGAAGAAGTGCTTTCTAGGCACCCCAGATGGTGATTGATAAACTATTTATGTAAGTGGCCCCCTTGCTGTTCCTTAAGCATGTCAAAATTGTTCTCTCCTAAGAGCCTTCACATTCGCACCCACCTCTGCCTGGAACCTCTTCTCCCAGACCCCACAGAGCTCTCTCCCTCTCATCAGTCAGGACAGACACCTCTTTCTTAAAGAGGAGTTTTCCCTGGTCACTCTGCCCCTCTCTCTCCTTACTCTGCTTTATTTCTTCATGGTATTCACCATCTGGCACATTATATTTTATATTTCTTTTTTGTTTGTTTACTATTTATCTCTCCCAGGAGACTATAAGTTTTGTGAGGCCAAGGGCTTTGTTTGTTCATTGTACAAGACTAGTCCCTGAAACCTCATGGGTACTCAAAACTCTCAGAATGAATAAATAATAAAAGTTATCACACTTTAAGAAATCAAATCTGAAACCTAGCCTTACATTCTCAAGTGCTGTCTTTGTGAAGCCGTAAAACTCGAGAGCGAGAAAGGAATTTAGTAGGTTTGCTTTAGCCCAGTATTTCCATTCAGCTGAAGTGGAGACTTCAGGAGAGTTGTGCACAGAGTTGAAGCTAGACCCCTTGTCCAACCCCTGGGTTTTGACTCTAGTGCAGTGCCTTACATGTGGTGAACATTTAGTCAATGAGAGTTAAGTCAAATTAAAAGGGGAAAAGCCTGAAAAAAGTTTGTTGTCTATGTGGTATACCTTTCTGCCTCAAAATAAATTGAACATCAAAGGACATAGACCTCCAAGAGAGTTGCTTGAGAAGGCAGAATTGTGGCAGGTGGGGACCCAGGCTCTCACCCAGGACATGATGGGTAGAGTCAAACCAGTTAGCCACACAACTACCTGACCCTAGAGAATGGAAGCCCCCTAAAATCAGCAGACATGGCTAGCTTTGTTTGCTGGTCACCAAGAGCTGTTTAGGGCCATTAGAGAAAAGAATCTCTCTTTTGACCCATAGGCCAGACGACTGCCAAGGAAAAATGAGAAATACAGTGTCAGTTCAGTATGATAGTGGTGATGGAGATGCCCAGAAACTAAAGCTCATTCTCTCCTCAGCTACTTTGCATACTGGGTCAGTCAGTGAAATTGTGGAGACCTTCACTTGTGAAATAAATCCTACAGTTAGGAGTAATCAATGTCTCATCACCAAGCACATATTCAAGGACTATAAGACCTAAATTATATGTGCTAGTGCTGCAAATTGCCAATCAAACAATGCCTTCCATAATGGAAGAACAAACATAATGAAGCCCTAGTTGCTAGAATCTAACAAAACTGGTCATACTATTTCTTCATCTTTCCTCTAGATTGAAAATCATCGCCTTTTCTATATGTTCTATACGCCTTTCAGCTTCTGCCATCAGACAGCCAGAAATACAAAGAGCTTTTTGGCTAAATACCCACTATTAAACAAATTAGGAGATTTCATAGCCTGATGCATGATTCTCTAATATGCACCCCAATACAACCAGTCCCCTCACCTGTAACCATCGCAGAGGACCTCAGTGACCACAGGGTGGTCTGAGCCTGGAGGCTACCTCACAATCCCATACATCCAAAAAGCTTCTGCTAGGCAGTTAGAGCTGGCATTTGAAATGAAATGATTCACTATCCTAGGTTTTAGTTGTATAAAGCCAGGACCTAAATGCATAAGCTGTCCTAAATCTTCTGTCTATCTCTGGGTCATGTATTTCCGAATGAAAGATAGTTGCCTGTCTTGCAGGATTTGTATTCCTTCTTCCTTCCCCTCCCTTCCCTCCCCTCCCCCCTTCCCTTCCTTTTTGTCTTTTTTCCCCATACACATACAAGGCATAATACAGAACCCAACCATTTTTTCTCAGTGAACTGAACACTAAATTATAAATTTTCAAGTCCCTCATGATCTGCCATTTCTCACTCCCTCTTTTCCTATTAAACAAAGCCAATCTATGTGTGGCACGGTGCCCTTAACCTGTGTCCTCAATCTACTTGGTTGTGCAAGATGCAATGTTTTGGTGAGTCACTAGGTGGCATCTAATGGAGGCATTTGGAGGACTATCCCAGAAAGCGCATTTTTAGAGCACTCCACAGTTCTCCATGTTGGCTGCCATTGTCTGGTGGGCGTGTTGGAGTTAATCCATTGCCATCTGTCTTTATTTTGCTAACTTACTCAGTCGGACGCCACACAATTGAGTTCTGCAAATGTCGGCTCTCCAGTACAGCAATTACAAAGTCTCTTTCTAAACAATATCACCGCACGGCATTCTTCCTGCCTTGCATAGAGCTTGAAGCATTTAGGTTCATTTTGATTTGCTTTGCTTCTAAGGCTCTTCATCTTCAAAGATTAAGAAAAATTAGTCTGAACTCAAAGCCGCAAGAAGGCATGGTTTCTCTTTCCAAACTGAGAACATGCTAGTCGACATGTTCCTATTACACAAAAACCCCATGCAGCATAGCAGAGGACTTGGGCTGTGCTCATACAGCCCACACCAGCACCACTGCCTCCTCCAGGATGCAGACACTCCGAATCCATTGTGTGGTTTTCGAGAAGGTTGTTATTTTAATATTTGAGGGGCTGGTGGGAGGGGTGAGGAGTGAAGCATGTGGCAGTAGGAAGAGAAGCGGAAAGGAAAAAAGGAAAGAGAAGGGAGGGGAGAATGAGCTGGTATCTGAATGACATCTTTCCATTGCTGTTCCAAAGAGGGGTGAGGTAATAATCTCAAGAGCCTGGAAATGGTATTTGTTCTTCCATTGCTTGCTTATTCGTTCCTCCATCATGTATGGAAGACTCATTGTCTGGGTGAGGCACTATATGAGATGCCCCAGGTCAGGGTAGGAGCAGCTCACCTAGAGTCACGGCCCTCTTGGAGCTCACATCTTGTATGCAGGCGGAAGTTAATCAAACACAAGGGTGATGGCTGTTGTGAATGAGAATGTTTCACAAGCACACGATGGCAGCCCTCACCTCATGTGGGGGTCGGAGGAGGGTCTCTGAGATAGGTGAAGAGGAAGGAGGTTATAGAGTATCGTTCTTTCTGTGCTCCCATATGCTCGCTATTGTGATTTGCAGTTAGCAGATGCTAAATTAGGACCGATAGATTGGGTGACTAAGTAGCAAGTTTTTATTGGACATAGAGTGAGGGAGATCTAGCAGCATGGGAACCACAGTGAGAACACAGCCCAGCCCCTGAGGAAGAGGCAAGAGGTTCTCTCACACAGCACAGAGTTTCGTTCTCACTGCTCTGTTTGCCTATTTCTTAGCTGGGGCTTGTTTTTCCTTACAACCTGTTTCCTCCTTAATTACTTGCGTTTGCCCCTATTTCTCCACCAAAATTATATTAAGATCTCCTCTTGCCATTTAAGTCCATTTTGTTCAAAGTTATAAAGTACTGACCAACCAAAAGTGAATTAAACATTAGGGTAGTAGTTTACCCTACTTTTTTGAAGAGAGTTCTTCAGATTTGAGTCACTAAGTTTTAGAAAACATGAGGCAAAGAAGAAACAAGGAAAAAGGAAACCTCCTCTGATCATGTTTATTTGCCTCCTTCATTGTATTTCTCTGCTTTCAAGAGTAACTTCCAATTTATTCTACTTTACTTTTCAGCTATAAATAAAGCAAAGGGAGCCTGTGTCCTGACACATTGGCATATGATTTAAGCAAAGGAAGGCCTACTGAACTATAGTTTTTAGGAACTGTAAGTTCCCTGAATTTTGTTATAGGTGCTGGAGTAGATAGACATTTTAGTAGTTTAATATGGTCTCATTGCTTACCAGTGCCTTTATAAATGACCCAGTCTCATAGGACTTTATCTTGATAACCCTATTTATCTGTCATTCAATATTTGAGGTCTGAGTCATTTAAGGTCATCTCCTGGGAGAATTGTACCAATAGGTAATTTGAAGACCAACCTCAGCAACAATAATACTAGAAGGCTTTGTTTTGCTTTATTTCGGTTACCAGATTCCTGGAGGGGGTGAAATTCTTCTGCATGGACGTGGTAACCATGAGAAGTTCAGGTGGGTGAGGCTGTCCTGGGAGAGTGGCTTGGTCTGTGTGGTGGCTATGGGTAGAGTGGTGTGCCCTGTTGCTCCCAGCTCTCTGGGATCTGCCTACACCGTGAACCTGGAGAGGGGTGTGCGCAGGGGACAGTGGGGATGCGAGGGGAAGAAGAAACATTTCTGGAGCTGAGTAGGCCCTGGAGAGACAACCCCTTAGAGTGGCCACAGGTTACCATGGAAACCTGAGGAGGATGCTGAAGGCCCCTGGAAGCAGTTCTGAGAATGTTCTTCCAGTTTTGACACCTCATTACAGTTGACATATCTGACCACACTCATTCTTGAGAATTTTCCTTCCTCATCGTATATGACATGAACCCTCTTGTTTCTGCTCTTTACCCTGAGTGACCTTTGTCAGCCTCTTCTGCACATGCTTGCTTTACTCCCTCTTCATTCACTCATTAACCATGGTCATAAAATCCTTGGTCTCAGAACCCCTGCCTTCTTTCCCCTCTCTTTTCTGAGGCATTCCTCCGTTCTTGGTTTGAGCTGTAAGTCGTCTAGAGAAGACACAGCTGGGATTCAGCAAAGACAGGGAGAAGGCTAGCGTTTACTGATTTGTTGAGTGCTTACGACGCACTTTGCAGGTCCTTGTCCTGTGCATATATGGTGCTTCAGTCCGTCCCTACGATAACTCTGCAAGGAAGGCGTGTCATTATCCTTTGTCCTTTTACACACGTGTACCTTTTGTCTGAAATTCTTTTTCTTCCTCTGTATTCTCATCTTCCAAATTTATTCTCCTTTTTAAAACCCAATTCAATGACCATCTCCTTTATGGCATCTCTCTTAACTCCCCAGACCCCACTAAACTCTTCGTGTGAGTTCCATGGCACTAACATCATCTTTCTATTAGATTATTTACTACATTATATTACACAGTACAGTTTACAAACTTATTTATCCCCCAAAGTTGTCTTTGGGATGCTAGGAGACAAGATGGGGTCTTCACTATCTGTGTCTGGGTATCCTAATATCCCAGTGCTTAACACATAGGCAGGTGCTTAAAGCATCTTCAATTATTATATGATAGCTATCCTTGGTTTGCTCCGTGTATTATCTCAGAGAATTCCCACAATAACTTTGTGAGGTAGGTTATCATCCCTGTGTCACAGATGAAGAGAGTGAGGTTTGGAGAAGTTAAATAAATTGCCAAAAAGCACCCAAGCAGAAACGGGGCATGAACCAGCAGAAACTGAAGCCAGAGTCCACACTATACTGCATGGTCACTCTCTGGCTGGGGCGTATGCTGCCACTGTTTTCTGACAGTGAGCAGAGAAGAGTGCTTACCAAGGGCCCTGGCACAACCCAATGCTGAATAAAGCATACCTGAATTCAGGACAAAGGAGTAAATGAATGAATCGACATCTATAAGTCTTTCATATATTCCAACCTGATTCCTGCTCATTCAGCCTCCCCCTTGGTTCCTCCCTTTTATTTCCGTAAATGTTCCTTCAGTCCCAATCTCTCTCATCTCATGCCTACTACCTATGACACCTTCTTGGTGAGTCCCTCAGCCCCCCAGCCTCCTTCCTCCTCTCCCTGCACCCAGCCATTCTAAATACACCTTCTGAAAATTAATTCTGAAATACTATTGTTGGATCTACACTAAAGGGTTGATTCCAGCCTCTGACTCATGGTTAAGTACAATCCAAGTACTCAAGGCTAACCATCAAGGTATCGCCCTCCCTTATGCCTCCATCATTTTGAACCAAGCAATTTTGTTTATTTCCCCTGGGACATAAAGGACATAAACATAAAGGCCTGTTTCGCCTCCAGATCTTTGCTGAAGTCATTCTTCTGTGTTTTGAACACCTACTGTATATCAGGAACTTAGCTGGGTTCTGGGAATACAGAGATTAAAGCTTCAGTCTCTGAAGCTCATAGATTAGTGGAGAGATGGCTGCAAGAGCAATTACAAGGCACTGTAATTGTGGTAGACAATTCACAGGAAAGCCCGGTTGCTATGGAAGCACATAGGATGGCCTCCTCCCACATCTCCAGTAATCTCATCCCTCAGCTCTCCCAGGGCGCTCTCTGGGCCTGTCCCTCATTTGCTCCCTCAGGCCTTCTTCCTCACAGATGCAATCAGATTGTTCTACACTTACCTGTACGTTTTGATTCATTCATCTGCAAAAAAATATTTTTTTGTACTTGGTCTCTTCAGCTGGTGAACTGTAATGGGGGAGGAGAGGACAAAAGGAGGCCAACTCAAAGGAAGAACCGTGTGCCTACTCAGGGAAAATGCATCCCAGAGAAGAACAATGTGGGTGAAAAGCATGGTTGGCCCTAACTATCCCCTTTGGTGTGCCCTGAAGAGAAAGGGTCATATATAACTCAAACCTGATCCACTAAACTTTGTAGGGGTCCCCTTAAGGAGTGGGTCACAGAAGACAGGGTGCTGTTTCCATGCAGCTGGACAGACTATGAAGCATACAAGACACATCCTCAGAACTCCAAGAGATATTAGAGGAGCCAGAACTAGACAACATCCCATGGAGGATACAGTTGAGCAAACAAAATTTTCTCCTAAGGGTTGACAGTCTCATTTGTGTCCCAAGCTGATGAAACTTAGGGAATATTCACGCGTAGTTTGCTTGCGATTCTGTAATGATTTGCTAATCAACTAAAGGGAAGCAGGTTCCACAAGAGATGATCCCAGGAAAAACATAACAACTGGCAAGACTCACCATGGCCTGGCTGGTCCCACAAGCTTCCCCACCATCCTGCGAGAAGAACCCTGTCTTTCTAGTACCTGGATTCCAGGCACTTGGTTGACATGTAAACATGTCAGCGGCATCTACGGTTCAGCCTTCTTGCTCTCAGGTCCAGCATGTTTCTCTATGGCTCCAAGCCCCTCTCACTTCAGCCTCCCCAGATCACCTTTTTCCACTACAGTCACCTGTCCCTTGAACCAGCCAGTCAGCAAGCCGAGGAAGTCTCTGCTTTCCTCACAGTCCTGAGGAGTGGGTGCTGGGAACTGGGATGTGGGTGTTCTCTTGGCTCCGCGCTATCATTCTGGAGGCTCAACGACATCAGTCAGAGTCCCCTACTGGCTGAAACTCCCTTGCCATGAGGGATTTCATTTTATGTCTGCAGTTCACAGGTTGAGGGGGTGATAGTGAGAGGAGGAATGTGGAAAGAAGAGAGGATGCCACACATCACTAAACTCACTATAGCTTTGGGGCAGAGATACAGAGATTTGGTAAAGGTCCAGAAATCCACATGCTGGGTTGTGCTTACTAAGTCTGCCTGTGTGTTGAGCTAAGCAAACAGATCTCCTGTCTCCTTGACAACCAGAATACAAGCATGTTTACCTATATTATCTACCCTCTTTGCTGAAGCCAGTGCATAATTAGTGGAGAAAAAACTATAGGGTTTTCACCGGCTGAAGCTAGGTGAAAGAGCCCACATCTCTTAAATGTCTATCTTTCACTCCTTTCTAGGCCAGGAGTTACCTACTCAACTTCATTCACATCTCACTTGTCAAATTAATCAGTCCTGCCTTTTACTTACCTGTGGAAAGCTAATATAGGTTTGCCTCTCCCTGTCAGTCAACACTATTGAAGGGCCTGGTAAGAAAATTTGCTTGGAAGGTTTTTCTGGAAAGTTCTATTTATAAAGGCACACCTCAGTGGCCCTAGACAGTAACCATAAAGAACCTCCTTTGTGTGGGAAGAATAGGGCCATGTTGTCACCATCTTGAACAAGAAGGAGAGGCCTATCCTCCTCTTGATAGACCCCACACCCGTGTTTGCTGTGTTGACATGTAAGGCATACTGCATTAGTTACAACGTGTTTGAAATGAACTGAACCCGGAGATTTGCCTAATAAGTGGGACCATCTCAAGGATATGGAAGGCAGCAGGCTCTGAATACTTAGGGATCCCAAGAACGCTGTCTCCTGAGATAAACAGCAACTAAAATAAAGAAGGCATCCTGGGAAGATGGAATCTTACCCCTTAAGTCTGGAATGCCCTTTCCCTGTGACTGTCCTAATCACCACAGCCCCAAGCCAGTGGAGAGGATGGTCAGTATGGGAGGACAGTATCTTGACTTCCTCCTGACTGGACACAAAGGGCCTATGAGGCTGTATTTGGAGTGAGTCATCATGTTGAGCATGGTGCACACCCACACACCTGAGCTTATACTCACAGGGTGGAGGAGGACAGGATGGAAGCCAACTGGGGAGAGGGAAAGAATGAACATGAGTATAGAGGCCCTGATTTTTCAAAAACAGTTATTAAAGCAAATGTGATGACAGGAGTAAAGTGACTTGCTTCTATTCCCTTCTCTCCCCATGCCAGGTCTTTTCAGGATGTTTGCAGACTGTGTGGAGAATAGGAGGGGCTTGTAAACACACGTAGTCCTATTTAGTCCCCGTGTGCACCACCCCATGTAGATCTGTATGGGTATGCTGGTGCCTCTGGGCATGTGTGTGGAAACCCATGTGATGCTGCAAAACAGTACAAGCACCACGCATGTAAGCCTAACCACAAGACAATTGCCAAACCCAACTCTGATGGGAAAAGCTATTATTGTCCAAGAGTCAACAAGTACCCTGTTCTCATGCCAGCTCCCCTTCTGGGAATCACCTAGCATAGTTGGGGAGGTAAGAGCATGTAAAGTCATGAGATGGAATGGAACAAAGGAGAATGTCTACCAGCTGTCATACTTGACATCCTGATGGGGAGGTCACTTAGAGTGTAAAAAATTGGACTCATTAGGAATGAGTTGGGACTGGAGCTCAGGCTCCCTTCTCAGAATGTGTCCTGCTGGCTTTTGCCAAGAAGTGAGAATAGGAGATGGAGGGGCTGTCTGTGTGGACCGCCTTCAACCCTGCTGGGAGTGGCTCAGTGTGAGGTGCAGGTGGATTCATTGACAGGGATATATTTGGAACAGCAGTAGATTTATGGCAACTGATTACATGATAATAGCTGGCCTGGACAGAGCTCTTGTGCAATTACCAGAACCCTGTACTACTACTAATTTACATAACGAACATTTCACACCTACTTGATGAGGGTAGCTAATGTTTATTGAGAGTCAAGTACTGTTCTGAGCTCTTTATACCTATTAATTTAATCTGCACATGAGCTCTATGATATGGGTACTGTTATCACCATTTCCATTTTATCGAAGAGGAAACTGAGGCAAGTGAGTTTAAGCAACTTCCCTAAAGTCTTTCACTGTGTGCAAGAGCCAGGGTTTGAACACAGGAAGCTTTATTCCAAATTCAACCCTTGTAGTCACCAAAAGTATCCACTGCCTATGTTTACTTTTGTGTGAAGCACTATAGGGGTTTGAAAGAGGCTAACGGAAAGGGCATGGTCTCTACTTTAAAAGTGTTTATGGTCTTGTGGAGAGACAGACAGCATTGTGAAAGATTTGTGGAAGACTGAATTAAGCAAATTTGGCCATTCTGCAAATATAAGGGTTTTCTGGTAACTATTGGTAGGCTCTTGAGGTCAGAGGTTGATGGGGAACTATAAATCCCCTCTCCTACAACCTCAAAAGTGTTGAACTGAACCCCACCAGACACAGACACATATTGGCAAGGAAGCACAGAGATAGTCATTCAATCCATTCAGTAGTTTGGGGAAGGCCCCAGCAGTCCAGTGAGCATGGTGCATGAAAGGCTGGCATGGGGACAGACAGTGGGCCATTCTGGGTTAGATTAGGCAACAGGGTCCTCTGTGAAGGGAAGGACAAAAGACCAAGGGGCTGGTGGCAGGCATAGGTCTGCCACCTTCCTATGTCTTATTCATGAAAGGGAGTAGAGCCTCTATAGTATACCTAACCAATCACCAGTCTTGACCCTATTCATTGCACCAAAAACTTGATTTCACAGAAGATATAGGGAGTGCTAGATAGCCCCCTCTGAAGATGTTGATTTACAGTCGGGTACCTCATGTGCTGGTGAGCCATCTGGAATGTTGCTTCCTGACCCAGTGCTCATGCCTCCTGCTTCCCGAGTTCCATCAAATGACCTTTATGTGTCCAAAACCATCATCCATTATGTCATTTTGGTCTAGTGTGTCTTTCCAGATGGTATGTTGTCTTTCACAAATCAAATAACGGAGAGAACATCCCATAATACAAGAATCTTTGTAAGAACCTGAACGTAAGGCAAAATTCTCTACATCAAAGGGTAATTTGGAGGGAAATATGTCCTGTCTTTGTGTATTTACTATCACATAAAAGCACCTAGTTTGTGTATGGCACATAGCAGATAAGCACAATACATTTGAGTTTCCTTCCTACATCACTATCTCATTTAGTTTTCAGAAAAAAAAAAAAAAAACCACACACACACAATGAGAAAGTTATTATAGTTTTTATTTTATAGATGAGGAAATAAAAGTTTAAAGTAACTTGTCTATTTCACATGACAGCAGGTGGCCATTCTGGGTTTATGCTAGAATTCCATGCCTTTCTAGTATCAACACTGCTTCTCTAACACACATAACTGGGCTTTGCAGAAATTGCATTTACAAAGCACTTTCACATACCCCATTACATCAGATCCTCAGAAAACTCCTGTAACATGAGGATTATTATTTCCTTCATTTCCAAGTAGAGGAAACAGCTAGAGGAGTTAAAGCAATTTGCCCAGGTTTTCTGAAATGATGAGTGGGTCCGTCAGAATTTAATCCCATGCTTTATGATGTCCATACCTTTGCAATGGGCACCGCACCATGTGACATCTCAGCACAGAAGCCGAGATGGCCAAAGGGCTGGATGTGAACTGCATGCCAGAGCACCCATTCATGAGCAAGGAGGATCCAATTGGCTCTTTGGTATTCCAGAGCTGCCCTTAAATCCCAGCTCAGCAGCATGGAGAGGCCACTTGTAATGAGAGTGATAACCAATATTTTCATAGATTTTCATAGTTTCTAAAGTACCTATCTCATGTGTTCTAATTTTCAATGCAGCCACTGCATTCAACACTACATTAAAAAACAGAACAGTGAGGTAGCTATATTTTTCAGGCTGACTACGTCTAGCCTTGACTGTGTTCTTAGGTGCAGGAATCAATTCCCACGTCCTGTGGAGGCCACTTTCCTAAATGACACTCTGCATTTTTCTTGCATCGCTTAATCTCCTTGAGACTACCTTGATCTTCTAGGTATAATTTTCTCAGGACCCCTTTAAAATATATTTGCTGTAGATTATAACAATAGTATATGGCTTTGAAAATAATTTAGAAAACATAAATGGTATACATAAAAAATTAGCATTAACAAATTACTCATTTACCAAGAGAAGCTAATATCTTGTATACACACACACACACACACACACACACACACACAATATTTCATTACATGTACATGTATGTAGGTACCATTATTTGTGTATTAATGAAGATTTACTATTTGGATTGGTTTTTTTAATGTTTATTTATTTTTGAGAGAGAAAGAGAGAGAGCACACGAGTGAGCAGGGGAGGGACAGAGAGAGATGGAAACACAGAATCCGAACAGACTCCAGGCTCTGAGCTGTCAGCATAGAGCCCGACACGGGGCTCTAACTCACAAACTGGGAGATCATGACCTGAGCCGAATGCACTTAACCCACTGAGCAACCCAGGCGCCCCACTTGGATTGTTTTTAATATATATACAGCATTTCAGTGAAAATCCTTGAACACATATGTCTATATCCTTGTCTAATTTTCTAGAAGTGGAATTGCTGTTCATGAGAATATACTTTTTAAAAGATTTTAACATGTATTGATAAATTACTCTCCAGAAAACTTGAATATTTGTACTCTCACCAACAAAACACAAGACATACCTTTTCTACACCTTTGCCAACAGTGAGAATTAACAAACTTTTATTCTTTAACAAGCTAATAGGAGAAAGCAATGACTTGTTTTTTCACATTTTTCTCACTACTTATAATGGTGAACATCTTTTGGGGGACTTGGGTGGCTCAGTCAGTTAGGAGTCTGACTTCAGCTCAGGTCATGATCTCAGGGTTCATGGGTTTGAGCCCCAGGTCAGGCTCTGTGCTGACAGCTCAGAGCCTGGAGCCTGCTTCCAATTCTGTGTCTCCCTCTCTCTCTGCCCCTCCCCTGTTCACACTCTGTCTCTCAAAAATAAACGTTAGGGGCGTCTGGGTGGCTCGGTTGAGCGTCCGACTTCGGCTCAGGTCATGATCTCACGGTCTGTGGGTTCGAGCCCCACGTCGGGCTCTGTGCTGACAGCTCAGAGCCTGGAACCTGCTTCGGATTCTGTGTCTCCCTCTCTCTCTGACCCTCCGCTGTTCATGCTCTGTCTCTCTCTGTCTCAAAAATAAATAAAACATTTTTAAAAAACTTAAAAAAAAATAAATAAACGTTAAAAAATTAAAAAAAATAAAGGTGCACATCTTTTTATCAGTTTATTGTTCAATCTGGAGTGTGTCAAGAATGAAAAGGGGCACTAACCAGAAGGGAGGCAAATGGAATTCATGGTCACACTACTTACTGGCCATTTGCATTTCTTAGTTTGAGAGTTACTTGTTCATAGCTTTTATTTTTCTATGTAGTTGTCTATTCTTAATGATTACATAAAGATCATGTTACAATAATAATATTAACCTTTTGTAATTTATGTTAAATATATTTCCCCAGTAGGTTATTTTTATTTTATGTTTTTAAAAGTTTATTTATTTATTGGGGTGGGGGGGAGAGAGAGCAAAGAAGGGGCAGAGAAAGAGGGAGAGAGAGAATCCCAAACAGGGTCTGCACCATCAATATGGAGATTGATGTGGGGCTTAAACTCATCAACTGAGAGATCATGACCTGAGCCGAAATCAAGAGTCAGACACTTAACTGACTGAGCCACCCAGGTGCCCCTGTTTATTTTTATTTTTTATTATAAAAGTAATTTAAAAAATACAGGTTTCTTGTAGTTTGTTTCAGGCTTTTCAAGGAAACTTTTTGAGGTAATTATAGATTTACATGCAATTCTTAAAAATAACACAGAAAGGTCCCCTTTATCCTTTAGCCAGTTTCCTGAAATGCTAACATCTTGGAACATTGTAATACAGTATCAATGAGGATATTGACTTGGGTACAGTTAAGACAAGGATCCTTCATGTTGTCCTTTTATAGCTACACCCACCTCCTTCCCACCCTCCCCTTAACCCCTGGAAATCAGTAATCTATTCTCCATTCCTATAACTTTGTCACTTCAAGAATACTATAGAAATGCAGTCATACAGTCTATAACCTTTTGGGATTGGCTTTTTTCATTCAACACAATTCTCTGGAGATTCCTCCAGGCCATTGAGTGTCCTGATAGTTTGTTCCTTTTTATTGCTAAGTGGTATTCCAAGATAGGGAGGCATCACAGTTGGTTTAACTGTTCACATACTACAGGACATTTGGGTTATTTCCAGCAGTTGTAGTTTGACTGCTAAAAATGAGGCTGCTATAAATATTCATGTACAGGTTTTTGTGTGAACCTAACTCTTAATTTCTCTCAGATAAATGCCTGAGGGTGTGATTGCTGCATCGTACGGTACTTACATGTTTGGCTTTTTTTTTTTTTTTAATGCCAAATTGTTTTCCAGAATGGCCATACCATTTTACATTCTCACCAGCAATGTGAGAGTCATCCATTGTCTCTGTATCCTCACCATCATTTGGTATTGTCATTCTTTTTTATTTAAGCCATTCTGATAGGTGGGTAGTAATAAGTTATTGTGGTTATAATTCTCATTTCCCGTCTGGCTAATGGTGTTGAGCATTTTTTCATGTGTTTATTGCTATTTGTGTATTCTTCTCGGTAAAATGTCTCTTCATCTCTTTTGTCCATTTTCTAACTGGATTCTTTGGGATTTTTTACTGTTCCGTTGTGAGTGATCCTTGTTGATACTAGACGCTAGTCCTTTGTCAGCTATGTGGCTTGGAAATATTTTCTCCCCAAGATATAACTTGTCTTTTCTTTTTCTTAACAGGGTCTCTTCACAGAGCATATTTTTTACGGTTTCTGATTTATCAAATTTTCCTTTTATACATTATATTTTTGGCATCAAGTTTAATAACTTTTTTCATAGATCCTGAAGATATTTTCCTATTTTTCCTAGTAGTTTTATAGTTATATATTTTACATTTAGGCTCCTGATCCATTTTGAGTTAATTTTGTAAAGAATGTGAGACTTCGGTTGGGTTTCATATATTTTCCTATGGATATCTAATTGATCCATAACAATTTCTTCTTTTTTCCTTTCTTTTCTTTTTCTTTTTTTTTTTTTCCATCTTTGTCAAAAACCAGTAGGGCATGTTTGTGAGAGTCTATTCCTAGGTCCTCTGTTGTGTTCCACTGGTCCATCTTATCTATCCCTCCACCAGTATCACACAATCTTGATTACTGCAGCTATAAGTCTTGAAATTCGGTAGACTGATTCTTTTCATTTTATTCTTCCTTTTCAAAATTGTTTCAGCTATTTTAAATTCTTGGCCTTTCCATATAAATTTTAGGATACTCTTGTCTATGTCTAAAAAATCTTGCTGAGATTTTGATAGAACTGAGCTAAACTTTACAGTGGGTTGGATGGTGTTCTCTCAAAAGATATACCCATACCCTGATCATTGGAATAAATCAATGTGACCTTCTACGGAAAAAGAGTCTTTGCAAATGTCATGAAGTTAAGGATGCTCAGATGAGGAGATCGTCCTGAATTATCAGGTGGGATCCAAATTCAACAAGTGTCCTTATAAGAGATACACAGAGGAGACAGATAGAAAAGGAGAACACGTTGTAGTCAAGGAGACAGAGGTTGGAGTGAAGTGGCCACAAGTCAAAAAAAATGCCAACTGCCACTAGCCACTGGAAGAGGCAAAGAACAGATTATCCCCTAAAGCCTCCAGAAGGAAAGCTGCCCTGCCAGCACCTGTATTTCAGACTCCTGGCCTTGAGAAATGTGAGAGAATGACTCTCTGTTGTCTTAAGCCACCCAGTTGTGGCCATTTGTTGTAGCAGCCATGGGAAGTCGAGAGAAAACTCGATTTATACCTAAATAGAAGACCATACCTAAATATGAGACTCTGGAGCTGATTTAAACTTCTGTTTTTAAGTGGCTTTTTCTGATACTGTTCTTGCAGGAGGTGGCAGGGTTTGGGGGTAGGGGATGGAGAACTACCTTGTTACTGCTAGGGGGAGGTGGAAATCCAGGTTCCCCACTTGGCCTCTGTTGACACATGGGAGGGAGCTCCTTGCTACTGCTGGGTAATCTCCACGGGCCCTGCGAGGTGGGATGGGGGGATGTCTTTACAGGCCAGTGGGGATGAAAGTCCTGGCCCCTACGTGGCCTTCTCTGCCAATCCCCCAGTGGAGGGCTCGGGAACACCTTGATACTGGCTCACGAGTGTCAGAAGTATAGGCTCTTCTGCTCTTCACTGGCGTGGGTGGGAGTGGGACCACAGCTTTTTCTGTGGTGTTTGGCTGAAGGAGCAGTTAATGCCTGAAAATTGTCTGTCTTTCCAGACTACTCCTTTCCCCTTCCTTTGGCTAGAGAAAGCAGGCTTTTCTGAGGGCTTTTTGCCATCGTTGTCGGCTCCTGTTGGCCTTTCTGGGTTGCTGGCTTCTTGGGTTCCAAGTCTGGGCTATCTGAGGCAAAAAGAAAATGCAGAGAACTCGTGGCCGTGTCATTTCTTGGGTCTCCGGGGGCCTAGCAGCCCTGCCTTCTGATTTCTGTGTTTCAAAACCATGTAATGTTTATTTTAGATATAATGCCCAGGGACTTTCGTTGTCCTTAGTGAAGAAATAGGCAAAAGTACATCTACTCCAAAGCAAGAGTCTGTTTTATTAAAAAGAGAATAATAATAATAACTAACAGAACCTAAACCTGACATCTAAGTGTCTCACTTCTCCTGCCTTCCCCTCGCTCCACTTTCTTTAAGTAACTCGTGGTTCCTCTAGTGCCTCTGTAATAGTAACAGAATACAAATCAGAAGCCTCACACTCTCCACTTTAAATTTTAATTAGGTAAATATTTTTACTAGGTGCCATATTTCCTTAGATCTCATTTAAAATATTCAACAAGGCATATAATTGAAAAATCTCCCTCTCATCCTTATTCCTCAGACACCCAGATCTCTTCCCCTAAAAGCAACCAATGTTCTCATTTCCTTGAATATCCTTCCAGAGATATTTTAGTCATATATTATCAAAAACATTACGCTTTTATGATCAAATGTATTATAATTCCCAACTATTGATGTCCTCTTTCCTAGTAAGGGAATTATCTATCCCTGCCTATGGTAGTGCCTTCTTGTGGAAGGATTATCCCTACATGCCCCATAAACAGACTTCACCATGTACTTGCTTTAACCAATGAAAGGTGAGCATCAGTCATGTACACCAGAATTAAGCAGAAGATTTAACACCCTTGTGGGTTTTCACTACCTGCTGGCTCTTCTCTGAAATGAGAAGAGGTGTTCTAGGGGCTATTCCTTTCTCCTGGGTCTCATAATGAGAACTTATATGTCAGTAAACTCACAGCCACTATATTAGTTATCTACTGCTGCGTAACAAATAGCTTTAAAATGTAGCAGCAGCTTAAGATAAAAACAATTGCCATACAAATATTTTAAAAATTATTTACTAGATTAAAATATTACTATCTCACAAAATTTCTGAGGGTCAGGAATCCGGGAGCAACTTAGTAAGGTGATTCTGGCTTAGGGTCTCATGAGGGCTATAGTCAAGCGGTCAACCGAGTCTGCAGCAATCTGAAGGCTTGACTGGTGCTGGATGAATGACGTGCTTCCAAGATGACTCACTCACGTGGCTATTTGCAGGAAGCCTGTCTCAGTTCCTCACCACAGGTGCCTCTCCACAGGGCAGCTCAACATGGCACCTAGTTTCCTCCAAAACAAGTGATCCAAGAAAGAATGATACGCCACGTGCCCACAATGGAAGCCATTGTGCCTTTTAAAACCCAGTCTCAGAAGTTATATGGGATCACTTCTCTAGCATTGGATTGGTCACATAAACCAACTCTGGCACCATGTGGGAGAGGAGTACACGGGGGTGTGCATACCATGAGGCAGGACCACTGGGAGCCATCTTGGAGACTGCCAGCCACAGCCAGAGACATGATTTATAAGCAAAACAATACATCATTGTTTTAGTATTTGGGCAGTGTTGGCTGTCTCAGAATAGCCCATCACAAGCTAAACCGATAAACTTACATGTCTTTATTTATAAGGTTTAAATAGTTGGCTTTTTGGTTTTTGTTTGTTTGTTTACTTCATGTTCTGAAAGATGAACAATGAATACTTCTTATACTCTCTTTGACTTTCTTACCATCCTGCCCATTTCTTAAGTGTGGTTAGTTTTATTTTTTTTTTAGGTTTTTATTATTGTTTTTAAGTTTTTCTATTTTTAAGTTTTCTATTGTGTGTATAACTCTAAATTATGTGCTTAGATCTTGCTCCATCAGCTTTGATATCATTGGCTTACTCCTCACTATATAAGATTAAGAAATCAGTGCTTTTACAGCTCTTCTAACATCATCTCCCTCCAAACTTGTCAGTGATACCATTTATTTTTATTTTTTTAATGTTCTTTTTGCCTCTTCATATCCTTCTCTTCACACCATGTTGTTACCCTAAGACTTTACTAAGCTGAGTCACCACACAGAGCAGAGGGCTAATGAAAGGTTCTTGTGTCCATCAGAGAAACATAAAAACAGTGGGTGCTGAGAGGAGCAGTGGATTTGATGCTATAAGATCTGACTCTGAGGCAGAGGACTGACTGGAATCTAGAGGATTCCTGACCTGTGCTCACATGTATTTTCTTTCAGGTCCTTATCCGGGGCAGACAACATTTCCCACTTGGGGCCAAATTCCCCAAGCTTCCACAGCATAGGAGCATCAGTCCTGGTGCTTGTGCGAAGAGAGCCCCTGATGCAAACAGGGGAGTTGAGGAGAGGGCATCCTGATAGAGCTTTTCTAACAGACACCTTTTGTGTCCCTCCACCTTGCGCTTGCTATTTTTCCTGAATCAATCCAACCTCCCAGGGTGTAGTTAATTCCTCTTAACTACCTGTTAGTGTGAGTATCCTGTGGAGTTCACCTGTGGGCCCTTACAAAATGAGGTGCTGGGATACAAATATAGTGCAGGACATTCAGTTCGATTTCAATCTCAAATAAACAATGGATTTTTTTTTTTGTATAAGTGCATGCCAAATATTGCATAAGACATACTAAACAATTCTTCATTGTTTATTTGAAATTCTAATTTAACTGAGCATTCTGTATTTTTACTTGCTAAATCTGCAACTCTACAAGGGTGGGGCTGAGCTCCCTCTTATCAGCAGGGACAGATGCAGAGCCAGGAGCCCCACACAGAAGCCCTGATCAATCCAAGACCGTCATGAAGACCTCAAAAAGCCTGCCTATGTTAAGAGATATGTCTTGTAGAGAGGCATCCACATGCAAGTTTCTCAGAGTTTCCTTGAGTAGCTTTACCTGCCAGCCCACAAATTGCCCCATATGCAAATGATTCCACATCTATTTCTCAGCCCTAGAGAAGCAGTTTGCATTCAATGTATCTGCATTTGTTTATACTTTTGTATGTGTTGTCCTTTTTTCTAACAGATCCAGATTCAATATTTCCTGAATGCCAGTTCTGTGACAGCACACTGTATTAGGTGTTTTCTCATCTCCCCTCTCCTTATCTTCACAATCCCATGAAGGAAGCATCATTTATTATTGTTGTTGTTCTTGTTTTCCAGGTGTGGAAACTGAGTTTCAAAGGGTCCCTGAAGGCCGAGGGACTCATCAGAACAGTGTTGCCTGCGGCCACTACTAAGAAATGCTGCAGCGGGGATGGAAACTCCTTCCTACAGAGGAACGGCTCCCTTAACGTCCTGGAGGCCTCCCTGCTTTTCCGTCTTCACCCAAGGCACCTACCACTCACTGCTCCCACCAATAACCAGGTACCAGTTTCTCACCCCCACTGGAACTCTTAAAAAGCTGAAGCTTAGTAAAAGGAGAGAGGAGGGAACATTCCCTCCCACAGGATGGTGACGTGGAGCTTCTGTGATTTACTATGAAGACCATGGAGATCCATTCATTAGTCCATAGAAACAAAGTTGCAAAAGGAGGATAAATCCTACACTTGTCTGAATAAGTAAATGGGCTGTGGTTTGGCAGCTCGAGAACTTACTCAACCTTTAGGTTATAATTTACGTTGGCAAATGCGATCTAAATTCAAGCCATTGATTTAAAAATGAACTTGCACAGTGCTCACCTTGGAGTTTGTGCCTGCCTTTCCCAGGTAGATGAATGTATGTGACTGGTTTTGCTTTCTACTGGAATTTCAGTGAGGGGAGGGACCATGTCTTTGGTGATTTATTGTTTCCCTGGAGGACTAGAGCACTACTTTGGGCCAGAACTGAGTTTAGTCCATGCTTTCCAATGATGGAGAAATATGGGAACCTCGCATATTTCTATCTGTAGCGGTGATGCAGCTCAAGAGATTTGCAATCACTTGCAATCATTATTAACTGCTGGCTAACATTATTATTATTTTTTATTTGAGAGAGAGGGGGGCAGAGAGAGAGAGAGAGAGAGAGAGAGAGAATCCCAAGCAGGCTTCACACTGAGCATGGAGTCCAGTGTGGGACTCAATCCCACAACTGTGTGAGATCATGAGTCAGGCGCTTAACTGACTGAGCCACTCAGACATCCTTAGGCCATTATTTTTCTTAACGGCATAAACCCCTATTAGCTTTTAGTTTGCCCTTTTGAGAAAGCACTGAAGTTTACTTTACATCTTCCCAATTCTCTGAAAGAACCCAGAAAAGTGTGAAGAAGGGAAAACCATTTAGGTAGGTATCAGCTCAGGGCCTTCAAAATAGCTGGGTTGGGTCAAGCTTCAGAACTTAGTTTCTGCTGTGAAATACGAAAATGATGCAGATGTGTACCCTTGGACTGAGGCAATATTCAATTTCACTCTGGTGGTTAGGGAAGAAGGACATCCTAGTCTGAAATCCTACCCATAAAAAGACTGAAGAGAAGTTCCTCCAAAACAAAATAAAATATGTATTGTTTAGGCAAGTGTTATGGTCAGATGACATTTTGATTTGAGTCTGCTCCGCTTAATGCCTTCATCTCCTACTCTGAGGGATGAAATCAGCTCTCCCATCCCACAGGTTCAGAAGAAAGCTCTCCTTTGCAGGCTGAGATGCCATTTTCGGCTTTGGAAGGGAAACAAATCATGTTATTGTCAAGGCTGTTATTGAGAACATCGTGCTCTCAGCCCTACTGGCTTGGCCATAGTCAAAAGACTCAAACAAAGCTGTTTGCCATGAATTTCATCACTCTGCCTTGCCCAGCTGGGATCTCCCCCACCCCTACCTAATCCGCTCTCATTTCGAATGCGCCAGAATTTATTCCAGGAACAAGTTAAAATTCTTGCTACTTTGAGACCTACAAACAGTGCAAATCTTTTCTTTCCTTTTGCTTCCTTTTTTTAAGAAAATAAAATCGCTTGCTGGATGATCCTGGGTAGATAGCTCCAGCGTATAAAGCCCCTCAAGAGTAGCAGGGGATGGAGTGATCACTTTGCCAGACTGGAGGATATACATAAAGTATAGGCCACTGAGCAAATACCTAATTGCCTTCCAGGGCACAGAGGCCCCAGGGCCCCGTGCCTGGCTCTGACACCTGTCACCATTGCTGAGTGGACCCAAGAGAGTTTGTCTACTCAATAAAGGCACTGGAGTCCTACCTGTTAATCTCTTGCCTTAGGGCCTGTACATAGCTCCCTTATCCATTATGCTGTCGTCAACTTCTTCACCTCTGAGGCAGGATAGGAATGCAGTGGTTGTCCTGAGGAATTGGGAAAATACAAAGAATAATGTGTTCCCCCAAACAATGTTATTTAAGAGTCCACTGGATGGGGGAGAAAATGCACTGGCAGCTTTCATTACTTTTGTTTTGAGCATTTGTGTGTTTGAGTTGGGAGGGTGAGAGGGAGAGCTTTATTTCTTTTTAGAGTTTGTTTTGTTACTAAATTTTCCTTGAAAAGTACTGTTGGCTAGAACAGTCTTTCTAAAAACCTCCAAAATAGAACACAAGAGTCAGTATGGGTAAGAGACACTGCTTAAAAAGCAATACCTTTGGAAGCGGAAATTTTAATATTAGAATTCTTGCTCAGACTCAGAGTCTGTGATTTGAGGCAAGTGAATTTGGATATCTGAGCCTTTCTTTCCACCCCACCTATGGGAGATGAGTATACTATAATAAAACCTATTTGAAAGCATGGTTGTGAGCACAAAATAAAATAGAATATATAAAGTACACAGCACAGAACCTGGCATGTAGTGGGTGCTTAAAAACAGCAACAGCCAACATTGATGTACTTATCGGTTACCATCATCTGTGCCTTACCTAAAGGATGTCATTTAAACCTCACCACTACTCCAAGAGGTAGCTACCACAATCATCCCCGTTATATAGAAGGGTGAGACTTAGAAGGGCCCTTCCGATCAAGAGGCAGAGGCAGGATTTGAGCCCAGCTCTGGTTCTTACCTGCCGTGTCCTATGCAGAGGCTGCAAGCTGAGTCGCATTAGCCAGATCTGGCCCATGAGTGTGTATGGTATGGTTCAGCTTACAATATATATATGTACAATATATATGTGTGTGTGTGTGTGTGTGTGTGTGTGTGTGTGTGTGTGTGTGTGTATGTTTTCAAGAATTTACATATATATGTAACTTAGTTGTCAACTCTTAAAAATTGAGAAAGATTTCACAATTCTGGATCTTTAGCTTCTCCCTTAAGGTCTGAAACTCTGGCCACCATGCCCTTGTGTTCCCACATAACCATGTGCACCTGTGGACAGTCCGGAGCTTGTGACAGTCCCCACCACTCCTCACCCTCGCCCCCATTCTGGCCCCCAGAAGTATTGTAGGCTTTGTCCTCTCTCCCTCTTCCTTTTGCATCCTAACTAAAGTCAGGAAGTTATTAGGTCTGATGTCTGTATGTGGTTCCTTTGTGGAGTAAAATGGCCAGTCCTGTCTGAGATAGCTCCCGGGCAGTACAGGGTCAATGACACACTAATGTTCCCCATTTCCTCGAGGGCTCCCTGATGCTTCCTCTGCTCTGAGAAATCTGGAGAGACCCTGAAGCACCCCTGACTGTGAGTGCGTGTCATCTCTTACCTCTCAGATTTGCCTTTTTCTTCCCTTTGTACTTCTGTGAAACCACCTGAACCAAGAACCTCATCACCTCCACCTTCCTCGTTTATCGCAGGAGCCTCTTACCGCATCCCCCTGTTATATCCCCTACTCGTTCAACCCATTTCACACAGTGACTTCATACCCACCTTCAGCAAATCTTTCCCGGTCAGGGTTGGCTTCAGGGGTGTGAGATCTGGCAATTAGACCAGACCCCACACTTAGAAGGATCTGTACCGGTTTAATGCTCTCCTATTGGCATCTTGAAATTGTTTATGATTTTTGAGCCGGAGGCCATCAATTTTATTTTGCACTGGGGCTCACAAATTATGTAGCTGACCCTATCCTGTTTCAGTTCGAGAAGCTTCAATGACTCCTCACCTTAGAAGTATTTCCTAGTCTTTTTTTAGCATGGCCCACAAAGAGCATAGCGGTGTCCGTGTGCTACAGTGGGATGCTCTGAAGCCGCAGACCCCGGCCAGCCATAATGGGGGGAACAGATGTTACGGAAAACCGGGACCCCTTCCCGGCACACAAAGATGCTGAGCACACCCTCTAGGGAAGTTCTGGCCTGCAGGAGTAGGTCCTATTAGTTCACCTTACTGCTCACCCAGCTGTATTTTAGGAGCCCCGTCCTGTCATGTCAGTCTCTATGAGTCCACGTATTACTCTCGTTCTTATCTCTAGACCCTCATTGATGTAGTTCCTGTAACTGTTCCATCGCAATGTCACCCAAATGCTGCCCATTTTGTCAGAGCAGCTCAAGTCCATCTCCTCCACCAAGTCTACTGTGTATCAGCCAACAGTGCTTCATTCACACATCAAATGATTATCGGTTGCTTAATCTGTACCAGGTCCTGAGCAAGTGTTGGGAATATGCTTATAAACAAACCCATGCCTTAATGAAGCTTATTGCAAGTTAGGAAGGCAGTCGCATAAAGAGGCCACTTCGAAGCACTGTGAAAAGAGGCATCATAGAAGCAAGGGAAGGATGTATTAGTTCCTAGGGCTGCTGTAACAAATTACCACAAACCTGGTGGCTTACAGCAACAAATTTGTTCTCTCATAGTTCTGGATAATAGAATACCGAAATCAAGGTGTTGACAGGACCACACTTCCCCTGAAGGCTTTGGAGAAGAATCTTCCCTTGCCTCTTTCAGTTTCTGGTGGCTCTGGGCTTTCCTTGGCTTGTAGCCGCATCACTCAATCTTTGTCTCCTTCTCACATCTTCCTCCTTCTTTCTGTGTTTCTTATAATGACACTTCTCAGTGTATTTAGAGCCCACCTGGATAATCCAGCATGATCTCATCTCAAAATCCTTAACTACCTCTGCAAAGAGCCCTTTTCCAAATAAAGTAACATTCACAGATTCTGGGAATTCAGATATGGACATTTAGGGGGGCATCCTTAAACCCACTTCAGAGGGTATATGACAGGGCAGCTAAACCCACACTGAGGAATTGGGGGATGTCTTCTTGAAAAAAAAAATAACATTGAAACTGAATAATCCAGAAAAAGAGGGGAAAGAAGAGGGGTGGTAGTGGTAAAATTATCTCTATAAATAGTATGTGCAAAAAATCCCAATACAAAGTTAAACATGCTGGGTCCCAGAACTAAATGAAGCTAAGTGTTTTTACAGAATAACATACATGGGATAAAGGATAAGAGAAGCAGCTGGAGAAGTGAACAGAGCCAAGCCAAGATGAGCCTTGTAACCACAGAAAGGACTTTGGACTAATGTACTGGGGAGGCATTGAAGGCTTTTAAGCAATGGAAGGACATTATCGAATTTCAAAAGATTGCTATGGCTGTATTGTGGAGCATGATTTGGAAGGGGCCAAGACTGGATCATGGAGACTGGGTGGGAAATGGTCACATAATCCAGGCAGTAAATAATAAACTAGGATAGTACAGAATGGGGGAGGGGGAGGCAAATCAATAAATTCAAGAATTGATTTGGGAGGCAGAATCAACAGGACTTGGTGGCCAAAGGCATTTCAGTGTGGAAGTCAAGAATGGTGCCCAGGCTTTTAGCTCCCAGTTTAGACAACATTGCCATTGTTGAAGTAGGGAACAGAAAAGGAGGTGCAATCTGGATGGACACTGGAGGAATGAGTTTGAAGTGTCTTTGGCCCAGCCAACTGAAGATGATTAGTGGGCATTTGAATTTAGAAGTCAGAAGAACTGGAGAGAGTGCTGGGGCTAGAAATACACTTGGAACCCATCAGCATATGGATCATATGTTAAGTCAGGGAGCAATGGATAGAGTGAAAAGAGAATAGGGCCCAGGACAGGACTCTCAGGAGCACTAAGACTCACTCAAGGACAGTGGCTGTCGCAAGTGGCAGAGAGCTCAGAGGGTGGCAACTACCAATATTTAGTTACATGTGGTTTTTATGATACAATTGAACACTTATTGTCAATTGCCCTATTCTGTGTCATTCATTTTATATTTTGCTGAACAATTTAAGTACAATAATGTTCTCCATTATGCTGTATTGGTCACTAACTATTTAATATACCCAAGAACCAAGGCAAAGGTCCAGAACCAGAGGCCCATGTGGGAATAAATGCTGAACAGCTGGCTAGGTGTTATCTGTCTGAGCCTGAGTCAGAGAACCTAGGGAAGGGACATTTCCCATCTCCTCTGATCCTTCACCCAAACCCATCATCCAACATCACCATCAAATGAATATTCTAAAAAGTTTATTTATCTTAGATTATAATTAAGTTTCTCTAAATTAAGAAGTATGTTTTTCTGGCTCAGTGTATTTCTTTCCCCCTCCCCTGCTCCCTTTTCCAGCCGGTAAAATTCTATGTAACAGCACTGCTCAATGGAAATTTCTACAAACATGAAAACATTGTATACCTATATTATATAATATGGTAGCCCCTTGCTGAAGGTGGCTTTTGAGCTTTGGAATATAGCTGGTGTAACTGAAGAACTGAACTAATTTTATTTAATTTTGATCCATTTAAGTTAAAAAAAAACAAACACATGTAGCTCGTGGCTACCATATTGGGCAAAATAACCATATAACTATAAGGGAGCTCAAAATTCATTTTCTCAAGGAACATTCCCTGAATCCTCCTCCCAAAGCCGGGCCTATCTCCCCACTATATGCTGTCTAGAGTCTTGTACTTTCATAAAGCTAAAGAGGGCTATAATTTTGAATAATTATATGTGTATTTACTGCTTTAATGCCTGTTTCCCCTGATAAAACAAGGAAGGCAGGAACTATGTCTACTTTATTTGCTACTATATTTCTAGCACTTAACAAAGGGCATGGTACTTACTATGTGCTCAATAAATATTTATTGAAAGTGAGCGAATGATAAAATGACTCACTAAAACACATTATGGGATTATGTACCAAGTATATGTTTATTAAATAGTTGGCTATAGATTGTAACCATATAATAGATAATTCTGGAAGGCTAATAGCTCTAATCTATAGACATTGGAACTGTCAAGAGGGACAAGTTTGACAGGCTCAGTTTTGGATATGTAAAAGTTGAGGTGCCAGATCATGTGTTTTCTATTCCCTCGATCTTACTGTCCACTAAAATCCTGAAGGCTTTCCAGTTCACAATGGATGGTATGCCACATGTCCTCTCTCCTGCACTTTGCAGTTAATAGGAAAACCACTCACACTTCTCATTAACATTTGAGAACATGACATCACTGCTCAACCCCTCCAAGTTTCTCTAAATCCCGAGTTTGTCATAGTGTCCTGGTCTCTGGTGCCAGCTTTGCATTCTCACAGTGTTTATTTGGCATATTCTCAAAGTTCCTAATCCAATTAATTTCTAAATGGTGACTATGTCAGGGACTATGGCACACCACCGCAGACCTCCCTTCAGATTCCAAAATGCACAAGTCAGCACTCTTTGGCTATGGCCCTGCAATAGTTAGGTAGCCCCTGCCTGGGATGGAACTGGAGCCACATGAGAAGCTCCGGCCTCACTGGAGCATCTGAGCGCTCCCCAGCAGGCTTTTTAGTCACCTTCAGCTCTGGGCCCCTCTCAATGCTGTGGCTTCCATCTCCTCGTAACAAATAAGTGGAATCTGGAAGGTTCTGCAAGCCCCACTGAGTCCAGTTTCCTACACCCTGGGATGGCATCAGGCCAGGGCCCGTTAGCCAGGTTTCACTTCAAGTTCTTGAAGGGCATTCTGGGTCACAGCCAGGATAAACAGGCTAAGCGCCGGGGGGGTTAGTCCAGCTGGGGTTAGGCAGCGTAGAGAGCCTGGGGAAGCCAAAGAGAAGGGAGACTGAAAGAGATGGTTGGGAGGGGAACTTTCAGCAGTTCTTGATTTTCGTGCCACCTTTGTGGCCGGCTTCTGCAAGCCTCAAGAGGGACTGTAAGGGATTTAGGCTTGGTAAAGATGAGTGCAGAGAAGTCGGCCCCCAGTGCACAGATTTGACTCAGAATGGGCAAAAGAGCATTAGCCTTTTCTTCAAAGCAGTCTTCTCAGACACGGTGTGTTCTGTGTAAAGCTGAAGGGAATGGGCTTTAGTATGTATCACAGGGTCCCTGGTGGTGGACAGACACCTCCCTGTGCACCCCGAGGTCCTGTTAGCAGGTCTGTGGGGCAGCCACACCAGCTCCCCAACGTAAAGAGAAGAAGCCACATCATCAGCAGATGCCACCCTCCCTGGTCCATCTCCTTACACTCATTCCGTTGCCAAAAGACCACCGACCTCTGCTCCTGCCCTACTGTTCAGTAGAAGAGTCGTCCAGACATTAACATTCCTCATTTTCCCTGCAGGATACACAACTGCCGCCTTTTAAAATTTCTTCATAATCCTAAAAGCTACCAACAGAAGTGAGATGAACCACTTCATGCTGGAGAATCCATAGGCGGTCTGATTTACTGTGAGCTAGAGTCACAAACGGGAGCACAGGGTCATCGCTCAAGAGTCTTGGTAGCAGCCCAGGTGATTCCCAGAAGAGAGCAAAGCCACAGGGCAAGGGCAGCTGGTGATGTCACCCGTGGGTTCCGATTGGCTGGAGCAGAGAGACAAGGGAGCACTTGAAGTCAGAGCAGAACACGACGCCCGGGTCCAAGAATGCCTGTGGCCTGTACTGTCCCGTTGTTGTACATAATTCATGGAGTCATTCAGCCCAGTAGTTGGGGCCCAGCCAAGGAGCAGCCCATGCTGTCCCCTCACAGCCCACTGGCTAGGTTTGCTCTACCCAGTTTAACCCCAAAGGAAAACATTGATTTTACCGATATCAAACCTCAGGCCACTGAGAGATCTAAGCCATCCGGTCCTGAGACCTCTGGGAAGCTTTGCAGTGTCAAGCTGCCAAAGCGTCCCAAGTGCTGAGTGTTAGCAAACGGCCCTTTCATCAATTACCTACAGCATACCGGTGCTGTCTCATAAGCTGTTTGTTCCACTTCCTCCTGTCTCCAAAATCTCCTTCCCTTCTCTCATCTTCATAGGCAACTGCTCTCATTCAAGGCCTGAGGATTTCTGTCTTTAACTTCTGGAATAGACTCTGACCTGATTTCTCTGCCTCATCCACACAAAAGCCTGAAGGAACTTGCAAGTGTATGAATCTGATCAAGTCATTCTGCTTCTTAAAACTTTTGTGTGTCTCTGACGCCTTTGGAGGTAAGGTCTGCTGTTGGTTTGGCATTCAAGGCCCCCCCTGGCTGCAGGAGCCCGCCTCATGCCCCGGGCCTCCCCATCTGTACTCACCCAGAATGGGCACACTGCCTCACACCTCTTTATGCCTTTCTGTGGGAACTTCCCCTGCGTGTGCCTGCCAGGCAGTCCTGATTCACCTTTGTGATCTCCGGCGTCTTCCTTTTATCCCTGGAGTCTTTCCGGAGAACACCCACCACAGTCGGTCTCCCCCACCATGAGCAGTGGAGTGACTCTACATCTTGTACCATTTATTCCTATTACATCTCCCACTCCCCTGTAATATTTGTTTCCTTCATTTTCAAGGGAGGAGATATCTTCCCCCAAGGGGGCGAGAAGTAGTTCCTGGAGGAGGGGCTGGAAAAAACCTTACTCTTTTTATTATAAAGCACAGATATGCTTACAATTCATAAATATATACAGAGTGTATCTGTGGTATTAAAATTTCACGGAGGGCAGGGGACGACGAGGAAAAAATGTCTAAGAAGGCTCCTTAGAGGCCAATAATGAAAAATAGGTTGAGAAATACAGAACTGATATGTTCATACATCTTTCTCACCAATTGGACTGTGAGCCCTTTGTGAGTCCCCAGAGCTGATAGAATGTTTTGAATAAATGTGTAATGTTAAAAGCTGAAGGCATGTGTACTTGAATGAATTCTCCCAGTTATCCTTTGGGGTGGCATTACTGTCCCACTGGGGGAAGATTAGGAAACAGGTGCTAAGTGCCCCTTCCCCACCTCCACTACCAAAGTTCCAGAGTTAATAAGGGTAAAGTAGAAACATTTTAAATTAAGGAATTCTAGAGTCCAAATCTAATGTTCTTTTATACTTTAGTATAATTGAGACAATTTACACAAAAACAGGAAAATGTGTTTCCCAATTTGCCTTCAGCATTCAAAAATGCTCTGGTTGGAATATCCTAAACCAATTTGAACACCCAAGAACAACCTTGGCAAATCAAACCTGTGGTCTTGCAGACTCAAGCAAAGATGCCCCAGCCCTTGGCTGGGTTTGGGTGAGGATGGTGGCCTTCTACCTGACTCCCGAGAATCCAAGGTATGATCAAGTGGAGACGACACCACCCACGTAGTTTGTAACCCTGAGCCTTGCAATTGATCTAATTAAATTAAATTTTAAAAAATCCAGCCTTGAGCCTCTCCAGTGTATTGAACTGAGCAGCGTAAGGGGCTACTTTGCCCTCAAGAGGCAGGGGTGGTGGAATGAGAAAGAATACACACAATTGTAATGCAAGATTCAACAAGATGACAGTCACAAGAGAGACAGGCAACTCTAAGCCAGGAGATGATCTACAACGGGAAATAATGAGGACGGAGATGTTATTAATAAAGATGCTTTCCTGTTGAAAGCAAAGTGCAACATCTATAAAATGGTTTTATGAGTAAATTTTCTGAAGCAGGAAGAGCTTAGTAGTTCAGACCAGTGTTTTATTCTTTCCAAGGTCAAGATGAGGTTTGAAATTGGATTTATGGGGCTGTTTGTTCAATCAAACTCCTGAGCTTATGAGCAGTGGAAAATCCTTGCTGAATGACAGTTCATCTGCCTGAGATGAAACCTTTTACTTTTAAACATAAATACTTCATCCATAAAGAAACAGTGCACTGATCGTAAGTGTACAGGTCAATGAATTTGCACAAAAAGACCAAACCCTTGTTAACAACCACCCAGATGAAGAAATAGAACATCATTGCATCCTAAAAGCCATCTTAGTTACCATAGATTAGTTTTGCCTTTTTTGAACTTTAAAGAAATGGAATCTTACAATATATACTCCATGTGTCTGATTTCTTTTGGTCAACAATATGTCTGTGAGCTTCATCCAGAGTGTTGTAAGTAGCAATAATTTGCTCATTCTCATTGCTGAAAGAATTTCATTGTGTGGACATACTACATTTATTTCCCAACTCTACTGTTGATGAACATTTGGATTGTTTCCACTTTTTGGTCATTATGTATGGCGCTACTGTGAATATTTTTCCTACATGTCTTTTGACCAGCATATGTACTGATACATACCTAGGAGTAGAAGTACCAGTTGATAAGGTATACATATGTCCCGATTTAGTCAATTTTGCTAAATACATTTGAAAAGTACTTGTATCAACTGTATACTACCACTGTATAATAATAGTGTGCAAGAGTTCCAAATATTCCAAATGTTCTCCAGTACTTGGTGTTGAATATATTTTTCATTTTGGCCATTCTGGTGTCTGTTTCTGAAGCTCATGATTTTAATTTGCATTCTCCTAATGACTAATGTAGTTAGGCATCTATTCATATGTTTACTCGCCTTTTGGATTTTCTTTTTTGTAAACTACCTTTTCAAATATATTGTATATTTGTCTGTATATATGTCTATCATTTTCTTATTAATTTGTAGGAGATCTTTATATATATATATATATATATATATATATATAGAGAGAGAGAGAGAGAGAGAGAGAGAAGTCCTTTGTCAGATATATAACTTGCTAATATTTTCTTCTAATCCATGACTTCACTTTTCACTTTTTAATGGTGTATATTTTTTTAATTTATTTTTGAGAAAGAGAGAGGCAGGGGAGGGGCAGAGAGAGAGGGAGACATAGAATCCAAAGAAGGCTCCAGGCTCTGAGCTATCAGCACAGAGTCCGATGCTGGGCTCGAACTCACAAACTGTAGATCATGACCTGAGCCTAAGTCAGACGCTCAACCGACTGAGCCACCCAGGCACCCCAATGGTATCTTTTGATTAACAGAATTTTTTTTCTTTTTTAATGCCCTGTAATATCAATTTTATGATTAGTTCGTCATAAAATATATAAGTGCTATTAATGAAATCTTTGCCTTTCTTGTGCTCATGAAAATAATCATCCGATTATAATATTGAATCTTCCAATCCATGAGCATGATCTATACCTTCATTTACTCAGGTTTTCTTCAATTTATCTCAGTAATATTCTGTATATTTTGATCTAAAGATTTTGCTCATCTTTGGTTAGATTTACTTTCAACTTTGGGCAAACTCCAAGTACCTATCATTCAAGTTTCAAGAGACATAAAAAAGAAAGTCTAAAATATGGGCCCTGAATTCTAAATGCTTTGATGTAATTGTGGGACACACTTGCAGAAAGATAAAAGACTGAATATTAATGAGTAGTAATTGTTTGATGTAGGCAATGAAAAAGGAGAGAGGCAAGCAACCAAAGTGGGTTGAAACTGTTGGCAGAGATGCCTGGCCCAGGATGTGAGAAGGTGTGAGATGGGCTTATGGGATGAATGGCATTTGCAGAGGGGAGTGGAAGGAAGCATTCCAAGAGAGAAACTGGAATGAGTCTAGAGGTTAGAATGAACGCAGCATGTTAAGGAGCTAACAGGGCACTGGTTGATGAAAGTGTCTACACTCTGATTCATGAGTAGTGGGAGATAAGATGAGGTCTTGAGCTGAGAGGCCCTATGAACAACAGAAGGAAGATCTTCCAGTCCATTCCAATGATGAAGTTTGACATCCTGTCCCTGGGAAGGAAGCTCAGCAAGTATTCACCCTTGCTTGATACTAATTGGCAGCCAAATAAGAACTTCCTGAAAGGAACTCCCACACTCTCTCCCTTGAACCTCACTCCCTATCCAAGAAGGCCTCTAATCTAGAAATGAACTATTTCTTATAGAATGTATAATTCAGAGACACTTTCACAGTAACCCAGAGTTCATGGCCCAGCCCAAAGGCTTAGAATCAACACCTACCACCAAGTGCTTTTTGAGAGAGCTATAGCTGTAGAACCAAGTAGCGAAGGCCACTCAGTGCACAATTTCTCTACACCTGGACTTCCCGGAAGAAATGGGGCTGGATGTGGGTGTTCAAGTCTTACGCTTATTAAGTTTTTTTATGCCCCATTTCCTTAGAAATGCCTCCATTTAACTTAGACAAAGTTAAAACCAGCAGGCTTAGGGCAGCTCCATAACTCATGGAGGCAGGTCCTCAGGCCTCCTGGGAGCTACTGGAATGAGTAAGGCATGGAGTAGCCAGTAATGAGTTCAAATGATAAGATTCCTAAAGGGGACATGAGTATGCATTTTGCCAAGATTTATTCTAATTTTGGAACCCAATTGGAAACTTCTGAACGTCATGTTCCATTTGGCTCTGACAAAACACAGCTCTGCATTGCTTTGTGTTTGTTTTATCCTTCAAGATCAGAGCATAATTTATTTGTAGTTAGATTTTTGTGTTTAGCACAAACCTCCATTTAGATACAAAAACAAGCTGATTTTTTTCTTATATGTCCTTAGGGGGGAGAAAAAAAGATGTACAATGGAGAAAGGTTCCACTAGAAAAACATGCATACCCAATATAGAAAATTTACGCAAACAGAAGCACCCAGAGGAGAAATATTTTATAAAGCCTAAAGTATAATGAGTCCTCAAACTTGGCACAACATGGTAGAGATTAGATCCAGAAAATCTTCAGGACTCTCCTACATTTAGGCAGGACTGCATCTTCTCTAGCACCTCCTCCTTGTTAAAATTTCTTACCATATTTAAACAAATATTTTGAGAAGAAATATTATAACTTCCCTTGGAACCACGTTCTCTGACACTCCAGCACTATGTCTCAAACATGAGGATATTTCCCTATCAGTGCCCCTTTGCCTCTCTTTGTCTCATTTTTCATTATTCTCAGATGAATCTTTTGGTATTTGTTGGCACAAAACCAAAATCTCCTATAGCTAAAGTGTACTGGGGCCTCCATTAAAGCAAAAATTGAGAAGAATTTGGGGGTAAGGTTATATTAATCAGGACTCTTTCAGAAGCTCAATATAAAATAAGACCCCACCCGCCCCCCCCAAAAAGGAGCTCGGGTAGCTACAGTCTTCTCACTACCTTCAGTTAGAAAGGTCTCAGAGAAGGACTCTGACCAAACTGAATCATGTGCCCAAGTCTGGGCTGATCACTGAGGCTGGAGCTGGGTCCTTTGCCCAAATGGCACGTGCTCTTAGAAAGTGGATTTATTTCCAGGAGGGATGTAGATGGTCACTTAGGGACAATTCTAAACTGACAAATTCGAAAGAAGCAGAAAGAAATGTTTTCCACAGTGTATTGGATCTAGTACATTAGGGTTTTGGAGAAAACATTATTTCTTAAAGATGAAGGTGTTAACAAAAGAGGATACCACTACCGTAGTGGTACATTAGCAATGATTGCCCTGAGACCGGTTCTAGAATATATAGTTACTTCCACTGTGGGCATCTTAGGGGCATCAAGAAGGCAGTAAAGCATAATGGCTAAGAGCATGAGCTGTGGATTCTAACTGACTCAAATTCAAATTCTCACAATGCCAATGTCTATCTTTGGTATTTGGGCAAGTTACTCATCCTCTTGCGTGAATGAATAATAATAAAATTTACGCCTTGGGTTATTGTGAGGATTAAATGAAGTAATACACATAAAATGCTTGGTACAGTGTCCAGCACTTAGAGATCATTGTTTACTCCAGATATGATTACTTTCATTACAAGCATCATAATTATTATTGTTAATAGGAATGCCAAGGAATTTCAAGGCTAGAGAGTTCTAGGTTGGGGGATAGTGATAATGTTCCATTCTATGGTCTTTCTGGAATAAGGAGCATCTTTCTATTCATCTTCTCCATCTGTATCTAACCCCATCCTTTGCCTTAAAGTTATTTAAAATCTCTTTCTTCCACCTTCCATAATTTCTCTTTATATCCACTGAGGTATGAAACACTAATGTACCTGGGCAGGAAAACAAGATGATGGTACCCTTGATACTTGTTTTAATCTTTCCAAAAGAGACTTCACAGGTAATTGGAGTCCAAGAAATTACAGTCTTAGGAAGTGTCCATGCTGTGAGCAACAAAAGATAACTCCTCAGAGAGATATGAAAACAGTTGACCAACTTCTGGAACCAATTGGCAAAGTTATGTGCAACTACACAAGACAACATTGCAAAGGAAAATCTGTGAGGTCCTCTAGGAAAAACTGGAGTCTTCAAGACTGCACTTCTGCCTTCTCGTTAACTTTATTATATCTTACTTTTTATAAACTTTCCATTGAGAGCTCCAGGAAGGGAGATGTCTCAACAGAAACTGGTTCCTTTATTTCTACTGCAGCTGCCAGGGATCCCTGTTGCCTGTAGATTTAGGACTTAGAATTTTTTTAATCAAGGAAAAGAGTGTGAGACAGGAAACTAGGTTCCATTTGAGTTTGACTTCCATGCTCTATTGAATGTCTGTGGTAGCAATTACTCAGGATTCTGTCTTATTTTTTAAAAGAAAATGTTTCATAATATTTTTTTTCTTTCTAATTGTGAAAGGCAGATAGAATAACACCTTATATTTATATAGAACTGGTCCTTGGAAAGTGCTACAAATAATGTCATTCTTTTTCCCACCAGAATTCCTTGTGGAAGCAACATATTTTCCTCACACCATTTTTATAGATTATGTAGTCTGTCAGAAGCATTGTGGGGGCCAGAACCTGGGTTTTCTTTGGATTTGAAATGAAGTATTAGGTTTCCTTTCTATTACAAAAACAACATGTCTACGCAAAAGCGGACTTTTATGCATAGTGCTCAAGGTAATTGCCATGGGAAAGAGCTCAGTTAATACTTCTTGCTTTTCAACACTCAATCAAATCATCATTTTCCCATTTTCTTACAAACTTTTTATAGCCATAATTTTAATGGTGGTGTAGCATCCTATCTATATCAGTTATTTGCTCATAGTAATATTAAGTATTTTCTGTGAAACTCATGTGTATCCAAGGTCACAATATATTTCTTCCTGTGGGTTACAGTGGTTTTAATTTGTTTGCCAAATGAAGTGTAATTGACATGCAACATTTTATTAGTTTCAGACATACATAATAATTCGATATTTGTATACTTTGAGAAATGATTGCCATGGTAAGTTTAGTTAACATATGTTACCTTACATAGTTATAAAATTATTTTTTCTTGTGGTGAGAATGTTTAAGATGTACTAATTGTACATCAGTATCTTAACACAGTAAACATATATTTATCATTCATGTGACAGTACAAGATGGGTTCTCCTTCTCAGCAGGTGATGGCTATCGTCCATGTAGTGATTCAGAAACACAGATCTCTTCCCAATTTGTGGCTTCACAACTAGTTCTAAGTCGTGGCCATGCATACACAACACACAGAACGGATCCTGCAACAAAGAATTTTCTGGCTCAAAATGTCAATAGTGCCAAGGTTGAGAAATACTGCCCAAGAGACACATTATCTTCTGCACCCAGCCACCTAAATAGGGAAGCAGAGGAACTGATTAAGATAAAACCACATTGTAATGCCTTGACTTGGAAACACTAGTCACATGATTCCCACCTAAATGTAAGAGGTCTAAGAAATGGGTCCTGGTGGGCAGCTGCTTCCAGCAACAGCTCTTTTGGGGGGAAGCAAGAATCTCTAGTGAACAACTAGCTAACTTGTCAGAGGGGTCAATGGCAGGATTGAACTGTATATTTGCATGGCTACTCACAACACTGCTGAAGCCTCAATCTGAGCTAGTAAAACCAGTGATATATAAACACAACTCCAAACTCCTCCTTGGGCTCCAGATCATCTAATGTCCTATTTGATATGTTATTCAGTGTCACAAACAACACAGCCAAACAGAACTTTTGGTCTTCCCACTGAAATTTTATCTCTCTCATCTTTTCTGTCTCAGCAAATGATGACACCATGTTTCTCCCCACTTTCCTACACCCTCCTCCAATTGTTCAGCAAGTCTTTGCAGCTCTATCCCCAAGACGCCCTGCAGATATTACCATGGACCACCATTTCTAGCCTGAACAACCACAGTAACCTTCCAATTGACCTCTCTGTAACCTCCCTTTTCCCACTACAGTTCATTCATATAACCAAACTTTATAAACTGTAAAGATTATTTCTTTTTTTAAAAAAAGAAGTTCATTTATCTTGAGAGAGAGAGAGCACAAGATGGGCAGGGGCAGGGAGAGAGGGAGAGAGAATCCCAAGCAGGTTCTGCACTGTCAGCTCAGAGCCCAACGTGGGGATCGATCTCATGAACCATGAGCTCATCATGTGAGCCAAAATCAAGAGTCAGGCACTCAGCCAACTGAGGCCACCCAGACACCCCTGTAAAAATTATTTCTGTACATCTGGTGCCAGATCACTCTCTTGAGTGCCTTGGCACATGCCCCAGCAAGGGTCGTGTAAGACCCATTCACTTCACTCCACTGTTCCTCTGGGGTCTGCACACTCTCCCTTCACTCAGGTTCAGTTCCCTGAACCTGCAACTGGCACTGGTTTGGTGGCTTCTAGATTCACCACGGTCACCTTCTTTGTACCCTTCTAGGAACGTGGCGTAGTTTTGTAAAATGGAGAGTCAGTTTGTCAAAATGGAGCAGCTGATTTGTCCAAGTCCATGAACTTCACCATAGTCTACAAAACTCACCATGATATGGCCTCCTAATCTCATCTTCTGCCTTTCTCCACCACTGCACTGCAGACACACTGGTGTGCAGTCTCTCCCTCTAATGTGCCAGGTCTCATGGGTCTCAGAACGTTCATGTTTGGTGCTCCCTTTCTCCTTGGAGCATGCTTGCCTGGATGCTTGCACACCTGCCTCCTTCTCATCTTTCCAGCCCAAGGTGCTATCTCCTCAAAAGGGAAAACACTCCTGAAATGGCTGTTACCACCCACCTCCACCTCTCCAAACCTATATCCTATCTCTTTGTTTCAGTTTCTCCAGAACACCTACTACGATCTGGAGTGGATACATATTAATTTTTTGCTTGTATACAGTTTGTCTCCCCACCCCAGATTGGAAGCTCCATGAGGGCAAAGGCTTTGCCAGTCTTGTCTTTCACTGTACTCCCAGTTCTAGAACAGTACCTGGCATATGGTTAATACATAGTCATTGAATCATTGAACCAACAGGAGAATATTGGAGCCCTAGAAGAGTAGAGAATGGTGAACATGAGGACTTAGCTCCAGCTTTGCAACAGATCTCATAGGTCCAAAAATCCCACAGGTCTCACAGATCACATTCCCTCCTCTGTAAACCTCTTTTCTTACCCAGGAAAAGAGCTTCCACAAAGGCCTCCTAAAAGCACAGGTGGGAAGATCTTTAGACTTAGTAAAGAATTTTGTCTGGAGCCAGCAAATGGATATCATTTGTGGCTCACTTCAGAAACCTCTGTATACCTACCTATAAGTGACTTCTGACCTGCTCTCCTTCCAGGCCACACACAGAATGCCATTACTGGGGTAAAGTTGGAGACCTTGTTATTATTATTATTATTATTAAAATAATAATAATTATTATTATTATTGTCCTCGCCTCTCCACACTCGAACTAACTTGTATTATCTTTTACTCTGGCATATTCAGGCTGCCCTCTCACTTTCTTCAACAACCAAGATTGCTCTGTGCTTTTGAAAAGTGTCATAGTCCAAAAAACTAGATCCTTAGCCTGATGCATCCCTAGAAAGTTCTTGTGGTTGACCACCTGGCTGCTTCCTGGCACCTACGTCAGGCTGAGATGCTGCTTTGGGTGCACACACGGATAGCAGCAGCCTCGCCTTTGATGTCCTCTTTCATCCCTTTTCATTGTCCTTTACAGACTGGGTTCCCCATTCTTTCAATTAACAGCTATTTCTGGAGCATTGAACTGGGCTTGAAAATGGATACAAGCAGAGGCACATCTGCTGTGAAGTTAATAAAACTTAGGCTGCAAGACCCACGGTCACATGGATTTTTTAAAATTTACAGAAGTGAAATATTTTGACTGAAATTTACTTAAAACTGTCCTTCCACTCTGTCTTCCCTTTACCACACTAATCCTTGTGCAGTGTTGCCATAGTATTTTTGGAATTCCGCTGAGGTGAAGGTGAATTGGAGATACATTTAGTTTGGATTTAATAGGGTATATTTATATGGTTCACAGTCGTGTCTGTAGATAACAGTTATGTCATTGTGATTCATCTTGGTGTAGGATTGCTTCTAGAAATACTCCCAGAACTCACTGCGCCAACTTATCCAGCATCATGATATGAAGGCGCACAGCCAGATGTCATACCATGATATGAATGCACTATGTAGAATCTGGACTTGTAAATACATGAGAAAGGGAGGGTCACCCAAGCATGAGATTACAAAGGCAGAAGCTGGTCTGTGGGAATTCATCCGGTCATCAAACATATAAAATCACATGCAGAGATTTCAATTCTCATGGACATCTAGGCAAAGAGGAAGTTCTCTCTGTGTCTGTAGAGTACAAACTCTTATAGGAGTAATTCTATACTTTATTTTTTAGTTTTTATTTATTTTTTCGAGACAGTGTATGAACAGGAATTAGCAGCAGAGGGAAAGAGAAAAAAAAGAGAATCCTAAGCAGGTTCCACCCTCAGTGCAGGGCCTGACATGGCGCTCAATCCCACAACCATGAGATCAGGACCTGAGCCGAAATCAAGAGTCGGTCGCTCAACAGACTGAGCCACCCAGGTGCCCCAGAAGTAGTACTATAAATAGCAAATATGTCCTGTGTCAGTCGATTGTTTAGCATCCCAATTATTTCATTTAAAGTATTAAAAAACTGATTTTGATCAACCATCTTGGAGGAAAGACTTCTGGGTCCGGCATTATCCTTCTATTGTTTCGTTCTATAAAGTTATCGTCATATGAAGAGGTGATCAAAGAGTACATAGCCAAAAAGGTATAGAGGTATGCCAGGCAATTAGTTACTAGAAACAGTATGCTATTGGCAGTGTGGGGAGAGGGTTGGATTACAATGTTTGTGGTGTTTCTCAGCATTTAAAATTGTTAAATTTATTTCCACTTCTATTTTTAATCTGAATAAATATTTAATTTTCTTAAATACTCCCATGGTTGGTAAGCTAACTAACTGAGTCATCTCCTGGATGCAGGTACATATGATGTATTTCTGATTATTTACAAGCTTCCAATAGACATTAAATGAGTCCTGGATAGGAAAAAAGGTGAAGAAATTATCAGAATGTATTTGACACTCCTTCCATCTGCCAATCCCCCATTCCCCTCATTTCTCCTAAAAATAATCCCCAACAAATTAGACTCTTAATAATCATATTCTTGAGGGAAATGAAGGGGCTAAATTGTGGTGTGTGTTATAGGTCAAATTAGGCAACTCTCTTCTTTCCCTTCGGCCATCGCCATCAAGAGGAAAGCCAGCAAGTGTGACAGGGCTAAGTGTTACCCTTGACTTAAGCGTCCTAACACAAGTCCTAAGAAGGGACCTTCTGATCTTCCTGGGTCAGTCACTCTGAGGGCTAGAAGACCCTGAATGCAGTCACAGCGTGACGCCAATGAATGTTCTTTCTAGAAGCCTGAATCTTTTCTTCCTTCCCTGCTTAGATTATAATGATTAGTCAACTGATTTCCAAACATCCAGTGAATGTTTGACTCAGGTGAGCCACTTACAGCAGAACTTGAACTACAAATTGGGTACCATGCTGCCCAACCCTACCCTTCAATTCTACACAGAGTTGTTTGCAAAAGACCTGTCAAATGGAGCCTGCTTACCAATTGATCATCAACTGTGGCTATCATTTTCTTCATAAAAGAAAATGAAGTACATCACGGTTTTCTAACAAAAATTAACCAGAAATGTAAAGGGATTAGAATCAGAACAGTAGGTGAAGCAGCCAGCAATTAATCATTTACCACAGGGTGGGTGACCTTTACATTGAAGGTAACAGGTATAATTAAACAGCCTCTTGCTGAGTGGGTGTTGAAACTGAAATTCTCTAGGCCTGACTCATGGCTTTCCACCTGGTTCCTGGCTCTTTCCGACTTGGTTGGGAGGCAGGTTGCCTCTCATAACAAACTCTGGGAAATCCCCGCCTCAGGACTGCCTTGGAAAACACTGCCAGTGTTTTACTTTGTCATTTAAAGTTTGTTTGTGTGCTGGGCCAGGAGAAGCCTGCAAGCAGGTACTTGAACTGGGTGGAATGAAAGCCTAGGGATCAAATAGCACCCTAGACCCATTGCCAAGGCCAAGGGAGGGACAGAGACCTAATCACAGAAAGTGGCTGCAGCTGCACTCCAAAGCTGTTATTATTGTCTTGCTGTAGCCCCTGAAACCTTGTTTATTTCCTGTTTCAAACTTCTGGAGGTGTACCCCGCAGGACAGTTATTAAGGGCAATAACATCACAGCCCAGTGAGGTGGGCTAGACTTTTTTGTTTCATTTGGGTGGTACCATCTTAAATATTATAAAGTCCAAAGCAATTTTGGCTTTGCAAACTCCTTTTTTATCCACAGATATCTTCTGATCCCTGCCTCCAGGACCCCCTGCCCCCACATCTCCCCATCCTTGGCTTCCCCTGTGAAACCAGAGCCTTTTAAAGGTGATCAAGTTGATGATGCTTAGTTCAGGTTCGATGTTTCTCTCAAGACTGAAATCCTCTGAATCTGATGGGAGAGGAGAAGGAAGTGAAACTGGATAGTCTAAATAATTTATAGTGAAAGCCAAGATTTATGAGGGGAATTACTGCACAGAGCTTGGTTTTGCGTGTCTTTGGACCTGGGAGCCAGATTCTACCCTTTGACTGCCCACATGTGTCTCTCCTGGCTCTTTGGCACCGCCCTTCCAGGGTGCAGGGACAGCTACAAGTGTCCCATAAGCCAGGATCTTTGGTCCTGAAAGCTGGAGGAGAGTGGCCCTGCTGGTGTTCTTGGTAATTAGCATGTGGCTCTTCAAGATGAAAAAGAAAGACTTTGTGGTGGCAGAGGAGGAAGCAAAAGGAAGCAGAGAAGGAACCACAGACTGTGGGAAACACTCCCAGGGAGACCAGGCCCGGGGGAATGCAGGATGCGCCTTAGACCCTTGAGTCCTGTCTGGCCCCTCCTTTTGCCAAGGAGGTAGACATTAGAGTGGGACCATTTTTGGAGCCACAAGTTAGAATCAGATTCTACTTAGGGCCGGCCCTGCTAAAATTCATTTTGAGAAGTTCAAAGACTGGAACAGAAGAAAACTGAAATTCTAGCATCCTTTCACATGTGCGCACGTGGGCACACACACACAAACACACACACACACACACACACACACACACTGCTTGATGAAGATATAGGGCAAAGTGAATTAATAAACCACACTTAAAACAGTATCTAACACATAGTAGATGCTATAGAAGCACTATTTGATTTCCTGCTTTAACTATGAACAACTATTATTATTACTATTATTGGATTTTGACTTTGCTTTCAAAGAATTGATTTTGAACATGAAAGTGTGGGTAAGAAATCCCAGCCATATTCTTGCTTTTCTCAGTAACCTCACATGAGTAGGCAAAGCAATGAGCTAAAGGAGATGGTGTACCTGGTGAGGAGGCCAGGGGAAGCTACGGGAAGGCAGGGCAGTGGGAGGCACGCTGAACACAAGAATAAGCCTGGTGGATGGCTTGTGTACAAGTACAGCTGTTTGCCTGACTCTCCACTGTAGGGGAAAGAGCCAGAGAGAATGAGGCCAGGATCTGAACCCTCAGCTGTGAATTACCTAGCTGTGAAAATTACTGAGTACCTCTGAGCCACCAGCTCCTCTTTTACAAATGGATATGATTAAGCCACATCCCGGGGGAGGAGCAGAAGACTAAGTGACTCTGGGGATCAGCTTGCTTTGGCCCCTCACAGTATTGAGGGGATTTTATTAGCTGGAGTCTACAATGGAGCAAAAGAAATTAGGAAAGAAAGGCAAAATCCACACTATGGGATGACATCTAAGTAATCTACTCAGCAGTTAACTGGAACATAAATGAACGCATACAGTCAGTTACAATTCATATCCACACCTAATCAAAGAGTAAATGGCTTTTGGATCCTCTCTCAGTGAGAGATCTCAGGACTTATCCAGGTGGGCCTAACCTAGGGGAATGCCTGACCTGGTCCTTTTCCTGCTCAGATCCTTTTAGGACTTTTTCCATGTTTATTGCTTGGCTAGTTGTGCTCTCTGGTCTTCCCCCATGTGCCCCACAAGTATTCAGCCCATGTTGGTCTGCCTGGAACCATCTATTCCATCTATCACAAGTTTCCAATTGCAGCCAATTCTTACTGTTTTTAGTTCAGGATTTAAGAATCTTTACCTTTATTTTTATAACCATTGCTGGTCCCAAACTCATTTTTTTCCCTCAGTAAAATTGGAATAATCTCATAGGGTTGTTAAAAAATAATATTTTCTATTCAGTTAGCACAATGCTTGTCACCTATATTTTTAATGTTATTTACAGTCATCACCGTCATCATCTTCCTAATTCGATTGTGCTACTCTTTAAACTGGCTCCCAGAAGATGCCTTTTGAAATCACTTGTAGCAGTTTCTCTTTTACATCAGAAGATGGTTTTATGAATCACCCCGATGCTTGGCAAAGAGAAGACAACTTTCAAGTGGAGGGCTACGAACAAAACAAAACGAAACAAAAAACTAATTCCCGTATGATGCAAGTCATTTACTTTATGACTCCTTCCTCAGTCCCACTTGAAACCTACCTGAGTGTAATTTCATTGTTGAATTATTTAATGCCACTCAGATAGGAGCTTTCATAGGGAGTTACCTTACCTCCAAGATGCTGCCTGGCCTACGTATCTTAAATTCGTGATGGAATCAACATAACCTCATTTTAACATGTTACCATTCTACTCCTCTTTAGAGCTATTCAAATGCTAAGTTTGGGCAGCACATAGAAGCCTAGATTCAGTTCACCCAGGGAAGTGGAATGGTGAACTTCCCTGGGTTCTACCAGGGAAGAAATCAGCAGGCCTTCTATAGATGGGGCATCCTCAGGGATGGTGTGTAAATAAGTTGCTGCTGAGATCATGACGTTTGGGATCAAATCCCAGACGAGAACACAATAACGTAAGGAAAAGGACCGCCCATTCAGTGTAATGTAACTGGCCTGGCATGAGGTGGCCTGGATGACACCAGGCACCAGAGAGAGACCCTGTGTTCAGCAGACAGGAGCACTCCATCCACCAGGAAGAAGTGCAGTAAGCACGAGGAGGATGATTTCCCAGATTTTGCGTTAGTCTGGTCGACACCTCCCTTGAGATTAGGCAATTAGCTTTGTTTTGATTCTGTGCTCACTGAGAAACCTTCTAATTCTTTCATAAGTCACGCTAGGCACCTTAATTCCCAAAGGGGTCCCCTGGATTATGGGAATGAATATTTCATTCACTGGAATGGTAACACCATCTCTGTAGGGAATAAATTTGTTTTGTGGCATAGAAATCAGTTGTCCATGAGTTTAGCATGACGCAGGCCCTCTGGGTCTAGTCAGCTCCAAGCAGATCTGAAAAATAGAAATTTAGCATCGGAAAGCTGAGACCCAAACTCTCAATCACTGTTTTCTTAAATTCTGTTGTGCTTCAGTGTCCTCATCTGCAAAGCAAGGGAAAATAATAGCGCCTGTTTCGTATGGTTGTTGAGAGGATTTATGATTTAGTAGGTGTAAATTATTTATATGTATGTGTATATATGAAAGGATTTAACATATGGAAGTACTTCGAATGGTGTCTGTTATTCATAGCGACCCCACGAGACACTCCCCAGAGTACCCTGTTAGAAGCAGCCCCCTGATGTCACTCTGCCTTAGGCTTTCTTACATGGCCCTCGAAGCACTTGCCTCCTCCATCTACTCCTCTCTGAAAACTAGAGACTTCAAATGAAAGCTGCATGCAATGTGCCTTCGTGGGCATGTGACCTGTGCAGTTGGTTTAACGCTTGGCTCTTGGCCATCTTGAAGTCCCTAATAATTTTTCAAAAAGGGACCGCACATTTTTATTTTGCACTGGGCCCTACAAATTATGTAGCTGACTCCATGTGACCAGAGACTAGTCAAGTGGCCTCAAGAAGGCTATTTCCTTTCCAGGTGGCTCTATCTTAGTTTTTTGGTTTTTGGTTTTTGTTTTTGTTTTTTAATGTTTATCTGAGTCAGCACGGAGCCCGATGCGGGGCTCAAACTCATGAACCATGAGATGACCTGAGCCGAAGTCAGATGTTTAGCTGACTGAACCACCAAGGCACCCCTATCTTAGCTCTATGGATGTTGTGGAGACAAGGATGAGAGAGATGAGATTAACATGGCCAGAGACCCAGGCTTGCCAATGAGCAGAGCGGAGCCTTCTTGAATGTGTAGCAATGTTTCCAGGCTACAGGCAATAAATTATTTCCCAGGGGTCTCAGTAGACTCAAAGAAAGCTAAGAGAAACTCTGGATGTACTTCCCCTCTCTACCAATTTCCCAAAATAACAAACATACTTGGCAACTCATACTGAAATGATTTGAGTTACCCAGAGATACGGAGAAACCAGCTTGGCTTTCAGCACAGGGAATGAGTGCCCTTCGAGCACCTGGCCACTGCTGGGAAACCAAAAGCATAGTCATTTCGGCTGGAGCCTTCCAGTGGAGATTATTGTGGGGAAGGGGGAAACATGACCGCTTCAGACAAGCAGCTGAAGCCATGTACCCTTAAAGGTGACCTCCGCGTCAACCACAGAAGCAATTGCTTTGACCTCCAGCAGGGTAACCCCAGTGGACTGGGAGCCTGTGTTAGGGTCCCTGCAATATGTTGCCTACTTGGGTGGGATTTCCACTAAATTCAGTAATGGGAGTGAGAGGCATAGTGTTTTGAGGGCACTATTGTAAACTGTTCCTTCTTTGAGTTTCTAAGTTTGGAGCGACCCAAAGAGAAAGGATTCTACAAATACTCAGTCTCCTTATTCTCGTATGTCTGTACTTTGTTCATACAGTAGGTCTGACTTTGACCCTGGAAGACATTACCGGGTTCGTTCTTTCATCTTCTGATTCCCCATCTGTGGCCCTGAAGTGCCAGCGTAATTTACCAACAGTTACCAGCGGCACAGATAAATGGATGAGCTTTCTGAAACGCTGCTTCTAATCCCCTTTTAGAGAAATCCATCTAAACATCCCGTTCCCAATAATTCAGTTTCTTTGGACACTTCGGTTCACTTTGTTCTGATTTTAGAAGCAAGAAATGCAGCGCAAGATATTTCTGAGCTGGGAATTCGCCTTCCCGTTGCAGAAGTGCAACAGCAACCCCAGAGAGAAATCTTTCAAGTCTGCAGAGAAAACAAGGGCTGGAAAAATGTTTGTTTATTGCCAGCTCTCCCCACAGCCACTTACATAAGAGCTCGTGCCGAGACAGGCTGTCCTGCCCAGACTCAGGATCAAGAGTTATGCTCCTTGGGATGATGACAGAAACAATGTGGGAACCACAGAGCCGTGGCCTGTGACGCAGTCCAGGAAGGAAAACCAAGTGTTGTGTGGCGATTAGTCCTTTCACAATGGTGTGATGGTTTCCTGGGCTGTTTTCAGGCTCGCGGGGTATGGCACAATCTGGGGGGCGGGAGGGAAGGCTCTGTGAGAGAGATACAGCTGAAGAATGGTTCCTCGTTTTCCCAGTTTGAAGATAAAACAATGCACAAAACTGTGTGAGCTGACGGGCAGAGTCAAAAGTTCAGCTATCTCCTGACCTTCCAGATCCATTCTGACTCTCAACCTACATAAATAAACACTATATCCAAATCTGGGAGCATTTAAAAAGTTTGGACGAATTTGTGTCGATTTTGTTCAACTGTTTACTGCGCTATATAGATTTTTTTTCTTTGCAAAACAAACATGAAAAACTAAGTCTGCCAGAAAAAAAAAAAATGCAAAAGCCTTTTACAGCTTGCCTCCCCCCCGTGCTGTTACTGAAAAGCAGATGTGATGGGCAGAGATGCAGGCCTGTAATCAAGCTCGTGAAGCAGCCACGAGGCAGTCTAAACTATTCTCGACAGCCTCCCTCTACAGGAGACGCCACAGCCTCTTTGAGTAGACTGTGCCAGGCTTTAAGTGAATATCAAAAAAACATCTTCCATATGTTTTAACTTAACTTCTGGTTTAAACGCAGGCCCATTCATTTTGTTCCCTCCTTCACAGCCTTCATGAGTAATTGTCCACTGACTTTGCTGCTTGCCGTTCATACCTGAGTGTGCGTTTTTCTTACTCCAGACACCTAACTCTTAGCGTCTGTCGTCACAAATAAGGTTTCTGCTTATTGCTTTGGAATGACAGGTTGCGACTAGCACAACCTTATACACGTACGAGATGTTCAGTCAGCATTTTGCTGATGGAGTAATCTCTCTCTTTCTCTCTCTCTCCTTGCTTCTCCTGATACATTTTCACTTCCCTCCCCTTCCCTGATTTTTCTTTCTTTTCTTCTCCCTCTGCCACCCAAACTTTGTGCTTACCAGTGCATCTACTGAGTACTCTCTAAAGCCCTGATTTACACCAAACAAGTAACATGATGTCCACAAAATAGAACAACACTCACTTTGGGACCCCAACGTTGGCCTGAATCTATGTGAGTTTGTAGTCATAATTTGTTGGAACCAAGCTGAGGTTCAAAAGAGCAAAGGTAGTGGGACCCTATGTATCACCCTTGGATTCTTTCTCACTGGACCTCACACATAAGAATCTTTCTCACCTGCGTGATTTCCCATCCTTTCTTCCTCCTGACTCTTCTGCAGATCATCACGGACAAGATGGACCCTGAAACTAATAGTTTCTGATCTTTCATTCACTTTTCAGCATCTCTAGGAAAGAGGAAAACCGGGAAAGTTTCTAAATTATTCAGACTCATGGGTTACAAATGGAAGAAACACATCTTAAACCAGCTTAAGCCTTATTTATTTGTTCATATAAACAAGACACACACAAAAAAAAGATGGTTGGATTGAGGGATATCCTCAGGACTCTCTCATTCTCTCTCCTTTTTGCTCTTGCTTGATGCCATTTTCCCATACCAGCTTCTCCATGGAGGTGGGGACATGGCCATGGGCAAAGCTCACTTCCTCATATATAGCTCATGACCTGAGCAGACAGGATTTTCCTCCCTTTCCCCCTGTGGATTGGGAAAAAGCAAAAAAAAGAAACAAACAAACAAACAAACAAAAACAAGATTAGATGCTTATTGGCCCATTCACTATGGCTAAACATGTGAGGTATGTGATGGGCTCTCCTGGGTCTCTTGTGGTCAGGGGGATAGCATGTGTCTGTTATCAGAGGAAAGGGGAGGGGGAGTTCTAGGAAGACTAAATAAGAGTCAATATAGCATCTGAGGAAAAGAGAGCTCTGTGAAGACACCAGGTCGATTGGCAGATGACTCCTCCCTTGTATCTTCCTCCCTATCCTCATAGCCCCATAAGTGAGAGTTAAATACTACAGGTACTCTAAGGGTTCTCAGACCCTTTTCGTGAAGATATAACAATAGTCAATATCCTACCATCCTGGCAGAGAAAAAATGGGGACAGTTTGTCTGACTTTCCTACCAACACCAAGAAGTAATTAGAGGTAAAACTTGGCATTCACAAAAAACTACAGACTCAGAGAATTGGAGAAGATCTAAGGAAATCTAGATGATTTCTTATCTCTGCCAGAGCTTTACAAAGAAGGGTGACGATGGGTGGTAAAAGACCTTATAGAGGGTCTTGCATTAGGTGAGAGGCTGGACAAAGAAACTCCTAAAGGTCCTTTAGACTCTGAGAGACCATGAGCCTGTGAAACCATCCCAACTTGCAATCGGTTGATACTTTCCTTAAATTGTTCAGGACATTATCTCACTCCCCCATGCTTACCGATGTTAATGGCCAGCAAGGCTTGTAGTAGGGGATTCCATCCAAATATCTCATATAAACAACCCCCCCCCCCCAGCCCCGACCCAGCCTTAGCAGAGTAAGCCCAAGCCTGGGAATTCTCAGACCTTTAGAAACTAGAAAGACTTCTACTGGCCCTCATCCCATTTTAGCCAAAATTTGTGAGCCTCCTTTTCTATAAATGTTGGCATTTCTGTTCCTTTTCTTTGTGTCTTGACCATACTAACCAGATCACAGCTGAGAAGAGAAACCTGAGGTTGAATACAGAGACCTAGAATATCTTCATACTAACTTTTTCTGATCACAAAGAATTCGGGAAGTCAAGAAAGCAAGAGAAAGAGTTGATCTTCGTTCTCATTTTCCTACTGTCTTCAGAAAAATAACCCCCAAAGATGTTCATATCCTAATCCTTGGAAACTGTGAATATGTTATGTTATGTGGCAAAGAGGAATTCCGGCTGCTGTTAAGCTGACTTGAAGATAGGAAGATTGACCAGGGAAGCCCACTGTAATCCCAAGGGTCCTTCAAATTAGAAGAGGGAGGCATGAGAGGAAGAGTAATACAATATAAGAAGAACTCCACACACCACTGCTGGCTTGAAGACAGAAGAAGGGAGCCATGAGCCAAAGAATAGGGGCAGCTTCTAGAAACTGTAAAGGCAAGGAAGCAGATTCTTCTCTGGAGCCTCCAGAGAGGAAGGAAGCCCTGCAAACACTTAGATTTTAGCCCTGTTAGACCCACACCAGACTTCTGACCTACAGAACTGCAAAATAACAAATTTGGGTTGCCTAAGCCACTAAATTTGTGCCTGTCTGTGACAGACAAGATAAGAAACTAACACATTTCCTATCTCTTTCCTGTGTATCCTGAAATGTTAGGTTCCTTAGGATTCCAACTGCCAAACTATATAGAGACAAGAGAGTTTAGCAGACAAGGAAAACAGACTTGATTGACTCTGTTATGACTTCACTTTGTGACGTTGGATAAATCAGTTTCTCTGGCCCTCAGTTTCCACATCTGTAAAGTGAAGTAGTTTTATTAAACAGTCTCAAAAGCCTTTTTCCCTCTAAGTTCAGAGATTTGATATCCTTAACCTTTTCTTCCTGGTGTAGAATGCTCTGCAAGCCCTGGCCAACCACCCCCACCACAGCTCACGGCCGAGCTTTGGATAGGGAGAAAATGTCGGTGTGGTCACAGCTCTCTTGGGTCTTACCCACTGTGAGCGAGGGCAGAAGTGGTCATAGTAGGCACAGCAGCTGCCCAGTTTGCCATCTGTACTCAGGAAGAAAATATCTAGTACTAAGTGAGCACTGTAGGGGCTAAGGTGCTGGAGAATCCCTAAACCCAGGTGATGACAGAGGTCCTCCTGAAGGAGGGGAGGCTGTGTTAGCTTTGGATAAGGATATTCAGTGCATCAGTAGTGGCAAGAGGCAAGGCCCAGAATGAGCTGGGCGTGGTGAATAGACCAAGCTGATAGAAGAGAAAGGTGTTGTTGTGGACATAAAGTTAGAAAGACATGTTAAAACCGGATGGTAGGGGCCTTAAAAAATTCCAGGACAAGGATATAAAGACTGAGCGACCTCCTTTTCTAAAATACATTTTTAAGTTTATTTATTTTGAGAGAGAAAGTGAGGGAGGAGCAGTGAGAGAGGGAGAGAGAGAGAATCCTAAGCAGGCTCCCCGCTGTCAGTGTAGGGCCCGATGTGGGGCTCGAACTCACGAACTGCGAGATCATGACCTGAGCCAAAACCAAGAGTCAGGAGCTTAACGGACTGAGCCACCCAGGTTCCCGAGTGACCTCCTTAAGGCTGCACTGCATTTTGTGCCATGTCATATGCACAAAGCTTAGTATAGTGCCAGACACATAATAGGTGCTGAACACAATAGGTGCTCAATATTTGTTGAATGAATAAATGAACACAAACGTTTTTTCGAACAGGACATTGCCATAACCCATGATGAATTTAAAGAATGTAAGTGGGACCCCAGTGTACCAAATGGATTAGAGGAGGCAGGGGTGGAATGTCTGGATACCAATCAAGAGTCTGCCAAACTGACGGAGACATGAAGGTCAAGCTGGGCGGCTGGGCAGTGTGAACTGAAACAAAGAGATCCATGTGCCATTAAGACTTTCTCTAAACCAGCCCAGCTGGGAGGATGTCATTTTCATTCATGCAGATCTCCAAGGAAGGAGCACCCCCACCTCGTGAATAAGAGCAACGCAATAGCCCAGACAGGCTAGCACACACTGAACAAAAATCCTCAGGCAGCAATTTAAGCATCTGTAACCCACATTGTATTGTCAGTGGAAATGACCACTGATCTCTGCACAATTATTCTCCCTGTAATCAAAGCTGGTTCTTAGTTCACCCTTTCCTTCCCTAGACTCAACAACTCTGATTCCCCTAGTCATTTTCAGAGGCTCATTCACCAAGTCTTCTGATTGCTTATGTTCTTCTCCTCTGATTCCTTTCCAACTTCCCTCTCCCTGAAGTCATGCACCTGAATCAGTGTTGCTCTAGCCACACTCATCTCTAAGTAGATGGCAAGGAGCATAGCTCTCCTCCAGGAGGGAGATGTGGCCTCACGGGAGCATTGCAGTTATGTTCCAAGCCCAGCCAGCCAAGGATGCTGATTGTCCTGACCTAGAGGAGCCCCCACAGAAATCAGCAAGAAGCCCACCTCCAGACAGCGTCTGGCCTCAGATCCCAGAGGAAGTCACTGTCCTTTTCCTCTTCATCATCCTCTCTAAGCTTTCCTATCTTTGTATCAGCCAAAGCCCATACCGGCAAGGACAGAAGAGTAATTGATGGCCTTAAGGGATATCAAAGTGCTATTGAGCAAAAACACAACTCAACAGCCTCGCAGGTGCTTCCTGCAACAGGGAGGGAAAGAAGTGTCTTTAGAAAGCCCTAAATAACTCTAGGCAGGGATGTCAACTTGACAAATGACCCTCAAGAAATAGCCCCGTTGTTCTCTGGTGTGTGATTCATCCCAGCCGGTGCTGGTGTCGGGGGCAAGGCCCAGCCGTGAGTCCCGCAGTTATCACTTGGGGCTGCTCTTCAGCTCTCCTCTCAGGAGGGATAAGAAGGCATTGTCTTGGTTCCCTTGGCCCAAGTCACTCTGACCTTGTACTCCAGTGGAATCCTGGATTTGTGCTGATTTGGTTTAAGCTGCATTAGGTAGAGGGTGGGCACCATGGGGAGACTCTCTGAGCATCCAGAGGTCCCCTGCCCTTTGATGTGAGCTCCCAGGGCTTCTTGCAATCATAGCAACAAACACCATGGGCTCCTCTGGACAGAGACCCCCTTTTCTCTCCCTGTTCTCAGTTCCTCAAAGAACTGGCCTAAGTGCTTGTCAAATGTTGGACTGAATAAGTGAAAAGATCCCAAGACCAAGAGTCATGATAGCTAGTTTCTGGTCTTGACTCTGATAATAAGTAGCTGAGATCATGACCACGCGTTCAAGTTCTCTGGGCCTCCTTATCCCTGTGTGTAGAATGAGAAAGCAAGCTCTCAAATCCCCTCAAACTCAGACCATGAGGTACACAGAGGCCTGCAGGGGCTGGCTCTGGCTTGCACTCGCTCAGCAGAGCAAAGGTTGGGCAAATATGAGGCACCAGCAATTCCTTTGCACACCCAGCAACAGTCGTAAACAAAAATAGATTGAAAACCCAGGTAAAAGGTGCATAATAATTTCAATTAGTAGGTAGGCCAGGAGGCCCTCTCCAATGACACCAGATGCAGGTATTGTGAGTAGCAACTGGACTGGCAGGCAGCCTTGTGCCCACACTTAACATAAATACAGCATTATCATCCCCCATGAGTTTATTGGGTCCTCTTCACCAAGGTGTCCTAGCCACCAGACTATGATGTACATTCTTTGGCTTATGATGTTTCTTCTGTGAAACAGCACAACAAATGAATTGTCCGAGGAAGGCTGTCCCACCAGCAGAGGCAATTTTGTATGTGTGAGTTCCAAAGAGGAGTCTCTACACAAGATGGGGATGAGTGGTTTGTAATGAAATCATGGGCATGTTCTAAGGAGACCAGCCAATGTGTCCCAACAGGGGGCCCATTTCTCAAAGCAATCATCTGATTAATTCCCCCTGGGTGGTGGATGTGCTCTGGGTTTTAATGCCCTTGGTTTTCATCAATGGCAGCTTTGTTAGTGTTAACAGAAAGCAAGACAAATGCTTTTGAAATCAAGGTCTGGTGGATGCCTGAATATGTGCCCCTCTCTGAAGATGGTTATAATCTTCAGACTTAAGAATTGAATGAAATTGTCTTTTTTATGAAAAGGCATTTTAGCAACTGGAATTAAGGATCACAAAACCTTTCAGAGGTTTTAACAAGTTTCCCCTCTGGGGATCATTTTCAGTTCTTTTTTAACAGATCACTGATGCCCCTGATCACCGAGGCTCTTAGTGCAGGAGAAGTCAGTTAGTGAGGATTTGGACTTGTACTTCCTTTTCCCTTGCCTTTGTGGAAAGTGTCTAGTTACTCTCACACCTTGGCTTGGCTTAAGCAGGTGCTATGGTTTGACTGTGTCCCCCCAAAATTCATATGTTGAAATCCTGACTTCCAAAGATGCTGGTATTAAAAGGTAGGGCCTTTAGGGGTGCTTAAGTCATGAAGGGGGAGCACTCATGAATGAGATTAGTGTTCTTATAAAAGAGACCCCACAGCACTCCCTAGCCCCTTCCACCATGTGAGGATACAATGAGAAGTCTATGACCCAGAAGAACGCCTTCAGTAGCACCTAACCATGCTGGACCCTGAACTCAGACTTCCATTCTCCAGAACTGTGACCAGAAAAAGTTTGTTGTTTAAAAGCCACCCAGTCTGTGGTATTTTTCATAGCAGCCCAAACGGACTACGAGAGCAGGTCTGACAGGAAGGGGCTCTGTTTCAGCTGTGGATCTTTGCTGGAGTCTGTATCTTCTGGGGGTTGGACAGACCGCCCCACTGCAGAGTTAGACAAATAAAAGGAAAAATAGATACTCTTGCTCTGAGATACCAACACCTGCACACACACACACACACACACACACACACACACACGCATGCACATGTGTGTCTCTATCACTTGTGAGTTTGTGCTGAGTTAGCTTGCCTGAGTTGATTAACCTTTCTGAGCCTTGGTTGTCTTGTTTATAAAATAAGAAAAATAAAAGGGCCAAATCATAATTCTGTTTTAAGGATTAATGGGGGAAAATGTACATCAAGCACTTACTTAGCACAACACCTAGAATAATTCAAAGTGTTCGGTAATTATAACAATAACAATAATGAAATCTCCTCTTTCCCGACCAAGAAGCTTCAGCCCCTCAGCACTCTACAAAAAGTCAGAGCTGACTCCACTTGGACTTTTCCATCAGGTTCCCTATGAGGCAGAAGTACAATGTAAGTTACAGGCTTTTCATATCTGTCGTTGCAAATAAGAACTGGAATTGAGACCATCGGCAGTTGTCTGAGTTTGAGGGGACTTGCCTTCTCATTTTACAGATGAGGATACAGAGGCCCAGAGACCTAGGGCACCTGGGCTAACGTACTAAGACCAGAGACTAGCTATTATGACCCTTGGTCTTGTGATCTTTTCATTTACCCATTCAGCATTTGTCAAGTGCTTAAATAAGGCGGTTCTTTGAAGAACTGGGAAAAGGGTAAGGGCTAGAGTCCCTGCTCTCAGTGGTCTTTGTTGCTAAGATTGCAAGAAGCACTGGGAGCTAATATCAAAGGGAGAAAGACTTCCGGCTGCTCAGAAAGAGTGTCTCCCCATGGTTCTCATCCCTCCCGGAACGCAGCTCAAACCAATCCAGCACAAATCCTGAGAAGCAATCGGCAGCGTGCACAGGACCGAACCAAGGCCTCCATGCTGAGGCCTCTGCTTCAGGCCCTCCTTCCTTCTGAGTCCCTCTCTTTCTGACTGAAGCGTGCATGTTTTTGCTCCACTAGTCAAAAAGCCTTAATTAACAAGGGACCAATAGTTTCATAAATCTCAAAAAAGGACCAATATTTGCCAGATATCCTCTCACTTGTATCCCTATTAGGTGAAACAAGAGAAAGACTCCCAATGACTGTTACTCTGGAACTCACAGTGTACGATCTATTTACTGAAACAAACACTGGCTACAAAGATGCCGCCTTCACCACCATTTTAGAAGTGGGACTTTTCATGCCCAGAGCTGCAGAAGGTATGGATGTCATGCTAAACGTGACAGTTGCAGTGTGGGAGTCGCCCCTGATTCAAACACAAGCACTAGGGACACGGGGATCTCCTTTGGGCTTGTTCACTGCTGCACCTCCAGGGTCCAGAATAGCACCCAGACATCATAGCCAATAAATATTTAGTGAATGGATAAATGCACCAAGTATGAACAGTGGAGTCAAAGAACCATCTAGTGAGTTTGGGCAGTTACTTGCCTTCTCTGTCTGCACCCAGATTCCTTATCTTGAAAAAGATTGTAATTGTTGTGAGGATTATTGGTTTCATTGTATAAATCTGTTTAAAACAGGGCTGATCAATATGAAATATTTTTGAGTATAGATCTTCCCACCGATTGTACTTTTTCTTTGTCCTCACAGGGCATTGGCAAACATTCAGCAATTTAACAGATATATCTACAATTTATTTTATTTTTAATGTTTATTTTTCTGAAAGAGAGAGAGAGAAAGCAGGGAAGGGGCAGAGAGAGAGGGAGACACAGAATCCAAAGCAGACTTGAAACTCTGAGCTGTCAGCACAGAGCCAGACTTGGGGCTCAAACTCATGAACTATGACATGGTGACCTGAGCCAAAGTTGGATGCTTAACCAACTGAGCCACCCAGGCACCCCCTCTAAAATTTATTTTAGTTAAATGATCATATTAGAAAAGTTCTGAAAGGTTTTTTTTTTTGTGGTCATTGTTATTTGTTTTTGTTTTGTTAAAAGGTCAGATGCCAATAGGTGCTTGACTTTACTACCATTATTTTATATGAAGTGTGACTTTTGCGTTCAGACCCACATGTGCTACCAAAAGAACCAAGTCACATTTCCATGCTTTTCTGGGGTTGACCCTCCTTTACAAAACTGGGGCAACCAACCTCCTAGACATGCTGATGACTCCCTAGTAGTGAGCGCTTTGTGGGAAGAAGGCCTCAAAGAGCTTTCCAGATGGTGAGCTGACCAGGCCAGTCTCCTCAGGCCACTCACCTAGACCCCTCCAAAAGCTTCATCTCAATTAATAGCAAAGTACATATGATCTTTATTAAAAAGAAAGAAAGAAAGAAAGGAAGGAAGGAAGGAAGGAAGGAAGGAAGGAAGGAAGGAAGGAAGGAAGGAAGGAAGAAAGAAAGAAAAACAGCTAGCAAAATGTGGGATACTTAGTGGCTAAGACAGTGGGAGTAACTGGGAGACATGAATTCAAGTCTCATAAAATAGCAGTAAAGGCAAGTGGCATCATATTTAGCGTATGAAAGAGAAGAACAGAAAAAGTACTTGAGAACCAGAAATGGGATCCAATTGCTGCCTCCTGGATCCACAGCTTGGGCAACAGCACACCCACCTGAAGTTCTCTATAAAAAGCCAATGCATTGAGAAAACTGTCATTCCCAAATCCAACTGCTGAATATTGATGTGGCTTCGGACATTGTATTAGTAATAACAAACATTTGCACACAAGAAAGTATAGCAAAAATAGCATGGAGTTTGGACTCCGAAAGACGTAAGTTTAAGTACCAATAGTGTGATCTTAAACAAGTTGTTTATCTCAACATCAGTTTGTCCTTTAAAAAATGGAGTCAAGGATGGCACCCCAGCAGTGTTGTTGTGAAAATGATAGACAGTATCTGTAAGCTTCCAGAAGATTGCCTAAGTCATAAGCGGTGCTTAATAAAGGATGAGATGATGACAAGGATGATGATGAGCTTCCCTATTCAGAAAACACGTTCTCAAGTTAAGCAAACACTACCTTTCCCCCAGAAATGTTAGTACTTGTGAAAATTTGAGGTGCTAAAATTTCACAGCTTATCACGGCAGCTTTTCTGGGAGGACCGAATTATAGAAATTAAATTGGCCATATTCATGTGACCATAACTTTAAATGGCCCAAACTAACCATTCCCATCTAAAACAGTTTTTCTTTCCCATCAGCTTAAGACAAACACACACACACACACACACACACACACACACACACACACACGCATGCTTACCCCAGCAATTCATTTCTCATTTTGGTTTGGGATGGCGCCAGTTGGGAAAAGGGTTCAGAGTGTGTTTATTGCCTCTTTGTTCTCAAGCATTTTCTGGGGCCTCCTGGCAGCTCGTGGGTCTGCAGCAAGCAGCAAAGCCCTCCGGGGTTGCAAAGCCCAGACAAATCCCAGGCTCTGACCATTGCCTAGGGCTGGGGTAGAATGGCTGGAAACCTCTGCCCTCCCACCCCAAACTTCTGCTCAGAATTCTGAGCAAACACAGGGCAGGAGCTGAGCTTTGGGCCCCCCAGGGCTTGTTCTTACTGGTATTGTTTTGGAGTCTGCAATGCTGCCTCTTGCCAGGCCCCAAACTGGACCTTTCCCCTGATACTGACTGCGACAGATTCTAGAGTCTCTGTTGTTTGGTCTCAGTAAACAATTGTTTGGCAGAATGAGCATGTGTGTGTGTGTGTGTGTGTGTGTGTGTGTGTGTGAAGCCCTTCATACCTGGTCTTCATTAATGACACTAGGGATTGTAGACACCACAGATGCCCTGATTCCAGGTGGCCCATGGGTGCTTTTCCAGAGAAATTACCCAAACACTTAGCACCAGCACAAGCCCCCAGGGCTGACCCCATTTGGGATTCTTACTCTAAGCCTGCAGGTGAAAAAAACTGTTCAGCCCAGGCTGAGGCAGGCCATCCTAGTGCTCTCCACCCCTGCCATGGTTGTGCCACTTAAACCTGTGCTGTCGTGGATGTGTTAAAAGGTCATAGAGCTCAGTGGTCCAGAGCACCACCTTTAGCCTTAGGTCCAAATCTGGCTTTGCCATTTTGGGGAGCTCTGTGACCTTGAGCTAAGCATGTAATCTCTCTTTGCCCCAGTTTCCCCAAATGTAAAGTAAGTGTAAGGATATTAACGCCTACCTGGTAGTGCAGTTGTGAAAGTTACATGAGGTGGTGGGTGGAAAGGGCCTGACACGTACTGATAGTAAAAAGTAGAATCAGAACGTAAATTGCCGGAAGACTCAGTACTCCTTACGTGTCTTGGGCTTTGTTTTAGTGAGTTCCCAGCAACTCCCTCAAAAGGTTACGCGTAATGAGTGTGAATTAATATGGGTTTCTGTGGGAGTTGTTACATCACTGATATTTTTTCAGCTTCAAGAATGGTGGGATTGATCAAATAACTAATTGTGAGATGTATTTTAAGTGTCAGGCATTGTTAAGGTGTGAGTCTGCAGAAATAAAAAAGCCTGGGTCACCGTCCCCACTGTACACACAGGATAGGGAGAGACTGAGGTATCTTTTCAGATATTGACAACATCCAGGGTGACTGGGCTATGGCACAGGTATTATAGAATGCTGGAGGCATCAGTGGTTTCCTGGGAGGGTCCACCACGGAGCAGGGGTGGCCATGGAGAAAGGTCTTAAAGAATGAATAGGGACTAACCTAGAAGAGAAAAATGCGGCAGGTGATTCTAGACAGAGTGAATATGCAAGGGCACAAAAGCAGCAAAGAAAATGCCATCTTTAGAGAAGGGTAAATAGTTCTCTGCAGTCAGAACACAACAGGAGAAAGTTGTCTGACATGACAGACTGTAGGTAAATCTATTCGGCTGTAACAGTTTGGCTTAGGCCACTTGATGAAATAAATCACTGATGAGATGTCAGCCTGGCATGCCATTAACTCTCGGTGCTCCCCTCAACCCCAGCCACAGAGGCAGGAAGGCAGTAATGGGAACAGTCAAGGCTTAACTTGATTTAAATGGTTCTCTCAGCTCTTTTTCTGCCATGTAAACAAATGTCTTCTCTAAGTGCAGTTTCTTCATCTGTAAAATGGGAATGGGGCGGGGTGACTCTTCTTCCATTTTAGGGAACTTCCTGCAAATCTCAGTCTCCTCACCCACTGATGAAAATATTCAGGGCATCGTTTGAATAGAGTGTTCAACATACCCTTCTAGAAGATTATACAAAGTGCCTTGGCAGAAATCAACTTGACTTTTCACACATGGTAATGGACATCTTGAATGAATTTTTCCCACTCTCCTCATGGCCCCGTGTGACTTTTCTATGTCACCCTCTGCTCCCACCTGCAGGATGATGAACCATCAAACCTAAACTATTGCTTCCACTTCTGATTCCTCTGAGAAGGGATCTCATATTACGGCTCCGAGGGAGGCAACATTAGCCCAGGTGAAAGTACTTAATTTCCTCCCGTCATCCTCCCTCGTCCTTCTCTCCCCCACCCCCCCAAAAACGCAGCTGAAATCTATCAGAGCCTTAAGTGACGAGCCAACGGACCTTGTTAAGTCATCGGGCCCATCGATGAGAGTGGACTGACAACCGGAGGCTTCTTTCCTTTCTGGTCCCAGAAAGACATTCTCTAGATTCTATCAGCAGTGAAATTCTCTCAGTGCCTACTCTGACTCTCTTTCCAAAATCACAGCTTGACTTCCCGAAACCGTGGCCAGCCCCTGCTTCCTGCACAAGCTGCCTGAAAATCACCCGTCAGAAAATCTTCAGGGCACTGCCGGGTCTGTGTAATGACAGTCCCACTCTTCACGCGAGGAAACTGAGCCACAGCAGATACAAGGGGAATATTCCAGACCCATATTCTTCAGCAGAAAAGAAAAAAGCCTTTAGTGCCATTATTTATGGCTTGAGATCCTGGAGCTCCTTTTTCCAAAGCAACCTCAGGAAGGCAGCACATGTAGTCTGAGAGTGGGTAGGTAGAGGGACAGATAACATAAGCTGCAGGCAGATATGTAGATAAATCTGTTTATATTATACATATATGCTTATAAATTGTATGAATTTATATATTTACATATTATATACTTATAAAATATAAATACAAATAATATAAACATAAATAAAATATAAACATAAATATTTTAATATATATTTATAAATGTTTATTCATTTATTTATCAGCAAAATCCCACTGGCCCAATGGGACTTGACCCGAGTTTCTTACTGAAACCTGTTCCTTCTACCAAAATGATAAGAAAATTTTTCACATGAGAAAATGAAAGACTCCAGAGGAAAATGTGTTTTTAAACCCTAGCTAACCGAAAGAGGCTGTTCTTCCTTCTTATTCCACACTTGCGTAAAAGCTCTTGGCTATTTGAGTGTTTGCTTCCTGATTCACGATTGTCCCTCCCTTCTACTTAGCTAATTTATTAAACACCCCCTCCGCTCTGGGAACCCAGCATCACACAAACAATGGCACAGAGAGGTCTTTAAGAAAACAGACTCAGTGTGCTTAAAAGGAGAAAACACAGTTAAAAGAATTGATTCTGACTAAACTATTGTAGAAACAATGGTGCAACCAGTTTGTTTTCTTCCATGGGCTTTGCCTTGGCTCTGATGTCAGTGGACCCAGCCCTAAAAGCACTTCTTAGTAAAATCCACATACCTGGAGCCTGGGGAGCTGTGTGGAAAGAGAAGAAAGCCTCTGAGGTCTGTGTCCTAGCTCACTTGGGGAAAGCGGGAATAGCACCCACCAGGCAGTGGGTCTTCAAGTGAACAGAGACAGCTCAAACAAAGCCGTATGCTCGAGGGGACCAGGAGCCCATAAACCTCCTTCTTTTTAAAAAAAAAATTTTTTTTTCAACGTTTTTATTTATTTTTGGGACAGAGAGAGACAGAGCATGAACGGGGGAGGGGCAGAGAGAGAGGGAGACACAGAATCGGAAACAGGCTCCAGGCTCTGAGCCATCAGCCCAGAGCCCGACGCGGGGCTCGAACTCACGGACCACGAGATCGTGACCTGGCTGAAGTCGGACGCTTAACCGACTGTGCCACCCAGGCGCCCCTAAACCTCCTTCTTATATGCAGACATCCTGGAAACAACCTTGGGACTGCCAAGAAATGGAGACCTGAACCAATTTTACTTGGTTCTTTTTTTTTTTAATTCATTTATTTTGAAAGGGAGAGAGAGAGAGAGAGAGAACACAAGCAGTAGAGGAGCAGAGACAGAGGGAGAGAGAGAATCCCAAGCAGGCTCTGTGCTGTAGGCACAGAGCCTGATGTGGGGCTCAAACTCCCAAACCGTTGAGATCATGACCTGAGCCGAAATCAAGAGTCAGACGCTTAACCGACTGACCCTCCTGGGCGCCCTTTACCTGGTTCTTAAGAAGGAAAACTGCTTCCCTGGGTTACACATGAGGCTGAGTCATAGACTGCGTGCCATCTTTCTGTTCCCTGAAGTTCAGGGTGTGACCTCACTGTTGACTGACCCCCATAAACCATGTCCCATCCCCTTCTTCTTCCCTACCTCCCACAACAGAGGCCACAGCTTAATGTTCTGTCTCTCGCAGCTAGACAGAGCCAGATCACCCCATTTTGCCCATAGAATGCAAGCAGTGGACTCCTGGATACTGCTACCAGAATAAATTTTTTCCAAGAAAAAGGCATCATCTTGGTGAGCACAAACCTTGCCATTCATTCTTCTTGCTGCCTTAAATATGCCACTCTCAGGTATCAGCCACCTTACAACTGACAAATTGATAAAGAAGATGTGGTATATACACAGTGAAATACTACTCAGTGATGAAAAAGAATGAAATATTTCCATTTGCAACAACGTGAATGGAACTAGAGTGTATTATGCTGAGTGAAATAAGTCAGTCAGAGAAAGACAAATTATCAAATGATTTCACTCATATGTGGGATTTGAGAAACACAACAGATGAACATAGGTCAAGGGACAGAAAAATAAGATAAAAACAGAGACAGGGGCAAACCATAAGAGACTCTTAAATACAGAGAACAAACTGAGGGTTTCTGGAGGGGAGGTGGGTGGGGGGATGGGTTAAATGGGTGATGGGCATTAAGGAGGGCATTATTTTGGATGCGCACTGGGTGTCATATGTAAGAGATCAATCACTGGGCTCTACTCCTGAAGCCAAGACTACACTGTATTTTAACTAGCTTGAATTAAAAAAAAAAAAATGTTGGAATTCAAACTTGGGTCTCAGCCACCTCCTAGACCAATCACTTCTTTGGTCCGCAAATTACAGCCAGCAATAAGGAACCAAAATGTTAGGCAGTGAGGAACAGAGAAAAGTGCACTGGGGAGAGATCTGAGCTCAAGTGCTTGCTCTGTCCTGGCTGTGTGGCTTTAAGTTAGTCAGTTCACCTCTCTGAGTCTCTGTGATATTGTGATTTCTAATATGAAATAAATTATTTGCTTTTTGTCCCATTCCTAAACACTCTTGGAATTTCCTAAGTGATGGGAGTCATAAAAGTATCTTTTTTAGATACTTATATGCCAGATACTTATATGGCACCTATAAGGTGCCATACTTATAGTAGGGCACCTGGGTGGCTCAGTCAGTTGGCCTCTGATTTCAGCTCAGGTCATGATCTCATGGTGTGTGGGTTCAAGCCCCATGTCGGGCTCTGTGCTGACAGCTCAGAGCCTGGAGCCTGCTTCGGATTCTGTGTCTCCCTCGCTCTCTGCCCCTCCCCCGCTTGCGCTCTGTCTCTCTCTCTTAATAATAAATAAATATTAAAAATTTAAAAAAAAAACCCAAAAACTAAAGGATGGGATTCAGAGAGCTTCTGGGTTGGTGAACACCTGGCAGTGCAGGGAGAGCGATGTGCCTGGAGAGGGCATGGGTGAAGCTCTGTGCCCTTTCCCTGTGCTTGCCCCGTGCATCTCTTCCGTCCAGCTCTTCCTAAATTATATCCCTTTATAACAAACTAGCAATCTAACAAGTAATCTAATAACTACCAATCTAATAAGCAAAATAAGTGTTCTTGAGTTCTGTGAGCCACTCTAGCAAATGAATCAAATGTAAGGAGGTCATTTGAACCTCCAACTTATAGCAGTTGGTCAGAAGCACAGGTAACAATCTAGACTTATGATTGGCAACTGAAGAAGGGGGCAGTTTTGTAGGACTGATTCTTTAACCTGTGGGATTTGACACTATTTCTAGGTAGATAGTGTCAGAACTGAGTTGAATTGTAGGACACCCAGATGGTTGGTGTGGGGGAAAATCCACACGTTGGACTTGGGTGCAGAATTAGAGTTGCATTTTCCTTATATATGAGAACTAGCCTGGGAAACTTCTGATGTCCATTCCAGTGGCCAGTGTGGTTATGATTCTAGAATATGGACATATTCCACCCCCGTTCCTCCTAATAAGCCACGATATCCTCAAAGTCCTTCTGAACCTACCTGTGACTCTGACTCCTTGGAAGAAGCAAGCTGATGCCCCAGAACATCCATGGTTCCATTCTCATTTCTGCTGGACACTAACTTCCGGATGCACTGTGAATGTGGGTCCCAAGGAAAACTTGGGGCAAACTCCCAACCACTAAGGAAAGAGCCCGATGGTGTGGTAGGATTTGTTTCCAAAGATGAGAAGTCAGGTCCTTCCCCCACTACAAGTCATTTGGCTGTCTGAGCCCAGGTTTCCTTTGTAAAATCAGGATAGTACTAAAAATCTCCCTCATCCTAGTTCCAGTCGTGGTGACTGTGAAATCATGTGACATAAGGCACCAGGAATTCACTTTTAAAATGATAAATTTGTCATTATCTAGGGCTTAGCAATGTTCAGATAGGCCTGAGTAAAGAAAGTGATTTTACGCCTGGCATGTAAAAAGTTCGCATCTCATTGTATGCAATGCAGAGACGTTTCAAGGCAGGCCTGTGCTGCTCAGCTGCACTCACTTCCTGGCCCATTATTGTGGGTGCTCCTCCTTTACTCAAACAAACAAAATCCAAAGGCGACAAAACAACACAACAAAGGAGTGAGGGAAAGTACAGAGGAATCTCTCTCCTCAGAGGAATCTCTCTCCTCCACATTCACCATCCCACCAGCCTCCGTCTGACCTCATGGGCTGCGGCGTAATCCCATTTTTTGAAAAACAACAAATGCTCTGTCCTTATCAGACACCTTCCCAGCATGCTTTGTGATTCATCCGCTTCTTTTAATAGAAAGTATGTTAATGTAGGCACTGATGCTTGGGTCTATGGTCCCCTTAGAGGAAAACATATCACCGTCCAAAACTCAAATTGAAACGACTTCAACTTAGGATAGCCAGAAGACCAGGGATTCAGTTTTCCATTCAGAACTTTTCTCTCCCTTTGTTTTCTGGGATCTCCGACCAAAAGGTGCTTGAGCTCCAGAGCTCCGTGGGCAACTCAAGTTTCCATGCTACAGCCCATGTCCGTGGGTCGGACTCCTTCAAAGTGACCGAGGAGGCTTTTCAGAAGCCAAAGGAAAGATGGCCATTTTCCTCCATAAAACACTGCTCTTCCATATTGCCATTAAAAAAGCTGTGCCCAGGGAAAATATCAAAGTGATTTCGTGCTACTGGGTTCTGATATTGATCTTTTCACTCTCTCGATGGTTCCCATCCGGAAAATAATCTAACCGCTCAGGGTTTGTTGTTTGTTGGAGGCGCGAGATTTCCAATCCCTGCCTCTCTGAGAGCTGCTCCACGCACAGGAAGCTGGATACTGTAACAGCACAATGAGACTGACCAGATTAACAACCGGTGCGAGGAAACTGTTGGCAGGGTAGAGCCTGATGCGTCGTGCTGACCATTATGCCTCACACCCCCGTGTGGCCTTGCTCTCCCACTGTGCCATCTCCTCAGACAGCACCTAGCTTTGGAAAAGCCCACCGTTCTCCATGACCACACACCACTGTGGTTATTCAGGCTGCCCATTGTGCAGTGTCCGTGGCCTAATAGGAAGCTTTGGTCCTAGCGTGAACCCATTTTCAGGAAAGACACATGGTGTGCAAGAGGAAGTAGACATAGTGGTTTGCGCCCAGGTTCAAGACCAACTGCATGGATTCAATCTTATCTCTGCCTCTCACTATCTCTGGCATTGTAGACAAATATCCCTTTTTCTCTCATGGCCTAGCTGTTAAAAAACAGAATGCCAGCACAGATCTCCCTGAGTTGCTGTGAGGGTTAAATTGGCATGAAGCACTAAGAACTGTGCTAGGTATATAGTAAGCACTCAGTAAGTGTTAGCTATTATTATCTTTTTAAATGTGGAGAAAAGAGACAACTACCATTTATTGAGCAGTCCTCTAGTCCAGACACGGGTGCTAAGCACTTTACATTCGTTATTTAATCCTGGTAGCCACTCAATGAGATACAAGTCATTATGCACATTTTTACTGAGCAAAGAGATTGAGTAACTTGCCCAAGGCAACAATGCTAGTGAGTGGTACATCTGGGACAGGATCTGAACCCAGTTCTGTCTGATCTGAAATCCTTTGGGTAGGCCTGTATAGGGGAAGCAGTATTGTTTCAAGAGAACTGTAACTGAATTATGGTGATGACCAACAGCAAAACAAATGTCAAAGAAGGGTGTTAATGCAAGGAGCATCTGCTGGTGGAGTGCAGGGCCCGGCTCAGTAGCTGATGTAAGACAAATATCCTTGGGGCGCCTGGGTGGCTCAGTCGGTTAAGCAGCCGACTTCGGCTCAGGTCATGATCTCGCGGTCCATGAGTTCAAGCCCCGCGTCAGGCTCTGTGCTGACCGCTCAGAGCCTGGAGCCTGTTTCAGATTCTGTGTCTCCCTCTCTCTGACCCTCCCCCGTTCATGCTCTGTCTCTCTCTGTCTCAAAAAAAAAAATAAAATGTTAAAAAAAAATTAAAAAAAAAAAAGACAAATATCCTTTTTTTCAAATATACTAGAAGAAAGTGACAGATGCCATAGGTTGACCAACCCAGCTGTCATTCCCAGTCACATTCCCCCTTTCCCACAGAATCTCGATTTTAGTAGAGTAACAATGCATCCATCCCTAAGAAATGAGTCATGGCCTCTCACTCCCGTTTGCTAGATACCTTCCCGTCCTTCCTTACGTGGTCAGACACTGAGGATACAAGGGAAATTTTCCTGAGGCTTCAGAAAAAAGCTTATTTCTTAAAGTCCAGAAATCTAGAGCCTAATAAAAAGAAGGTCTTTTGCCCCGGCCTCTTCTTTCTTTAAGCTTGAGATGCTCATGCAATGTCTGGAACTGCAGCTGCCATCTTCAGATCACGAAGCACGAGAACAAAAGCCATTAACTCTGAGGATGGCAGAGAAAGATGGAAAAAGCATGGAAGGATAACCAAGTGACTGAACAAACTCTGAGACTTCTTAACTAAGTAACAAAATAATTATGAGTTCATTCACTCCTAATACTTAGTCAAGTGTTCTGTTCCTAACTGACGGATGGAAGGAAGTGAACGCTTACTTAGCCTAGTCAGGATTAAACTCCTCCGTCTTCGCTCTCATGATCCATGGCTCGTACCTCATTCTGCCTGATGTTTCCAAGGCTACTTGTTTACACAACTTTCCTCTTTCCCTTTTTTAGCTGACACTACCTCCCCCAGAATCACCCATGCCAAGCTATTTGAAGGAAGGAAGCTTGAATCATTTTTTTATCCACTGCCCCCGCTCCCTAGCCCCACCTGCCATAGTGACTTCCTATACCATTCCATCCTGAATCGTCACGTCCATCGCAGACAGAAAGGCCAGCATACACACACAGGCACACATGTGTGCACACACGTACATACACAGAACCACATATGTTTATCGACCTGAAGCAGGAATCACGGGGCTACAAGTGCTGAACCCCTGTTCGAGGTCTCAACATGCTGGAAAGAAGATAGAGTGATGAGAATAAGTGGGAAGAAACCAATTGGAAAAAAAAAAAAACACAACTAGGAAGCATGGGAAGAGGGAGAGCCAGAAAATAAGCCAGCGTGGCAACAGCTCAAGGGCTTGACATGGGCGAGATTTACTGCACTAATATGTTGGGCTGCCTGCCGTAATTAGTTTCTGTGAAAACCGTATCTCCTAGCTCAGATTCAATTAAATCATATGGTGTTTATTTGAGAGCTTTCTTATTACATGATGGGAGGGCTGGCAGGGCCCCAAGCTCAGCTAACCCACCTGTCCCTCGCCTGGCACAATTTATGTGCCAGTCACACTGTTTTCCGGTGGTCAGGCAGCAAGGAGATGAATGGGTGAGTGTTTGTCCCGACAGAGACACGGGAAGATGCCACGTGAGGCAAGCATGGCCCTGAATGATGTCGTTTTCTTCAAACCCTGAAAAGAAAACACGTACCAGAAATAGTTAACCCAGTGTTTGATCCAGACATTGGTTATCTTATAGTCCCTTTGGGTGGAGGGGGCAAAACCAGAGGGATTGCTTCTCAAAAATCATTTGTTAAGAACAAGCGACAGGTCTGTTAGAGAAGATTCTGATGAGATAGGAAAGAAAAGCATCTTATTCAGAAAATTCATCTGCCTGAGATTTCCTGATCACTGCACAGTGGTGCTTTTGACCGAATGCACTTTCTGTGCCACTCTTCATCGCCTGAGAATGAATAAACATTCCCTCAAAGTGCCCTCAGTATGAGACACGTGCGTGTGGTGAGCTCTTGGGAGGAGAAGAGAGTCCCAGTCAGAATGAGAAAACAGAGGTTTCTGCATGACACCATGTTTAGCAGCAAGGGCAGTCTCTTCCTCCTGAAACTGAAATCAATATCAAATTAAATCCGTGTGCTTCATTTCCACGGGTAACTTCTAGACTTCTTTCATAGCCAGTCACGATGTCTTCACCCTCATCTGTTCACTTGCATGGTGCATGAGTGTGTGTGCGTGTGTGTGTGTGTGTGTGTGTGTGTTTGTTTCTCTGCCTGCGAAGTACATGTTCCCGTGGAGAGAAACAGCATAACACATCAGCTGCTCCCTGTTCCTAAAGAGTTAGCAAGAAAATCATCTTTGAAACTAAGATCTGCAGGAAAGAAGAGTAAAAGATAATTCTTTAATTCTGAAACTCCCCGTGTGCGGCTCATCAGCTCTGTCACCTGGGCCAGGTCTGTTAAGGGAATATTGAACTCGAGCAGAATCTGTCCTAAAATCTTAGGCTGAGTTTCTGAGGATGCTTTTCTCTCCTTGTTCTCGTTTTGGCGAGTGATTATTTGCTTTTGTCTCGATCTTCTAATTCCCTCATTTCACGTGTTTGAATCTTTCTAGGAGACGGTGATTCTTTGTGGAGGTTGTACTTGAGAACATGACATAAAATAATAATTTTAAAAGCTTTCCAAAACTTGAGACAATAGAATGAACTTTAATGCAGTTTTTCCCCAGGATAGTTTTTTTTTCTTTCTTTCTTTTTAAAATGTGATTCTTGGGGCGCCTGGGTGGCGCAGTCGGTTAAGCGTCCGACTTCAGCCAGGTCACGATCTCACGGTCCGTGAGTTCGAGCCCCGCATCAGGCTCTGGGCTGATGGCTCAGAGCCTGGAGCCTGTTTCCGATTCTGTGTCTCCCTCTCTCTCTGCCCCTCCCCCGTTCATGCTCTGTCTCTCTCTGTCCCAAAAATAAATAAACGTTGAAAAAAAAATTTTTTTTAAATAAAAAATAAAAAATAAAATATGATTCTTTTCTGCCAATGGGTGGTCCTCACTTTTCTGTGACTATCCTTAAACCCAGCTTTGCTCCTTCCTTGGCTTAACTTCTGCTCTTTACCCGGAAACATGAAAGCATCTCAGTTGTAAAAAGAATCACAGTCAAAAGCAAACCAACAATCCACCAGAAAATATGACATCAGTTAAACGGTAACAGAAGCATTGTGTTTCTTTAAATAAAAGCACACAACCTGTAGCATCAGAAGAAAAAAACTAACATTACTGAGACCTGATCAGATGGTAGACACCTTAAATACATTCAAACAACAACCTGCAATGCAGTTATTACATTTTGTAAGTGAGGAAGCCAGAGTGTGGGGAGGGGAAGTCATTTGCCCAAAGTAACCCAATGACGAGCCAAGAGTGAACCCTTGTCAACAGAACTCCCAGGTCTGGCACACTGTTTACCTATGGGCCGTAGAACACATTCCCGCTCCCCCTACATATCTTCACTCTTTCACGCCCCCACCCCCTCCTGTGGTGCCAAGTGCAGCGCATGGGCCGTCCAACAAGAAGTTGATGATAAAGGGCCTGGGAGTGAACGACATCAATCAATGTCCGACGTAAACCCCAATAGCACAGCTCATGTCTCTAGGCTGTCAGACACCCAGCGTGCGGAACGTCCCTGATGACTACTGGATTCCACCATGAGGAAGGGGAGTTCACCATCCCTAAAGGAGAGAGCAGCACTTACGAATTCATTTCAAAATGGTATCCTATCCCACGTGGTCCTGTGCAGTGGCCTTGCTTAGTCCCTTATCCTGTGAGCCTAGAAAAGAGATCTTTGACCTCTTTCCATTTGGAAAAGAGGAAGTTGGGATTATGACTCTAGTAAGGCTGTCTGTTCCATTATCTGGCATTGGAAGAAGCAGAGGATTCAAGTCTGTGCCTGTGTTCTCAGCTTGGGAAACAGCCATATGTCAGACACACTTACAGTTTCTCACAAAACCAACCTCATGTGCTGGCCCCAGCCCTGACCAGGGGACAGATGGTTTATTCCAGCACATTCAGCCCAGAGGAAAGGTTACTCCTGCCTGTCTCCTAACTATGGTATTGTCTGTTTCATCCCTGTGCTGATTAAGAGTGCAGACTCCACAGCCAGACTGACCCCCAGCTATGCCACTTACTGACTGTGTGACCTTGTGTAATCACATAGTATCTCTGTATTCTCTCTATCAACTGGAGAAGGGATAAGGGTACCTTTACCCTAGGTAATCACGAAGGTTAAATGAGGTACTGTATGCAACTTCTTAGAACAGTGCTGACTTTAGTCAAGGCTCTAGATATGATAGCTATTTCTAATGAAATTGCTAATATGGCTCCTGATGAGTTTTAGAAAAGGTAGCCTCCAGAAAGCCTTCCTTGAACCTGCTCAATTCTCAAAAGTACACAAGAGGCTGAGGGGCACCGGGTGGCCCAGTTGGTTAAGTGACCAATTCTTGGTTGCGGCTCAGGTCATGATCTCCCGGTTCATGAGTTTGAGCCCCACATCAGGCGCTGTGCTGACAGAATGGAGCCTGCTTGGGATTCTCTCTCTCCCTCTCCCTCCTTGCTCACTCACTCTCTCCTTCTCAAAATAAATAAGTAAACAACAACAAAAACAGCCTGAGAAGCCAAGATCTCATGGCAGATACTCAAAATGTGAAGCTGTGTGCTAAAAGGCAAGGAGCCCTGAATTAGACATTATCCCCTGTCTGCCTACATGAGCCATAGGACCCCACACATATCACAGGACCTCCTTAGACCTCCTCATTCCCACCTGTCATGGATAGAATTATGTCAAACCAAAATTCATATGTTGAAACCCTAACCCCCAGTGTGATAGCTTCTGGAGATGGGAACTTTGGGAGCTAATTAGGGTTAGATGAGGTTACAAGTGTGGGGCCCTCATGATAGGATTAGTGCCCCTGTAAGAAGAGACACCCGACAGCTCTCCGTCTCTCTCTGTTCTATGTGAGGACACAATCAGAAAGCAGCTGTCTACAAGCCAAGAAGATGACCATCCATGCTGGCACCTGGATATTGGACTTCTAGCCTCCAGAACTGTGAGAAAGTAAATGTCTGTTGTTTAAGCCACACAGTCTGTGGTATTTTGTTATGGCGGCCAAGCAGACTAAGATACTACCTGCACCTGAAACCAGTCATTCTTACAGCTCCTTCCCCGCATGCTAGCAGAGGGAGGGGTTTTCACATAAGGGTCAGGGGGAGGGTCCTGCATAAGATTCCACTGCAGAAAGGGCTCCAAGACCAGTAATTAAAAACAAAAATTTTTAAGTGTATTTATTTATTTTGAAAGAGAGAGAAAGCCATCATGGGAGGGGCAGAGAGGGAAAATCCCAAGCACACCCCGTGCTCTCAGCACAGACGAGGCCAATAATTATGTAAGGACCACCACAATAGGTGATTGCAAGGACCCCTCGCCATCTGGCAGGGCTTCTGCAGAATCCATGTGTAAGAACTCTTAGCTCCGTTGGCTTGGAACTCCTCCTAGAGAGTAGTTGGAGTAGCATAGAACACTGCCAGAACACACACAGTAGTTCACATAACTTAGTTTTCCATGGAGCTGATGTTTTCCCTTTCTTATGTCATCAGTTTGGTAGGAAATCTTCCTGAAATATACTACATACATCACCTTCTTAACACATATGTGCGTAGGGGTGTCTGGGTGGCTCAGTCAGGTAAGCGTCTGACTTCAGCTCAGGTCATGATCTCTGGTTCGTGAGTTCAAGCCCCACATGGGGCTCTCTGCTGACAGCAGAGAGCCTGCTTCAGATCCTCTGTCTCCCTCTCTCTCTTCCCCTCCTCTGCTCTCTCGCTCTCTCTCTCTCAAAAAATAAACATTTAAAAAATACGTGTGTATATATGCATATATATCTAGCTTTTCTTGACGACATGTGGGTGTCATTCCGAACACCAATAAAACAAGACCTTCAGTGGCTTTTGAGATATGCAATACTCTTTGCCTCCAGTATCATTTGGGGGTGCTAAAGGACCCCAACCTACAGTCCTACTAGATGTTATTCTCTGTGTTGACTGTGACCAGTTGCCTCTGCATAATGCATCGTCTCACTGGTTTTTAGTGAGGAGGTCCTCAGAATGGCTTCACATCACTCACTTGGAATAAAATGCACGGACCTTCGGAGCCAGCTATTGTTCCCGACGGCCCTTATACCTTCCCCTAACTAGACTTGCACCTATGGGTTCCCCTCTCTGCTACGACGTGGGGTGCTGGTGATCTAACTGCCAGGTTGTGGGCACTACTGTAGATGGAACTGCTCTGAGGGCCCAAGAACTCAGCGATGTCAGAATGGGACATAAAGTACTGGAAATGGAGAGGCCTGCTATGGATGGTTGTAGACTACCTGATGACCCAATGTGGGAGCCAGACACTGTGGGAGGACCCTGACGGTCAGAGGAGCCAGAAACATTTCTGTCGACGTCACACACTGGGGGCACTTTCGAAGCAGTCAAACAAATGTATTCTGAGTACACGGAGAAATGGAGGATTGAACCGAGAACGCTCTGGGAGGCCTCGTGACCAGTCGCCATGACCGCTACGGGAGCCATGACACTGGGCTCCCGACTGAGAGCCTTCGTGCACCGAGGTGATTTGGGTCCTCTTCGCCCCCTTAGCAAGGCCCTGTTCAGATGAATTGTCTAAATGGTTGTTTCCATGACAACGACTGAGTCTCAGAGGGCCAGCATCAGGAGGCAACGACCATGCCGGAAACAGACCTGAAATTTGCTCCTGATGGAGCCGAAATGAGAGCGCTCCAGGCAGGAGAGCGAAGCGAGGGGGAGGGGGGCAATCCATCACAATCCATCAGAGCAGCTCTGTTCCCCTGCCAGCCCTTCTCAGGGAAATCCTGTCACCGTATTCCTTCACACACCTCACCCCGCTGCTCGAGTTTCTCAGCAGGCTGTGGGAAATGGCTTATGTATACAGTTCTGACTTGATGTTTCTTCCCCGCCGTAAGCGTCAGAAAAGCTGCACTGCTGTGTCTCAAGAGGCTTGAACAATCATAAAATTCCCATTGTTTCGCCATTGCCTTCTCGACCTTCACCAACAGAGGATCATGTGTAGGGAATCTACCTCATTTCCTTTTATTTTGGTTTTGATTCCTTTGCTTTGGGAAAAGTCTTTGTTTCTTTTCAAATGACTTTTGGTTGGAACAGTGAATTCCCCTTGTTGAGACTCTGTCTCGATTTCTCTCTGCCTCTCTCTAACGTTACTCATTTTGTTGCCCCGGAGACGAGATAAAATTCACAGCTCTCTTTTTTTCTCTTCTGTCTCTGTGGTCAAAACTGCATGAAATTTTTAAAACTTGAAACATAGAGAAAATGACCATTTCTTAATTCCAATATTTTGTTTTTCATCTTTTGTTTATTCAGCTTAGAGCCTCAAGGTCAGGTTAAAAGTAAAGTCACACTAAATTGCTCTGGTTTGTTTTCCCAGTTCCAGAAATATCTTCTTAGTCAATCCCTCACCAGGAAGGGATTTCAAAAATACATTAAAACTGATCATTCATTTATGCACACATGTAGTAAATTCTGCTGAGGGCCTTCTACGTGCAGATAGTCTGCTGGATGAACAAGACTCTGTCTTTGCCCTTTAGGAACTAATTAGGGCCGAAAAGGGGATGACAGAGAAGGCAATGAGAATATATGATAAATGCTGTAATAGGAGTGCATGATGGGGTCTGAGGGAGCAGAGGAGGAGCCCCTAATTCAGGGCTGAGAGGAAAAGGGGAAAGAGGTATAAAGGGGAGAGAGAGTGACCAAGGCTGTCCCCCAAGAGAAGAAATTGATGCTGAGCAAAGGCTTATAGGACAGTGGCACTTAAACTAGTTTGGTACTCAGGGAAGTGCCCAGAGAAGTGCCCAGCTAGTTCAGGGAATGTTTCTTGAATCAAGGGGTGGGAGTAGAAAGTATTCTAGGAAGGAATAAAATATATAAAGTCATAAAGGCAAGACAGAGCATGGAATGTTTGGAGTCCCCAGACCGTAACGATGAGAAACTTAGGAAGTGCTGCCCACATGGCATGATTAGACCCTCCCTCTGAGGTGATGGGGAAGAGCATGAAAATATCAGACAGAAGGAGCAGGTCAGAGCTACAGCTGGGGCCAAGAATTGTCCTTGAAAAGCGCCTCAAGCTGCCTAAGTTTTGAGAGGGTGCTTGCATTTGATACGAGGGAGGGAAAGTTGAAGAGAAGCTCCCTCAGTTCACTGGTCTGACAGATGGCGACACCCTGGAGCCGCTGCTTCTGGACATAGGGCCAAATTGCCCGGGGGTAGTGGGACAGAGATGATGCGGTGTGACAGCTGAGTCCAGCACAGGGGCCTGGGCAGGGTTTCCCAGCTTAGGAGCGTTAGTTCAAGTTTTGATCTTCAAAACAGCCACATAAATCAGAACCCAGCATAAGGGGGAAGGTTGCTTTTCCACATGACATGAAAGAGCACCATTCAGGGCAACATCAAGGGAAGATGGGGCCACTTGAGGGTGGGGCTCACACAGGTTCCCATGTGTCCAGGGATGCTTCGAAATACTGCCCGCTGTATTTTCCCGGTGACTCTTCGTTGCCCCCTCCTCCACAGCTCATCTGCCATTAAAACTGCACCGTGCTATGGACACATACAGCCCCAAGAAGGGGATATGCTAACTGGAGAAAAAACACCATTGTTCTTGATGTGAATTCCAAATTGTATTTCACTCTAAAGGCAATAGACTTTATAAGACTGTTAAGAGAAAGCATTTTATCAGGACTCCCAAGGCTTTTATCTTTTTTCTTTTTAACAGAAAGACCCCAAAGCTCTTTCAGCTGGCCATCTGTATCAAGGCCTGAGAGAAGGTAGGGAGTGATATGAAGGTGATTCCTACCCCACAGGAAGAAGAGCCTAACCCCCAAGTTAGGACTGTGGCCTCCCTCTCCCATAACCTCCCCTCCCTCTTCTCTTACTCCAACCCTGTGGGTTCAGAACCCTGTCTGGAGGTGCTGGATGGGAACTGCAGACCATGGACTCCAATGGCAACAGGAGGGGCCTGGGAAAATAAGGTGGCCTCACAGTGCCCTCCATTCCCCTGCATGCATGGTGAGGGAAGGGGACCCTGGGAGCCTGCACTTCCCCCCAGGAGAGCAGAGTCATCTGGGGCACTAAGAAAGGCCTGTCACAGAGAAGCCAGGTAATGGATAATACATGAAAAGCAGAATGAATGGACAAATGGATGGCTGGATGGATAGATGGATAGACAGACAGATGGCTTTGCAGTAATAAGTCAGAAACCCAAGTCCAAAGGGAAAGGTGGATCAGAAATGAAAGGCCATAGCAAGGGACTAAGGGTAAAACACTGTCAGAGGACACCCACGTGGTTTCTCTCAATGACTTGTGCATCGTTGACACCTGTTGTTATGGAGGCAGACAGCCCTGTGACAGCCCCCACGGAGGGAGGAGAAATGCCCTGGTCTCAGACTTCTAACAAAGGAAACTTCTCGTCAGTCACTTGGCTGTTACTCTCTCTCTCTCTGAGGATAAAATTAAAACCCACAAAGACTATAAAGGCATCTATTTTTATATGACCCTCTGCCATATAACCATGGGTTGAAAGTACCATGAGAAATGTCATTTTTAAATCCAGAACGTAGGGCTACATGGAAAGTACCCAAACACAATATAAAACCCTTGTTTAAGAAAAACAATAACAACAAAAGCTATTGTTGCTATACCCTCTAAATCTTCACCTATTGTGACCTTTTGAGTATTTACCTATAAACAAATACTAAGCTCTATTTACATCCACACAGGAATTCCCCAAGGTAGTAATAATGTTCTCCAAATCCCTAGTCAAATTTCATTTAAATGGAATGGTCCAGACAAAACCATGCACTCTGTGTTTGGCCCCTACACTCTGCCAGAATTCAATGTTCTTGCCAGAAAGCAAATACACTGTTGTTGTGATTTCATCCTAAGATTCCTGTGCCACTTTTCATATTTCAGTGTTTCTGAGAAGAGCCACACAGACCACACCAGATTCTGTTTAGTTATGGAGGGGCGCAGGCAAAATGTGCTTCAACACCGCCTCAGTTACTGAAAGTTCTTTGTTGAAGTCAAATCCAGATGAACCAAAATGTGCTAGGGAGAGAATCGCTTCGTATTTCCAAAGTGAAACAACCAAGGGTGACCCAGAAATCCCTTTTTCAGTATTCTAAACATTTCTCCTAAAAAATAGAAATACAAAAATAAAAATATCTTACATCTGAGTAACCATAAAGAATAGGCACATTCGACCTTTTCTTGATGATTTAGAGTCTTGCTTGCATTAGCATCCTGAGCACCCACGAGCACTGTCCGGTAACAACATCCCGGCCCATCCATTACAAGTCAGGAATAACTGGGAGAGGAGCAAAGTTGTGAAGGGCATGATATCTGAAGCCAGCATGCTTGCTTCACTCCTGGCTTTGCCCTTTACTGACTATGTGATCTTAAGCATCTCTGGGTCTCAGTTTCTTTATCTGTAAAATAGGAGAATAATAACGGTACCCACCTCTCAAGGCTGTTGTGAGGATTAAATGAGTTGGTGTGTGGCAGGTGACAAGTGTTAGCTCCATACCAGGTTACCTGGTTTGCCACTGTCACAACCTAGGGGTTTCAGGGGCTCCCGAGGGGAAGAGAACCAGTCCTTGGCCGAGGACTGAGACCACGGTCTCCTTCACATCGCACCACCGTGAGTTCTGAAACTTGGCCGTCAGCTTTCTTCTTGCTCCATCCCCACCTATCCAAGCATCTGTGGTCCTGGAGACGTAGATGCTAGAAACAAGAAGACATCAATTGCCCTCACAGAGCCCCCTGGAAATTGCATCTCTAAAATAAATACCGTTATCCAGGTGAGTGTGAGTTTGCAAAGTTAAATTCAGCTTTCCAAGAAATATCACAATTGCATCGGGGCACTTGTACCCCAATGTTTATAGCAGCACTTTCAACAATAGCCAAATGATGGAAAGAGCCTAAATGCCCATCAACTGCCTAATGGATAAAGAAGATGTGGTTTGTATATGTATATATACATGTATGTATATATACATGTATGTATATATACATATATGTATATGTATGTATGTATGTATATGTATGTATGTATATGTATATGTGGTTACATATACAATGGAATACTACTTGGCAATGAGAGAGAATTAAATCTGGCCGTTTGTAGCAACATGGATGGAAGTGGAAGGTACTATGCTAAGTGAAATAAGTCAGGCAGAGAAAGACAGATACCATATGTTTTCACTCATATGTGGATTCTGAGAAACTTAACAGAAGACCAGGGGGGTGGGGAAGGGGGGGAAGTTACAGAGAGGGAGGAAGGCAACCATAAGAGACTCTTAAGTACTGAGAACAAACTGAGGGTTGATGGGGGGTGGGGGAGAGGGGAAAGTGGGTGATGGGCATTGAGGAGGGCACCTGTTGGGATGAGCACTGGGTGTTGTATGGAAACCAATTTGACAATAAATCATATATATATATATATATATATATATATGAAATAAATATCACATTTGTTTATTTATATTCACTCCAACTCTGCACAATGATTCCAGAATTCAATCTCAGTATCTGTTGGGGCTTTCTGACCTACCAGGGGCATACCAAGAACCAAATGGGTCTCTTGAAGTCCTAGTTCCTGGTATTTCCTAGCCCATGCCAGGGGCAGAAGAAGCCAATTATTACTGGGGCCGAGGTCCCCATTTCCTGGCCTCAAGCACCCTGAGAACTCTACACAATCATTCCTGCCCTAACCTGGGGTATGGACAGAGAGGAAGTGAGGTACCCCACCGCTAACCTGGGGTATGGACATAGAGGAAGTGAGGGTGCCATGACTCAGCTGGCTCGCCCACCTCCACCAGCTCCCCAGTCTCAGGATAGCTCCCCCTCCCTCTCAACTGTCAGTTGCACACCCCCCCCAAAGATCCTCCTCCTCTCTCTGCTGCCTCAGGAGTTCATTGTCCAGCAACCCTAAATAACCTGTCTACTTTCTCAGAACAAGAAAGCTGGGATAAAATAAGTGACGCATAACAGTGTCTCCTTCAACTGCATTCTTCTATCACAGCCCAAACAAAGCACAAGTTAATATCTTAATACATTATCTTGACACACAAGCTTTGTGTGTTGCTTACTAATCGTTCTCACGAATACTAAATGCAGCCACATAATTCTGGTGAACTGAGGACTCTGGTTATTAAGGTTCTGTTAATCATGCTTTGAAGTGCTTTATTTTCAGTGCACAGGCAAGAATCCTAACTGCTTATGGTGTCTGGCCAGCAGAAAAGGCTGGTCTTGTTCTTTAAAGAGTGACGAACATTACCGATACCCAGTTTGGGGGCAGATATACCAGAAATGTATGTGTCTGTACACCCAGAGGCAGCTCCCCCAAATGTGGGATTTTCAGCACAGGCAGCTTCTGTGGCCCTCCACGTGCCGTCTTCATGGCAGACTGCCAAGAACCCCACCCATCTGGGTTATTGCACAGGAAGGACAGGGCCACAGATGCCAGCCATCAGAGCTGGAGGGGCTGTTGCGTCCTGCCACGATGCTGAGCCCACGCCCTGTCCCTGTTGCCAGAACTGGCGGTGGGCACACAGGGACAGGGAGGAGGCCAGCAGGGGACACAAGCCAAAGCGAGGCCTCGATGAGAGCCCATCCCGCCTGATCTAACAATCTCATGGTTCCAGTTCATAGACCTTAATAATCTCCAAACCAGATTCATATGCATTATCTCTTTTGAGCCTCACAGTGCCACAAAACAGCTTCCTTATCGAGGAGACATCCACAACAGGCTGTCATTTATATTCACTCCAACTCTGTACAATGATTCCAAAATTCAATCTCAGTACCTGTTGGGGCTTTCTGACCTACCAGGGGCATACCAAGAACCAAATGGGTCTCTTGGTCCCAAGGTCACTCAGATAGAATGGGAGAGAATGACGCAAAAACGTGGCCTCCCAACTTGTGGCTGGAGAGATGCTTCCTTCCCCCAATGGCGATGCCTCTCTTACATAAAACTCATCACAGTTGAGAAAACATTTGCATAGCTATTACATCATTTACTCCTCTCCACCAAATCTAGGAAAGCAGTATTATCACTTCACGGGCAACAAAGTGTCAAATTGGTGATTTGCTCAGGGTGATAGACATAGCCAGGAAACCAAAGAAGGATCGTTGGTCTTCTTATCCTTTCCTCCTTCTGCTACCTCCTAGCTGCCTTTCTGTGAGCCTTTGGCTCTATTCCTTTGCCAGTTGGCAGCCAAAAACATCATCCCCCAGAATCAGGATGAGTGCTTGACGTCAAATATGTGTCTACTCTGTACCAGGCATTGTGCTCATTTTGAGGATACAAAAGCCAATGAGAGATGACCCCTAGTGGGGTTCCAGGACCAGCGGGGGAGACAGACTGGAGAACAAATAGTATGCTATCAGCCATTAGTGCTGTGATAATAGCATGCACGGGTGCTCTGCATATTCAAGGTGAAGGAAATGCATTCTTCTTGCCTGGGAAGTGGGTGGAGGTGATACTGAAGCTCTCCTGGTGTTACCCAAACACAGGAATTAGCTGACATACAACAAAAGGACAAAAACTTACCTCCAGTGGTTTATTGAGACTAATGAAAATAATAAGGGCAGGAGAGGAACGTGATCGGCTAGACTACTGATCCTTTCTATTCTTAACACTTTAATTGAAATTGTCCTGAGTCATGCTTATAACGCTTGACATTTCTTGGAGCCATAACAGGTAAAAATCCTCAGCAGCCAAGTTGTTTGTCTAAATTCATCCCGGAATGCATGCCACAGTTGCCATGAGATCCCATGCAAGGAAAATGAAAAGGGCAAATTTAGAAGTAGATGACAAGTGTCAGGTCCTGGCATTTCCAAGAAGCTTGTGAAATTCTGTTCTGTTTACTCGAAGTCTAATCTCCCTTCCCAAAGCCTATCCCCCGCACAAGGATGAGGGGGGTGCTCACACTGGAGCTGTTACTTCCTGCAGCTTTCGGTTGAGGACATCAGCCCCGCCTGCCTCCGGGGTGCCCGCGGGGATGCTGGGCAGCCCAGGGCCTTCTGAAAGGCTGGCATCACCAGTTCCCTGAACGCAGCATTCCAAACAACACAGTGACAAAAGAAAGCCAAAATGGTGTAGGCATAATACGTTGTTTACGCAGCGCCCTGGCCCTCGGTCTTCTTAAGCAGGTGGCTTTATAGGAAAAGACCAGAGACAGATGCAGAAGAACAAGACCTCAGACCAGCCCCTTTCTAAGGCCGGGCTCATCTTCCTAATGGGACAACACATGCCTGGTGACAGAAAGCTAAGGAGGATGGCAGGATTCTTCCCAGCGCAGGAACAAAGAGTAGAAAGCTGCCTCCAGATTGTTACTTCCCCCAAAAGGCCAGGTGTTAACGTTTTAAACAGCAGGGTCAGTGATCCTCTTGGTAGTTATCTATTAACAAAGTAAGTGTTTATTCCTACTGGCACTCAAAAAATCCTTTGCATTTTGAAACTTTTTAAAGACGTGGCTATGTTAGGAAATGCTGTTTTGTAACCTTTGCTGAGCTGGGATCCAGGCCGCAACATTTTCCGCTAAACTCCCCAGAAGGGATCATTCCCTTCTCACCGTTTGGCCGGCCTCCCCAGGGTTACACCCACACAGAGCAGCAATCTAATTTTCATCTGGTCAACCCCTGGGAGCTATTTTGGGTTTGGCCTGCTTTTAATCCACTTTTCCTGCCAGTGTAGGCTCACCCCTCTACTCTCCTGGGACTCTTGACTCTAAGGAAACATTTGAAAAATACAGACTTCCTATAGGGCAGAAGTCAGTGCCCAGCTCAGCCAACAGGGCTGCCAGGAGGTGCTAAGTACCACCCAGAGTGCCTCTGGGGAGAGACAGGAAAGGCAGGAGCTGGCCTCCCACCCTCAGCTCTCCAGGCTTACACTCCCTCCCCTTTCTGCCCCCAGCCTTTGGCTCACTCCTGCAGTATCCTCAGCGCACCATGCTACGTGTCTGACCCTCTGCTTGTGTCTTACTTACTCTACGCCTAGAGCGCACGCACATTTGTATAGCTAATTCCTGTTGGTCCATCAAGGCCTCATCCCGTCTCCAGGGTGGCTCAGGTACTCCTCCTCCACACTCCTGTAGACTCCGCCCCAGTAGGGCTAAGACCCCACCTTACAGAGCTGGACCCTTTTCTGGTCTGTCCTCCACCTGCTCCTGCCAAATTGCGAACTCCTTCAGGGTAACCACTGTGCTTCGTTTACCCCTGCACGCTAAGCGCCAGGCACGTGGTCCATGTCCCATATGCCTTTGCCGAATTGAATTGAACTGAGCTAGGAAGGTGTTGGCAGGACAAGATGAGAGACAGGAAAAAGAACTGGAGGAAGAGAAAAGGAAAGAGAGCATTTGGTGCGAAGTGAGAAGGCATCTCCAAACTCTACCTCGTCTATCATGCTTGACCTTGTATGTGGACTAAAACCAAGCTGACGATGAATCAGGTGGAAATGATGATACTATTTCTCACCTCTGCTGCCTAGGAAAAGGGTCCCCAAGATCATTGTCTCCAGGGGCCAACTTAGGTAACATCAGTGTGAAGAAGTAGGCCAGATGTTAACCAGCAGGGAGTGGTGGAACCATAGAAACATGGGAGAAACTCTCACCGGACCAGACATTCATATCCAAACATATTGGGCCAAGCAGAGCCAGCCCATGGATCTGACGTGGGCTCAGATGGCTAGAGCAAGAAGCACAGTGCTCTGCATCCCAAAGGACTGGCATGAAAACAGAACCTGTTTCCCCTTACTTTTCTATATTTTACTTATTTAAGATGCATTCGACGGTGTCATTAATAACAGTGTCTTAACTACATGGAACTACCATTTAACACACTGTTTCTGTGGGGAAATGTAGTTCAAGTTCTAACTCTAAATGTGAGGGATGCCCTAGCACCCTGTCTTTGGTGATGACAGCATCCATTGTATTAACACCTGAGGGACAGAACTCCCAACAGGGAGGCAGTCCTGGGCACAGGAAGCTTAGGTTCTCTCCATACCTCTGTACCTATGTCTATATTTCCTCTCATACTCGACACGGCAGACATACCAAAATATCTATTTACAAGAGCCACATTATCCCCATCCCCTTGCCCACTGTATGTCATTCTATGCTCTCTGTCTCACCTTCACCTGGCTCTCTCCTTTTCATTCTTGAGGTCTCTGCTTTCCTGGACCCTCCCCCAGCTAGGTTAACTGACACTCCAAATACTTCCAGAGCACTAGGGACTTTCCCTAGCACAGTGCTTATCCACACCAGAGTGTAATTGTCATTTGTGGTCTGATCTCCACGACACTGGCAGGTGCAGGGCATGGTTGTATCCCCAACATCTGCCCAGTGTCACACACTTAGGGGTCAGCATTGAGTGGATGAGCAAATGAATCTGTGAAAGAATAAATGAACAAAGTGGATAAAGCAAACATTCCAGCTAAACGTCTGGCCAGGTATTCTCAAATGGATCGCATAACACAGTCCCATATAAGGACAGAAACAAATCTTGAATCTGAAATTCCCCATACCTGCAAGGTTCAATGCATACTTTGTTATGCCCAGAATTCGTGATCCCCAAAGACCACTAGGGAGCCGAGTCCGATGCAAAAGCAAAGAGCCTTTATTCGAGCTAGCTCGAGCTCAATCCCCTACCTGCACCGACGCAGCGGTGAGATACCAGGGAAAGAGAGCGAGTTTCAAAAGGACAAAGGTTTTATTGGGGCCTGGGGGCAGTTGGTGAGGTAATGGCTATGGCCTCAGCCGATTGGCTGGGGAGGGGTCCTGGGGAAGGGTCCGGCAGGTGAGGGAGGGTTTACTCGAGGGGAGGAGGTGTGGTCAAGGTGAAGGACACAGAACAAGATGGAGTCAAGGGGAGGAGGTGTGGTCAAGGTAAAGGACACAGAACAAGATGGAGTCAAGGGGAGGAGGTGTGGTCAAGGTGAAGGACACAGAACAAGATGGAGTCAAGGGGAGGAGGTGTGGTCAAGGTGAAGGACACAGAACAAGATGGAGTCAAGGGGAGGAGGTGTGGTCAAGGTGAAGGACACAGAACAAGATGGAGTCAAGGGGAGGAGGTGTGGTCAAGGTGAAGGACACAGAACAAGATGGAGTCGGCTGGCGTAGGCCCGCCCTTTCATACTTCATCTTCACAATAACCTCCTTGACATAAGTATTATCATTTTTCTTTTACAAAAAAAAAAAAAAAAAATGTGAATTGCAGATCAGAGATACTGAACAACTTGCCAAACATTATACAGCTGGTAAATGGCTAAGCCCCAAACTCCAACCCAGATCCACTCACTATAAAACCTGTATTTTCCCACCACACCAGACTGGTCAGAGGTTCGGAGATCATTAATAGAGAGGATAAGTATGCTGCTGCCCACATTCTTAGCCCTAATATTCTAGGCTCACAAGGTTGAGTCAACTCTTAGAAGACGTCAATTCCCAGAGCAGATTTTGGATCCCAGCTGTTATGATTAGGCACATTAAGTTCAGGTAGAAGCTTCATTTCACTAGCCTGGGACTTTTATGAGCATGGAGCATTCCCTCTACCTGCTGTCCTAGACTGCCCTCTCCCATTTCCCATTCTCATTTTGCACATTTTAAAGAACGGACGACCCCAAATCTTCCTAATTAAAATGCTAAGGCAACATTTATCATCATATTTTGGCAAATAGAAGCATGACAGAGACAGAGACAGTCAGGAAGGGGGAAAGAAACAGAAAGAAAAAGCAGGGTTATACACAATAGGCTTTTAAAATACCCTATTCAGTAGAGGTGTAACAATGACGCACATGACTAGAGAAAAGAACAAGATGGAGGAAGCTCTCTGGCATTTTGTACCTTATAAAGCTACTGACTAAAACAATCCTTAAAGTCACGTAGTATTAAGTGACAAGTAGTTTAACTACAGTAGGATGAGTCAACCACTGCATATTCCATTCTATTTTAGCATTGAATTCTAAGATGATTCAGGCTAACCATGCCATTTCCCAAACTGATTTAAAATCAAATCTTCACGTGGAAGAGGGGGAATCACTGGACTGCAACCCAAGTGACAGCCAGTCTTCATAAGAGTCCAGTTGAGGGTCTATAAGACCCTGAGACAGCTGCGTGGAAAGGACCCAGGGCTGTTCACCCTGGCTGATGTGGTCTTTGAAAATGGGCCAGCAAGGCTCACAGAGAAAGAAAGCAGACCTTTTCAGAACTCAGCAACTCTGCACAGTGACATAAGACATAGACAAGGACTGCCGTGTTGAGTTTGCAAATGTGATTTTTACCACACTAATGAAAATAGTTCCGGTACAACCTATGCCACCTACCAGTTCATCCAGTTTGTTTTGGAGGAGAGGCACTTTTATGTCTAGCCTCCATCAGGCAGAAGGCTCATTAAAAGCAAGTAGCATTGATGGCAAATTCACTGGTGTTTTCATGGGGGCAATGGCAACACACTATGGGTAAGAGAGGGATTATCTCTACCAACCAACATACCAAGACAAACTTAGACCATGGGGCTCCAGATAAACTATCCATTGCTCAAGACAAGAGGCAGCCTTTTGTAAGAGAAATATTTACAGCTGGAGAGCCATGGTCTTAGAAAGAAAATGTCTTACGGGGCGCCTGGGTGGCGCAGTCGGTTAAGTGTCCGACTTCAGCCAGGTCACGATCTCGCGGTCCGGGAGTTCGAGCCCGGCGTCAGGCTCTGGGCTGATGGCTCAGAGCCTGGAGCCTGTTTCCGATTCTGTGTCTCCCTCTCTCTCTGCCCCTCCGCCATTCATGCTCTCTCTGTCCCAAAAATAAATAAACGTTGAAAAAAAATTAAAAAAATAAAAATAAAAAAGAAAGAAAATGTCTTAAATGAAAGTTTATGCCTTTGTAGCTTTGCCCTTTCAGATCCCCAAATACTCCCCATCACTGTTTTCTTTTTTCCTTTTTCACTCCCACAAAGTCACTATCCCTCTGAAAGTTTGGGGAGAATGGAATTGCTGCCTATTCTGCAGCAAAATACAAAGAAAATATACCATGCTCAGTGAAAGAAACCAGTCACAAGAGGTCCCACACTGTATGATTCCTTCTATATGAAATGTTCAGAGTAAGCAAATCCATAGAGGCAGAAAGTAGATTACTGGTGATTAGGGCTGAGGTGTGAGGGAGGAGGGAGATTGGGGTATGATAGCTAAAGGGTACGGAGTTTCTTTTTGAGGTAGTGAATATGTGCTAAAATTAATTGTGGTGATGGTTATGTGGCTCTGTGAATATACTAAAAAATTGTGCATTTCAAATAGGTGAATTGTATGTTATGTGAATTATAAAGCTGTTGAAAGGAAGGAAGGAAGGAAGGAAGGAAGGAAGGAAGGAAGGAAGGAAGGAAGAAAGAAAGAAAGAAAGAAAGAAAGAAAGAAAGAAAGAAAGAAAGAAAGAAAGAAAGAAAGAAAAGAGGGAGGGAGGAAAAAGAAAACATAGTGGCCCAAGGAAGGAGTGGTGATAGTTACCTTGGCTCAACCTGGAGGCCAAGTTGTCTGCTTCCCTCTAGTGTGAGCATCCACCACCCTCTCCCGCCCACTGTACACATTTACACACACCAAAACCTATACTCCAACCATCCCAAACAATTTACATTGCCACCCAAACTCCATGCAGTTCTGTCCCTTTGAGATTTTGCACCAGCTCCTCTCTACCTTGAATGCCTACCCACCCCCATTTCCCACCAAAACAGCTCTCATTCATCCTTCAAGAGGGGTTCAAATATCACACTCTTCAGGATGTCTCTCCTGACCTTCCCTGATAGTTAGTGGGCTCCTCCTCTTCACCTCTGGAGGACTGTCCTACTTGCATACCTGTATTACATGACAGGGTGTTTGTCACAAGACACTGCAACCTATTTCAATGCATATGGCACCCCCCATGAGACCACAAGCTCATGAAGGGTAAATACTACATTTTATTCATTTTGGTATCGACAAAACCTGGAACAGTGATGTCGTACAGAAGACATCTAGAAAATATTTGCCAAATGACCCAATAGCATGGAGGTGAGATACCGCCGATGCAGGTCATGGAAAGGTGACCAGAAATCACCCCCAGCTCCTGTTCACAGCAGAAACATTAATGGTTTCTCCAAGAAAGTGTCTGGGTGCCAAGTCCACCCCAAGTGGGAATCCTGCCCACAGAGCTCCAGGGGCCCTTCTGGTGCTTGGGCAAGATCCAAATCTGGAGGGGAAAGGCAAATGGAGGGCACCACGTGTGGTTAGACAAAAAGAGCTGTGAACGCAAGTAGAACCACAAAGCAAGCCTTGGGTAATAAGCACAATGACAAAGCAGTTTGCGGAATGTTTTCTAGGGAAACCAAACTCCATAGAGACTGCTTGATCAGAATTGTGTTTAAAATGAAATCTGAGCATTTGCTGATATTCAGCCTAGAAGTTTCTGTACATAAAACCAGCATCCTGAACAAACGAAGCAGCCAGCTGAGCACTGACAAGAGAGGGCGAGAAGAGTGTGAAACCCAGAGGTCACCTGAACCTGAGAGAAGAGGCTACGAAGTCCAAATCCAATCTGTGGATTTTTATGTGTTTATGTTGATGGTAATGGGTAGCCTTCCTAAATGTAAGTTCACCCATTCTCAAAAGTCATTATATTGACCTCATAGAGTCCAGAATTAAAGATGTCCCTCTAGGTCTTAAACTTATTATACTGCTATTTAAAAATATACCATTATTATGTGGATATCGTAGCTCCAATATAACTTGCAAAGCATCACAAGCTTATGAATATAATGGAAACAATACCTCAAAGGTCGATAAAACTCTAGCCATATTAAATGAATGGCACCAATAACAGTGTCTTGTTGACATTACTTCACAGCATAAATACGATGCTGGCATTTTTGAGTGTGGCATGCCTGTGACACCCTGTGCCACAGGATGACTCAATACTCCGATCACTTTCCTCAGTTCAATTTGGTGCTATACCTCCATTCACACAAAGTTTTGCGATGAGATTTGCCCTTCACTGGAGTGACTTCAGTCATTCATAACTGTGAGTACTGAAATTAAACCAGCGTGCTAGTGATGAGTTCATCATCCAGTTGTTCCAATGATTGAATTAACTGCATAATTTTAAATTGTTTTTATATTGTAAAGGTTAGATGACTATGAGTTATGTTTGCATAGAGAACCTGTGGATTCCTCTTTGAGAAACATTTGATTAGATGAACCCAATCCTGGCAGCAGTCAACCCATCTGATCACCCTTTATGCCCAATGAAAGATAAATCACTCCAGTCACCAGAAATCTTGAAGAGACAGCAGGTCCCTGCCCAGAAGAGTGTCAGTATTTAGAGTAAAAGACAGGGATCGGTACTTTCACAGTGAGTTTTCCTCCAGAAGTTACCAGCAAAGAGAAGAAATCCCAAGAAGGCAAAGGGCAGAGGGGATGACCCACCTCTCTCCTCAACAAGTCCTCCCCAGGGAAGCTTCTCTCCCAGCTGAGATCACCTCCGCTGACCCCACTCCCCAGGTGGCCACAGTTACCAAAGCTCTGTGAACCTGTTAGTTGTTTTACAACTGGCTTGTCTTGCCTTGTAACCTTTCATTTGTTTGTTGTTGTTTTTTAGCTGTGGTAAAATACACATAATTGATCCTCTTAAATATTTTTAAGTGTACAGTTAGGTAATGTTAAGTATTTTCACATTGCTGTACAGACTCTAGAACTTTTCCATCTTGAAAAACAAACTTTGTACTCATGAAACAATAACATCCCATTTCCCTGTCTCTCTAACCAATGGAAACCACCGTTCTACTTTCTGTCTCTATGAATTCGACTTCCCTAGATGCCTCATACAGTGGATTCATACAAAATTTGACCCTTTGTGATTGGCTTATTCCAGTTAACATAATGTCCTCAAAGTTCATCCATGCTGGGTATAGACCTGGTTTTCCTTCTTTTTTATGGCGGAGTAATCCATTGTATGTATACACTACATGTTGCTCATCAGTCCGTCCATGGATCGACATTTAGGTTGCTGCCACTTTTTGGCTATTGTGAATAATGCTGCCAGGAAGCTGGATGCACTTTATTTTTTCCTGAATTGGCTGGTTATTTGGGTTCTATCATATTAACATCTGAATTTTCTAGATTTCTTAATCTCCTTTTAAACCTGAGAAAAGTTTGCCTCTGAGATTTGGTGCTTTGTTTTTTCTGCAGTGTACAATTGCATATGCTTTCTGCCTCCAGGCGTGGGCACAAAGCTTCATGGGTGACAGGTTATAACGGCTAGACTCCAGAACATCTTGCAGGAACATATAAACATGTGCGTAGACAATGATGTTTGATTCAGCTTCCCAGAGGAGGAGAGCTAAGAGGGGTGTCATTCTCAGCCATCAGCCACAGGGCTTCACGTCACTGTGGTAAGATCCTGGTGTATCCTCAGAAGGATCCTGCCATAGAGCTTTGGGAAGCCTCCTCCCTCACCAACCTTCCATTCCAAGGATTTCACAAATGCTTCAGTGGAAGCTACCTCTCTTATAAGTGATGAAGGCAGCCCAAAGTTAGCTGCAAATTGAAGGTGGAGGCTGTCATCCATGATGATGCCTTTCCTGTTAGGACACACAAAATGTGCTATGACATGTGGAGGATCACTTAGAATACCACCGTCTAACAGCTGCCACACACACACACACACACACACACACCCCAGAGAAAAGTGGCAGCTGATGTCTACAGCCCGCTGACCTGAAATCCAACCTCCCAGACTCAGGGGCCATGCACAAGTTCATCTTAACGCAGGTCAATTTTCTCCTGGTCAGAGAAAATAATTCCCACAGAGCACACTTATTCCTCCCAACTGGTCTCATGAGAAAACATCTTCCCCACACCACATGAGAACTTGTGTTTTCACAAAAGGGGAAACCTCAGACGTGTCTTCCCTCTCTGGGTCAACAGCTGCTCAAGGCGCCCCCCCCCCCCCCGGGCTTTCTCTGGTTGCAACTGGGTCTTCTCTCCCTGCACACCTGGAACCAGGTGGAAGAAGGAACTCACGGAGGCTGAGGGGTAAAAGGTGGAAGAGTCCACTTTCTTAGCAAACTTAAGTGGTACCCACCTGCTGAGAGGAGGAAGCAAGAGACAGAGGATTGAGCCCTGGGCAGAAAACCCTAACAGAAGACCTGGATCCCAGGGTGGGCTGCTTCCTCCTTTTCCCTATATTGTGAAGCCGATGTGAAGGCCAAACATAATTTGTGAAAATGTTTTGGAAAGGCTAAAATGCTTTACACATGGAAGGCATTGTTGCTTCGTAAAAATAAATAAATAAATTTAATAAAAATAATTGTCCTGCTCTGAAACATTTTGTTCACAATTTTAATGGCTCCGGGGTAGGATTTGGTTTTAGGAAAGAGCCAAGGATTATACAAAGCACCAGCTACATCCCCCCAGGCCTGAATCCTGTCCAGGATCAAAGGGCTGCTTTAAGATCAAAAGGCTCTGCAATCCTGAAACCAAGCCTGGATCTGCCTCACCCTAGTGCTCCTAGAGGGGACCAGCTCCACAAAACAGGAAACATCCCCTCCTCTTTGTTCCCGGGCAAGCTTAGTTCCTACCTTTTTTTCCCATCTGCATGACTTACTTATTTTATGACTGGAGGTTTGCACCTCTTAATCCCCATCACCTATTTCACCCATCCCCTTACTTTCCTCCCCTCTGGTAACCCCTAGTTTGTTCTCTGTATTTATGAGCCTGTTTCTGTCATTTTATTTGTTTGTTCATTTGTTTTGTCTTTTAGATTGCACATGCAAGTGAAACCCTACTGTATTTGTCTTTCTTTGCCTGACTGATTTCACTTAGCATAATAATACCCTCTAGCTCCCCATGCTATTGCAAATGGCAAGATCGCATTGTTTTTATGGCTGATATGATTCTATTATATATATCTATTATATATATATAGATATTATATATTATACTATATTATAATTATATATATTATATATACATATAATTATTTATATTATATTATATATATAATATATATATGTATGTATATCACATCTTCTTTATTCATTCATTTTTTTTAAATTTTTTTTTCAACGTTTATTTATTTTTGGGACAGAGAGAGACAGAGCATGAACGGGGGAGGGGCAGAGAGAGAGGGAGACACAGAATCGGAAACAGGCTCCAGGCTCTGAGCCATCAGCCCAGAGCCTGACGCGGGGCTCGAACTCACGGACCGTGAGATCGTGACCTGGCTGAAGTTGGACGCTTAACCGACTGTGCCACCCAGGCGCCCCTATTCATTCATTTATTTGATGGACACTTGGGTTGCTTCCATATCATGGCTATTATAAATGATGCTGTAATAAACAGGGGTGCATATATCTTTTCAAATTAGGTTTTTGTTTTCTTCGGGTAAATATTCAGTAGTGGAATTACTGGATCATATGGAGGCATTTCTATCTTTAATTTTTTGACGCATTTCTATGCTGTTTTCCACAGTGGTTACACCAATTTACATTCTCACCAACAGTGCACAAGGGTTCCTTTTTCTCCACATCCTTGGCAACACTTGATATTGCTTGTCTTTTTTAAAAAATTTTTTTTCAACGTTTATTTATTTTTGGGACAGAGAGAGACAGAGCATGAACGGGGGAGGGGCAGAGAGAGAGGGAGACACAGAATTGGAAACAGGCTCCAGGCTCTGAGCCATCAGCCCAGAGCCTGACGCGGGGCTCGAACTCACGGACCACAAGATCGTGACCTGGCTGAGGTCGGACGCTCAACCGACTGCGCCACCCAGGCGCCCCGATATCGCTTGTCTTTTTGATACTAGCCATTCTGACTGGAACAAGGTGATATCTCATTGTGGTTTTGATTTGCACTGCCCTCGTAATTGGTGATGTTGAGCATCTTTTCATACGTCTGTTGCATTCGTATGTCTTCTCTGGACAAATGTCCTTTTGATTCTCTGCCTATTTTTAATTGGCTTCCTTGGGGTTTTTTGGTGTTGAGTTGTATAAGTTCTTTATATATTTTGGATATTAACCCCTTACCTAATATATCATTTGCAAATATCTTCTCCCATTCAGTATGTTGCTTTTTTTGTTTATATGAAACCACAGAAGACCCTGAATAGCCAAAACAATCTTGAAAAAAGAAGAACAAGGCTGGGGGTATCATAATCACAGATCCAAGGTATAGTAATCAAAACCATATGGTATTGGCCCATAAACAGACACATAGATCAATGTTTTTATTTATTTTTGGGACAGAGAGAGACAGAGCATGAACGAGGGAGGGGCAGAGAGAGAGGGAGACACAGAATCGGAAACAGGCTCCAGGCTCTAAGCCATCAGCCCAGAGCCTGACGCGGGGCTCGAACTCACGGACCATGAGATCGTGACCTGGCTGAAGTCGGACGCTTAACCGACTGCACCACCCAGGCGCCCCAACAGACACATAGATCAATGGAACAGGATAGAGAGTCAAGAAATAAACCCACACGTATATAGTCAATGGATCTATAATAAAGGAAGCAAGAATATACAATGGGGAAAGATAGTCTCTTCTATAAATGGTGTTGGAAAAACTGGACAACTACATGCAAAAGAATGAAACTCGACCACTTTGTTTCACCATATACAAAATTAACTCAAAATGGATTAAAGACCTAAATGTGAGACCTGAAACCATAAAATTCCTGAAAGAAAACATAAGCAGTAATCTCTTGGATATGGGCCCTAGCAATGTATTTATGGATATGTCTCTTCACGCAAGGGAAACAAAAGCAAAAATAAACTATTGAGACTACACCAAAATAAAACGGTTTTGCACAGCAAAGGAAACGTATTTGTCAAAAAAACAATAGTTTCCACTTTTATCTCCTTCCCTACCCGGAAGCAATGAATGCTCACAGAGCTTGCTCAGGGCAAAGTCACAAGGGAGCAGGGCAGACAGATGACCTAGCGTCTCAATGGTGGGCACAGAAGGAAGTGTTCTTTGCTTTACATACATTCTCAAAACGATCAATGGAAAGATCAACGGAAATGATCAATGAAACAGGAAATATCACCATTAGAAGGAAATACAAGGGTGTCTTTCCTGTTTTATCATGCACCTCTAGTGATAAAAATTCTACTAGAAATAAGTTTGCATAAGATGTCCGATTAGAATACATTTCTGTCCCTCTCTTTCACCCCTTGCCACAGTGGCCTCTACTTCTCTCAGAAAAATGAAAATCATGGTAGTTTCTTCCAGGTACTCATTCATTCCCCATCCTAAGCAGTATCCTCCTCCTCTCCAAATGGTAAACCCCAACATTCACCTGACTATTGGACTGCTACCCTATTGGTTAATCAGGAAGAGTATCGTAAAAACTTCCACCCAGAAGGACACCAGTCTCCAGTATTACTGGAACCACAGGGGAGATGGGTGCACTTCAGGGGTGCTGCTGCTCTCTGGCCTGGCCCCGACTGCCCTTCTTAGCCTCTTGCTGTGCTCTTATGAGTCCATGATAGCTGTTCCAAAGAGCTGTCCCTGGTCTGCTTTGTGCCACTGACCCTAGTCACATCTGTACACCAAAGCTCTATACTGGCAATCACACCCAGGCTGCTTGGCCCTCAGTGCCCTGGAGCCAGACTGAGATGCATCTGGTCAGGAAGCACTCTCTTGCCTGGGCCAGACTGCCAATCACACAGCTCTTCTGGTTCGGCCCCTAACCCTCTCTCAGGAGCTCAATAGCCAGTCTTACCCACATGTGTAACCTGAATCGAACCATGAGGAAACAATCAGAAAAATCCAAATGGAGGGTTTGAAAAGCAAGTGGCCTGGACGCTTCTAAAATCTTCATGTCTGGAAAACTACAAAAGAGCAAGGGGACTGGTTTCTAAACTAAAGAGGACCCAAGACACATGACAGCTAAAGACAATGGATGGTCTTGCATTAGGTTCTGGAATTTGAAAATATAACTAAAAAAAAAAAAAGGTGGTAAAAAACCTTAGTGGGAACTTTGAGGGAATTTGAATGGGAGCTGCCTATTAGATAATAGTGTGGTACAAATGTTACATTTCCGAGTGGGAAGGTAGTATTGCAGTATGTAGAATAATGCCCCTTTTTTTTTAATTTTTTTTTTAACATTTATTTATTTTTGAGACAGAGAGAGACAGAGCATGAATGGGGGAGGGTCAGAGAGAGAGGGAGACACAGAATCTCAAACAGGCTCCAGGCTCTGAGCAGTCAGCACAGAGCCCGATACGGAGCTCTAACTCACATACCGCGAGATCGTGACCTGAGCCGAAGTCGGTCACTTAACCGACTGAGCCACCCAGGCGCCCCGAATAATGCCCCTTTTAATAAGATATAAATGATGAAGTATTTGGGGATGAATGCTCATGATGCCTACAACTAACTTTCAAGTGGTTCAACAACAACAACAACAACAACAAACCGAGCTATGTATGCTACACAAAGAGAGAGAGAGAGAGGAAGCAAATGTTATAAAATGTTAATATTGGTGAAGGCAAGTAAAGCGTAGATAGTGTACTCTTCTTGAAACTTTTTGAAGATTTCAAATTTCTTATACTAAAATATTGAGGTTCATAAAACCAGGCAGAGGAGACAGACATTTTGCATTTCTCTGCTATCCGTATTTTTCTCATCTCTCTCTAAGAAGCTCATGCACTAAACTTGGGGGAAGCAAGCAACTCACACAAAACAATTCATGAAGCAAATGTGAGGGGTGGGGTGCTAGCTCATTGACAACCCATTTATCCTGCAAGTAAATATACTCTGTATTATGACTTGAACTCAGTGAAGATCCCACTGCGTTTGTAAATAATGGAATTCATTAATTGTATCCATTTGGGTTTATCTCTGTTGGTTAACACAGGATGGGAAATGATAATGCTGTTCAAATTGCTGGGTCCCAGAAGACCAAAAGAGAACATGGAGCCCAAAAACATATCTCATCTAAAGACTTTTAGGCAGCCTGCTTGCTACAGGACTCTCTTTTTCACCAGGGTCAACCCTACTCTTGGTGGCTCCAGGATGACACAGTATTCAAGGGAAACAGCATTAAATATAGGTAGAATTGAGATTTCACAAGTCCCCTTTCAGGGATTAACTCAAATTCCTCTTTCCCCATGAATTTCTTCTTATGCTGCACTTTAGAGACACTTCTAAGTGTACTTCTAGTAAAACTAAGGCAACCATGGGGCGCCTGGGTGGCTCAGTTGGTTAAGTGTCCAACTCTAGATTTCAGCTCAGGTCATGATCTCACAGTTCCTGAGTTCGAGCCCCACATTGGGCTCTGTGCTGGCAGTATGGAGCCTGCTTGGGATTCTCTCTCTCTCTCTCTCTCTCTCTCTCTCTCTCTCTCTCTCTCCCTCCGTCTCTTTGCCCTTCCCCAGTTCTCTTTCTCTCTCTCTCTCAAAGTAAATAAACTAAAAAAAAAAAAAAAAAACACAAAACAACAACAACAACAAAACAACTAAGGCCACTGGATTTCTGACACAGCTGTCTTCAAAAACTGTGTCTGTGGCTGGACATTGGTGAAACCACATGGTCCGGTATTTGACCTGGAAAATAAAGTTGCTGTAATTATAGGGATTATTGCATGGTTCCTTGTATTACAGTGCTTTGTGTTCTCAAGTCTTTCTCCCCCAGTTGACTATACATTCCCTCGAGGGAAAGGATAACTGACGTGTTATTCTCTCTGTCTCCAGTTGTTCCCTTTGTGCGTGATTCCAGCCACTCCCCCAACTGTATTTTCCACTTGTGCTGAGCATGCTTACAAGTCACTTTGGCTGTCTTCAGAGTTTCAGGTTATATGTCCAACTCCCTGCTGAGCATGGCCTTTTTCAGGTCCTCCAAGTATTAAATATTCAAGCCTTCTCCTCCCTCCTCAAAATTCTCTTCTCCCTCTTATATTCCCAGTCTCAGCTCACCAAACCTCTGCTCACGCGTTCAGCCAAGCTGCAACGTAATTCATCCTGCTTTCTCCCTTATCTCCTCGCCTTTGCCAATCTGTCATGAAATCCAATTGCTTCTTTGTCTCCTAAATGGCCCTTAGACTTGTCTCCTTCTCCCCACTCCACCCTCCCTCCCCTTCCTTAGCTCAGGAGCTCAGCTCTCACCTGCACTATTACGCAAGACTTCTAACTGACTCCCTGTTCCAGTCTGGACACCCTCCGCACTCAGATTCATCCTCTGTTTTGCAGTTAGCTGATACCAAAGCATGCCATCCTCAACATAAAATCACTCTACGGCTTTCCGACATGGCAGAACAAAGTTAAGCTCCTTGCGTGGCCTACTGGTCCTGCACGAACTGGCCTGTACCCTTCTAATTTCCTCTTCTGCCTCTCCCTGCCTCACAATGTATGCTCTAATCTTGCTAAAGCACCTGTAGCTCCTAACAAACATTCTGTGGTTTCAAGTTTCCTTGCTGTTGCTCACACTCTTTAGCCTGGAATTTCTGTCTATCGTTTGTTGACATAGCTACCCTTTACTCACCTTTCAACACTCAGCTCAGCCTCCATCACTTCTTGAAGCCTTCTCAGAAGCTCAAGCTGAGTGCTGTCCTTCACACCCCCTAAGGCATCCTCTGCATCCCTCTCCCTTGTCCATAACCATATTATATGAAAATCCATGTATAAGTCTGGCTTCCCAACGAAAAGCACAAGCTCTTAACGGGAGGGACTGATTCCCACTTTTATTTGCCTCCAAAGCAGCTGACACGGTGCTTAGAAAATAGTAAATGTTTGTTAAAAAGCGCCATTTGCTTCTTATTTTGACTCGCATGGAATCATGTCGCAGTAGATGACCAAAGGATGTCTTTAGATCTTATATCCTGGGATGGAAGGTAGGGAGGAGCACAGTAAACCAGCTGATGATAGGGGTGCGGGGCTCTGTTGCTTTTCCTGAACACTTTCTCCAAGTGTGGCACCTTTTCAACAAGCATGACATGATCGTTGAGAAGCCTGTGGTAAAAAGACATTAGAGGAAGCAGTGCAAAATACCTGGCCGAAACACTAAGGACATGGCTATGAGGTGTGAAACAAAGATCGTTTAAAACAAGGATCCATTTTCCTGCGTTCTGTGCCAACCAGCCTGTCTTTACCCCAGCCTGTCGCCTCTTCCTCTCTCGGTCCCCTGAGGTTAAAACTTGCCATGCATCCGTATTTTGAGTTTCAAAATTTTGTCTTCCCATATTCTATTCTGCCATAGTGCCTGGAATCTCCCTTTCCTCACCCTTCAAATTCATATTTCTTAAAACTTGCAGCACTGCCCTGGTACCCATTTTGAAGTGTGTCTGAAACCGTTTCTCACCATGTCCTTGCTAGAATAGCCATTTCTTCTTTGTGTTTCACCATCCTAGAACCCATTGTGTGTCTGATATACACACATTGTTCACCTGTCTCCTACTAGGACTATGAACTCCTTAACACCAGAATATATGGCACACGTACCTTTATGTCAATAGGCCTAGCCCAGTGTCTCGTGATATGCGTGGTTCATACAGCTCACTGACTGAATGTTCTCATATAAAGAAAGCAGAGTCCTGAAAGCGTAGGGTTGGCACATTTTGATGGGGGAGAAGGGGAAGTAATTGGGAGCCAAGTGGATCGATCAAGCCTCCTGTGAGTTGACATGATGATGCCTGGCAGCAGTCTTAGGGCATTGGGGTCACTTGGGGGTGGCAAGACGGAATGGGAGAAATAATTCTCAACAGACTCTGAAAAATGCTTTGCAGTGGTGGTACCTATGCCCCAGGCACTTTACCTGGCAGTTCAGGAATCTTCCTGGGAGTTCCAGAAAATCTTGGACTCTAGAGGAACTACATATGCAGATATTACATTTGTGTCTGGGCCTGTCAGTTTGGTCTCCCATTACAATCCCCACACCAGCTAAGACCACAGCTTTTGTGTGATTTCAATCCTGGCAGCGCCTGCAGAATGCTTCCTTAAGTGCCCAGAGAATGTTTGATGACTTGTAAACCATGTTCTTTGACATTGAAATAGTCGTTAAACATGGGAGTGGCTTCAAGTGAATTTTAACTAAGTCTTAGGAAAATAGTCCCAGTTAGATTGTATTCCTTGAGTTTTTAATTCACATTCCACTACCCCCAAGATGTCACAGCCTCTTCCTGAATATGCTTCTAAAAGTCAGGAGCACATTTACATGGGAGAGAGTGCTGAGTGAAGGAGGCTGAGCACCAGGCTATCAAAAGGCTCCCAAAATACTCCCAATAGGGGTATTGCTTTCATGCTAATTTATTGTGCATTTTAAAGTCACCTCCATCATACTCACAACTACCCCTCCCTCTTAAATCAGTGAGAGTCAAGCTAATTAATACAACAGAACTGCAGCCTTCTCATCTAAAACAAACACTCTAAACGAACCAGAGAAGCCACAGTAAGAGAGCCTAGACTTGCCAGAGGAGCTCATATGCTCAGCAGTAAAAAGCAGAGGAACCTGTAAGAGGTATAAAGGCACAAAGCTGTATTTATAACGCACATAAAATGATAGGCAACGTCTCTTGAACATCTGTTAGGTGCCAGGCACTTTTTAGACATTATCTCATTCAACTACACATAACCCTACAAGATAAACATCATTAATCCCATTTCACAAATAAGAAAATTGGACTCTCAAAGAAGCCAAGCATTTTGGCTAAGATTTCTCATCTGGAAGGTAAGGGAGCCAAGATACAAACTCAAGTCTTGCTGATTTCAATTCAGTGCCTGTTAGGCTGTATCCATCATTTCCCCCACACACATAGGAAACCAAGAAACCCACAGAGAGTGTCATCTCTAGGGCACGGTCAGAAAACAGGAACTCCATTAGTATTTGAACCAAGAGAATTTACTATAGAGAGTTGTTTGAACAGGTATTGGGGCACTGAAGAAAACAGGGAACCCTGAGGTATAAAGAAAGCTGGTAACTGCAGGAAGTAGCCAACGAGCACCTCTAGGGCTGCAGGAACACAGAGAGGGGACTCGGGGAGGCCGACCCTGGAAGCTTGGAGAATGCCCCAGAGCTAGGCCTCAGACTTAGGAGGGGGCACTGCCTGGCTGGGGCTGGTCCCTCAGAGCACGCCTGTGCGATGGTGCTGCTTTGGGGAATTCTGAAAGAGGCTGGAAACTGCAACTAACTGGAAGCGTGCTGCTTCCAGGGTGAAAAGTCCCTGATGGGGACGCTGACAGGAAAAGCAAGCAAACAGAAAGGGCAAGTAACTTCTCCCCTTCCTGCCTCCCTGCAGGGCTGCTAATTGGCAAAGCAGACATGCCCTTAGCAGAGCCCCAGTCCCAGCCCAGGGGAACGGAGCACAGGAGGCAGGTTTGGAGCAGAGAGAGAATGGCTTCCTAACCAGCACAAGTCGGTTGTGTGTAAGCACCAATGCCAGTGACTCAGGGTAAGGGAGATAATTACCACTATCATATCAGCCGCCATTACTGGATATCTACTATGTGCCATTCACTGCGTTCCATCCTTTCCACACATCGACTCCTTTGGTCCCCACAACCTATGAAGTGGCTACTATTGTCTTACCAATTTCACTGATGCATAAGCTAATATTTAGAGATGCTAAGAGCCTTGCAAACAACCGTTAGGAAGAAGAGGGGCCACAACTCATAACGAGGTCTGTCTGGATGCTAAAACCCTGCCATAAGCACCCATATTTGTTTAGTTGCCATAACAAATTTCCACACACTGGGTGGCTGAAAACAAGAAAATTGTATTCTCTTATAGTTGGAGGCCAGAAGTCCAAAGTTGAGGTGTTTTCAGGGCATGCTCCCTCTGAAATCTCTAGGAGAGAATCTTTCTTTGCCTCTTCCAGCTTCTGGTGGCCCCAGGCACTCACTGGTTTGTGGCTACATCACCACCATCTCTGCCTGTCTTGACAAGGCTTTCTTCCCTCTGTGTGTCCATATCTTCTCTTTTACCTCTTATAAAGACACTTGTCACTGAATTTAGGGCCTACCCAGGTAAGCTAGGATTATCTCATCTAAAGATCTTTAACTTAGGGGCACCTGGGTGGCTCAGTCGGTTAAGCATCCAACTCTTGGCTCAGGTCATGATCTCAGGCCATGATCTTACAGTTTTGTGAGTTCGAGCCCTAGGTCGGGCTCCATGCTGACAATGCAGAGCCTGCTAGGGATTCTCTGTCTCTCTCTCTCTCTCTCTCTCTGTCCCTCCCCCACTTGCGCTGCCTCTGTCTCTCTCAAAATAAATAAATAAACTTAATTAAAAAAAATCTTTAACTTAATTATATCTGCAAAGATGCTTTTTCCCAATAAGGCTCATAGGTTAGGATATAGACATATCAATTTGGGGGCCATAAATTCAACGACTACACCACCACACCGTGTAAAATTACTTCTTTACTCTTGAAAACCACGTGCACAAAACCATTTAAAATGAAATCTGTACTCTGAGATCATTTTCAGATTTCAAAACAATGTTTTGCACTGTATGTAGTACTTTTAATATTCGGTGTTCCTGTTCCCTTAAGCTTTATTTTCTTCCTAAAGACAAATATGCAGTGACATCTTCTGCAGCTCCTCTCATTCGGAACAGCCATCCTGTATGTCTTCGCCTCATCGACTCTTGATCTCATTTCAAATCTCATCTGGAAATTTCCTCCCTCCTCTCTTTTCCCTCCTTGAGTGCTTTCTTTGACTTGGCTTTTGTTCCCACTCACTTATGCAGTCCCAGAATTCAGTGGACACACCTGGTCAAAAGAGTATTATTTTAGATGAGAGTATTTCCTTCAACCACAGGGTGGAATGCTCCCAAACTTTTCATCACTGGCTCCAACAAAAGTCTACCCTCCTTCCCCAAGCCTCTACTCCACATCCCAGCCTTGGGAAGGGAACCTTCCCATGACAATATCTCTTCTTGGTCGGAAGGATTGAGTGATCCATTTTGCAATTCACCTGGTTGAGGACATAGTTTAAAATTTTATGTCCCTTGGAGATGTGCTTCTTATTTGTGTGTGAAGGGCAAAATGATTTCTCAAAGCAAGCAGATATTAGAAAAGAAAGGTATATTGTGCCCTTTTGCTAAATAAAATATGTGAACTGAGGGTCTCTTATTGCATCAAAATTAATGAAATGTATTTCATATTCCTGATTGAAAAGAAGAAATGCTTTTCTCTCTCATGGAAATATGTCAGACTCACCTTTATTAAAGTCTGGCGTATTTGCTAGTGAAGATTTCCAGCATACCAAACTACTATATCCTTTAAATTTAATTCTGAAGTTCATAAATTTTGCTCCCTAGAAGGAAAGAAGATGAATATTAGAAAGCAAAATCTTGAAACTCATCCAGGGTTTTTCAAGTGTCTCAATACCAAAATCATTGCTATCTGTTTAAAATTTAATTTTCAAAAAGTGTTTCCTGCCTCCACAGACATGGATATTGATGTTACTGCACCGTTTCTTCCTCTTTCCCCACAACATTCTTGGAAACATTTCTTCTGCAGGTGGGATATGTTTTTGTCATTCATCAAGATAATTCCTCACATTTCATTTCTTTTCCTCAAGTTCTTCCTTATCTGTGGTTTCATATTTTACTTTTTTTTTTCAAGGCGGTGGATGGAAAAAGCACATGGATTATTTCAGACATGCCACCCCTCTCCTTCTTTATGACCAGGAAAGGACCAAATTTTTGCCTCTTCCGTCTTTCTTCTTGATATAATTGGTGGAAAAGTCATCACACATTTGACCCTCTTCTCAAGTATTTGGGATAATAAGAGTACTCCTTACCTCGTGGTTTGGAGGGGGAAAGGTGCAAGTATACAAGAGGGTCATGAAGAGATGGTCTTCATGGGAAACCCTCGCCTGACAGCTAACCATGGCTCCAAATATTTTTCAGATTCATCACTCAAAGCTAGAACACATCCCAAGCCCCACCAGTATATTCACCTGAGATGTTAATTGATAAAGTAAACCATGAACTCTATGGTTTATTAAAAGTGGGAACAGAACCTATTTCTAGTTCCATTTTCCAGAAATTCTGGACCACGCAGAAATCTGGTTCTCTTCCAAGGACCTCAAGTCCCATAGGAAGTAGTAGTTGGCCAGTCTACTACCAAAGTTTACATTCAGCCTTACATCTTTCAGTGACTCCAGATTTCATAGTCCTCATATGGTTCCTCCAAGAGCCAAAGGGGGAAATGGAAATCTTAGCTCTCTTTTTGTTAACTGCCTGGTTTTCTGCTCACAGCCTAGCTACCTCTTCCACAGCAAGTATCTTGTCTCCAGCTCTAACCAAACCAACCTGTCACTGCTGTAGATGATAACAAGATATGAATGGGTAGTTTGTGAATTCTGTAGCTTGTTGTAAGGTGAAAATGAGAAAGAGAGAGGGAGAGAGAGAAAATATTCTCTGTTCCTCACCTGGACCAAACTTTTACTCCTTATGGTTTCCCCACCTGAAATGCCTCCCCGTCTCCTCCACCCGGGGTATCTTACCACCACCCTTCAAGGACATTCAACAACTGTGGACAGAATTAATGATAGTAAGATGTATAAGCCTCTACTTTTTTATTAAAAATTTTTTTTCAATGTTTTGTTTTTTTTTTTAATTTATTGTTGGGACAGAGAGAGACAGAGCATGAACGGGGGAGGGGCAGAGAGAGAGGGAGACACAGAATCGGAAACAGGCTCCAGGCTCCGAGCCATCAGCCCAGAGCCTGATGCGGGGCTCGAACTCACAGACCGCAAGATCGTGACCTGCTGAAGTCGGACACTTAACCGACTGTGCCACCCAGGCGCCCCAGCCTCTACTTTTTTAAAAACACTGCAGTCTTGTGACAAAAGGCAGGAAGACGTGGGTGTATAATTGTTGGCAGGCAAATGGGACAGGGTGGTGCGGCCATAGGTTTTATTTAGGCTTCTGTTATGTTTGAGGGATTCAGGAGTTCCAGACAGAAACCTCTGATCAGTCACAGAAAAGAGAGGGCCATGTGAAGAAGGGGGCAGAGATTGGGCTGATGCAGCTACAGACCAAGGAACACCAGGAGCGGTCAGAAGCCAGGAGAGAGGGTGAAACGAATTCCCCCTCAGAGCCTCCAGGAAGAACCAACCTTCCCAACACCTTAATTTCAGACACGTAACCTCCAGAACTGTGAGAGAATACGTTTCTGTTGTTTTATACACCAAGACTGTCGTCATTTGTTATGGTAGCCCTAGCAAACGAATACAGACTTTTGCCTAGAGGGTGAGAAAGTGTCTGGTTTAACGAGTACCAAGGGATGTGGATTCATTATGACTTGTAATGGATTTAATACAATTTCTTGAAAAAAATTTAATGAACACCAATTACGTGCCCGTCCCTGTGCTCTGCATTTAGTCCAGTGGAAGCCATAAACCAATGATCATGCCAGTGAATGCCTAATTACGAAGGAGATGAGCAGTCTGGAGGGGAGGAGCAGGGTTTACAAGTGAGCACAGTGAAGGAGACCAAGCTGGAGTGAGGAGTCAGCAGTGCTCTGAGGACATGACTGGGAATGTGCAGGACTCAGGGAGGAAAGGGCCGTGGCCCTCTTCCTCCCGATCGACATCAAATGGCGAAGTGGGTGCTTTCCTGGTCAAAGGGAATGCACTTTCTCATGCTTTAAATGATGTTTTATGAGCTTCCGGACACCTTGGTGGCTCATTAAACAGAGTTGGGATTACTGATTTGAGTAACAGACAATGGAAAAGGGGTTCATACTTTTTTTCTAGCCAGTAGAGTCAGTCCCCTCCTGCATCTTTACCTTCATCTGCCCTCAATGCCAAGTGTTTTCCTTGGATGTGAAGAGATGTATTGGGGGTGGGGGGGAGAGATGAGAAACACATTCAAGTAAATTTCAGACGAAGTTTCTTAAACAAAAAGCAAGGAGTTTTTCTGCAAGGCTTCTTATAACCTTTCATATGCCAATCTGCACTGGGCAGCTCCACGTGAGTGATATGATATACAACATCCCCTAAATCTTTGGACCCAGCATCCTTCCATCACAGAGCTGCTCATGGAACTGGTGTTTCATGTAACACATTTTGAGGAACACTATCTCGGGGCAACTGTTGAGTTCCATAAAAGTTTGATTTCTGTTTTCCTCCTCTTCTTTTTCTTCCAAGGCGCCTTTCAACAACCCCAGAACAAAGTTGAGCATCCCATCCTCAGGAGACCCCGACCAGGACAGTTAGAACGCCAGGTTGGTCCTCACCTGAGGAATGTGAGGACATGTGGCCACATCCACAAATGAAAGACATCTTCCAGGTGGTAAATGTCAAAGGAAGAAGTCTAAGCAGGACACTTGCACCTTTCTGACTTCTTGCTTCTCCACACACCCTTGATCATGTACTCTTGACTGCTACTCTTGTAAGTAGAGGGTCCACAAAGGTGCCGGTAGAAATACGGGTAACAAATAGGATCTGGTGACTGGACATTCCTTCTGGATAAGTCAAACCAGTCTCCAGGCAGAATCGCCTGTGACTGACAACTGTTTTCTACGTGATCTAACATCTCTTAACATTGTTCTGTTTCATCCTGGGATATCCAATTACAAGCACTGAAGTCAAAGAAGCAAAAAGCATTATACAAGTCCATAACCATAGCGGTAGATACACACTATTGTATGTCCTGGATCCATTTCAGCGCCCTTAACGGTCTCTTAAACGTCCTCATTTCCATACACGCTCCATCAGTGATTCATCATTCTTTTGCACTAACAAGTTATAGAATTGCCATGCTGCAGGACCTCCATTTGCAACTGGGAGAAGCAGCTTTATTGCTGTGGTATGTTCAAGGCATCCGACCATAAAGTGCTGTGGAATGCTTGTGTGTGTGTGTGTGTGTGTGTGTGTGTGTGTGTGTGATTATATATGTTTAAATACTTCTATGCGGGAGCAGCCTAGTCTCACAACAAAGCTGAACTACAAGGAGCACCAGCCAAGTCAGGGGTCCACCTGAACCTCAGAGATTGTCGCAACTTCTTGCCTTAAAACTTGGGCAACACAGGCTTCCTCGGAGAGAGTATGCCACTTGTTTAAGGGTAGCTTGGCATGGCAGGGAAGATGTGGACTTTAGGTTTGAATTTCAGATGTGCCACTGATGGTTGCACATAGCCAAGTGACAATAGTCAACCCACTCCTCTGTAAAATGGAGATAGAGATACCTACGTTACAGGATATTTGTCAGGAGTAAGCATAAACATGCAAAATCCTTGAAATATAATAGATACTCAATAAGTAGAAGCTATTAAACCTCCCTGGGTCCTAAGAGAGCAGATCCCGGGAACGAGAGGCAGGCTTTGAGGCAGAAAGAAAAATGCAAAGTAGCATTGCCTAGGACAGAAGCACGGATGGGAAGTCCCCAGTGGAATCCAGTCCAGTCCACTCTGATTTAATTTGGCCTATACAAACTGTTAGAAAAAGTGTTGAAAGTAACTGGATTTCCAATATTTAAACATAGTGAGATTTCAAATAAGCAGTTTTCCCACTCCTCCCAGAACCTTGGACCCCCTCGTAACGCCCTGTTTCATTAGTATCATTAATATCTGACACCGAGAGCACTAACAGCTGCCCTGTTGAGACCGGAAGCTGTCGAGTCCAGCGCAGCCCCTACAGCTGGCTCCCCACACACCCTTCCTTTCTCACTTGGCTGACCTGACTGGTATCTGTTGGCATTTGTGGTTGGCATCCCAAAGCAGGGTGCAGGCCTGGGCAAGGTGCCTCTGTGAGGGGCTGGGAGAACACAACAGGGCTGGCCTGGTATCAGAGGCCCCAGGGGTGAGGTAGGGGAGAGGATAGAGAAAGGGCACTCAGAGGGAGAGAAGGAGGGAGGGAGGGAGGGAGGGAGGAAGGGAGGGAGCTGAAGCACACTAAAATGAAAGGCTACCACCTCCACACGCCATCTCCCCCCCCTCACCTGCACTGATACGTGCCAGACATTTCTTGGAACGTTTTGATCTCCAGCCCCCAAAGCTTTTTCCCTTCTTTTTTTACAACACCTGGAACAACGCCAACCACACAGAAAGAGCTCGAGAAATGTAAGTTGTTCCCAACAAAATGCACTCAATTCAGAATGCCTCTTTCAGACCCTCCCCTTCACGCAGGGGTTGCTCCCACCTGTCATTGTCCCCCACTGAGCACTTCTGTGTACTCTCCCCTAAGCTCACAGGGAAGCTCTATAGTCACTCCCTACCGAGATGGGTTTCTTAACCCCAGGCCTCTACCCCACTGTGGCTGACCCAGACAAGTAACAGCACAGCAGAGGAAAATTCCCTCAACGTGGGCCCGGAAGCTGGGTATCCAACCTGTGACCCACCATGGGATTCTAATGCCTTTCCTCTCCTTCCTTTTGTAGTTCAGCCTATTCACTTGAGATTTTCTCCAGATAGGCAGGAGGGAGTCTAAGCTCTGAGGAAACAAGGACTATGCATCTTCATTTGCGTGTCCCTACCTTTGGTAGAGTCCCTGGCACAGAGAAACGTTTCTCCAAATAAAGCTCTGCAGGAGGAAAGGTGTGAATAGAAGGAGCAAGAACCCCTAGACTGAAGAGGAAATCGGGACACAGGTTGAAACACTGTTGGGCCGTCTTCTACCCACGTTAGCTAATTCACATCATCTGAGCTTCTCCTTCCCCATCTGTGAAAAATAAACAATAATATATACCCCACTGTTGATTGGTGCAATCCTTAGGCAGTCAGAATGTCACCTGGCAGCAAAAAGCCTAAACATGTTTAGGAGTATTAGCGCAGTGATCCCAGTCCCAGGGTCTCACTTTAAGGAACTAATTCAGCAGAAGCAACACTGTTGCATTAAGAAGTTTATTTGAGGGGCGCCTGGATGGCTCAGTGGGTTAAGCGTCTGACTCTTGATTTCAGCTCAGGTCATGATCTCAGGGTTTGTGAGTTTGGGCCCTGAGTAGGGAGGGCTCCAAGCTAGCAGTGTGGAGCCTGCTTCAGAGTCTCTCTCTCTCAGTCTCTCTCTCTCTCTCTCTCTCTCTCTCTCTCTCTCTCTCTCCCTCTCCCTTCCTTTCCCTCTTGCACTTTCTCTCTCAAAAATAAATAAGTAAACTTTAAAAAAAAAAGAAGTTTATTTGGAATTACACTCAATAATGAAATATTTAATGTTATCTAACTACTCACCATAGGGAAGTAATTACCCATTTTTTGGCATTAAAACATGAAAGACTATTTTTCATCGATAAAAATTGATATATACAAAGATGACCTAATTACACAGAATCTGTCATCCTCAATGCTACTATTCTTTTAAAAACAAAATCTGTCGGGGGCTCCTGGGTGGCTCAGTCGGTTAAGCATCTGACTCTTGATTTCTGCTCATGTCATGATCTCATGGTTCGTTAGTTCGAGCCACACATCAGGCTATGTGCTGACAGCCCAAAGCCTGCTTGAGATTCTCTTCCTCTTTCTCTGCCTCTCTCTCTCTCTCAAAAGCAAATAAATAAACATTTAAAAAAATAAAAACAAAATCTGTTCATATTGCTCCCCTACTTGAAATTATTCAGTGGTCAAAAACTCAGGAGGTGGCTTTCTGAGTTCATGTTTACGTGTATGAGAAACTACCCAGCCGCTTTCCAAAGTGGGTGTACCGTTTTACTCTCCCGTCAATAGTGTATGAGAGTTCCAGTTTCTCCACATCCCTTGCCAGGGCTTATCATGGTCAGTCTCTTTAATTTTAGGCATGCTGATAGGCGTTTACTCGTATCTTATTGCGGTTTTAATTTGCATTGCTTGATGACCAATGATACTAAATGTCTTTTCATGTTTAGTTTCATAGTTATGGACCCAACAGAAATAAAAACACATGTTTACAAAAAGATAGCATGTACACGAATGGTCATTGCAACTTTACAACAGTTCAAAACTGAAAACCCAAATATTCATCAACAGATAAACGAATGAGCAAAGTGTGGTATATTCATACAATGGAATTCTACTCAGCAATAAAAAGGAATAAGCACCCAACAACACGGGAGCATCTCAAAGACATTATGCTGAGTAAAAGAAGGCAGATATAAGGGTAACATGCTGTATGATTCTATTAATATGAAATTCTCACACAGACAAAAGTAATCTATTTTTACTGAAGAACACATCAGTGGTTACCTGGAACTGGGATTGGAGGAGGATGTTGACTGCAAAGAGGCACAAGGAAATTTTGGGAACCGTGGAAATGTTCTACATCTCAACTGGGGCAGTGGTGACACAGGTGTGTCGGCCGAAACTCACCAACTTAAAATGGGTGCATTTTATTGTATTTGAAATACACCTCAATAAACATTTATAAAGAAGAAAGCATTGGGGCGCCTGGGTGGCTCAGTCGGTTGAGCGGCGACTTCGGCTCAGGTCATGATCTCATGGTCCGTGAGTTCGAGCCCCACGTCGGGCTCTGTGCTGACAGCTCAGAGCCTGGAGCCTGCTTCAGATTCTGTGTCTCCCTCTCTCTGACCCTCCCCTGTTCATGCTCTGTCTCTCCCTGTCTCGAAAATAAATAAACGTTAAACAAAATTAAAAAAAAAAAAAGAAGAAAGTATTCAGTTGCTCCTCATTACATCAGAATGAAGCGACTTACACTAGTCTTTGAAGATATGACCCCTTTTGGTCCCTCCAACTGCTTTTCCTGCTAGAATCCCACCTGTCTTGCTCCAGCCCTGAAATAACCTGCTGCATCCCGGTCACCATATTTATTTCATGTCTCTGCTCTTTATAAGTGCTGCTCCCACGTCCTGGCATCCAGACCTCATCCCCTGCCACTTGTAACTTGACTCGCTTCCACTCAGCTTTCAAGATCAACTCAAGCCTGCTTGAACTCCTCTCCAAGGCTATAGCCAATACCTCCCTGATATCTTCTCACAGCATCCTGCACATTCCTCTAGCCTGATGTTTTCACTGTGGTATGCATCACAGCTAGTATTTTTTCTGTCTCCCTGACTGATCTCCAAGCATCTTAAAGCCAGGGTCTGTCTTATCACATTCTTAATCCCTAGCACAGAGTTTCCTACATGTTGCTAGTGAATGCTTGCATGGACGAACGGATGAGCGAACAAATGTCCTGTCTACCATCAGAAGGACCCACTAAGGATCGGGTGAAATAAAAAGTGAATCCCTGCCCTCTATTATTTGGGCGTTTGACTTGAGCCCATAATATAGTTGTGTGGCTAAGACTATACCTTCTGGGAACCTCCACCAGGGTATAACCAGTAAAGCAAACTTTGCCAGTTGCTATTTGGGATCAGGGTGACAAACATCCCAACATGAGCTCAGGAGCTCCTTGAGAGGTCATCAAAAGAAGCTTGACTCCGGGAAGTCACCAAGCTGACAGTGGTGGCCGCATTCCTTCTGTGGGGCAGCACACCTCAAAACACAGCTCTTCGTTTCTATAACATTTTCCACTCTTCCATATAATATTTGTTCATTGATATATGTAACCTAATTATATTTGCACTTCTAAGACCATCTGTTTTAGTTTAATGTATACTCTTTAATTCCTAAAGATTCTGAGCCGTAAATGTTACCAGTATCTGTCCAAGCAAACACAGGGCAGCCTTGTCCTCATTCCCAGAGACTCCCTTGGCCATTTCCTTGATGACATACTGTTGGAGCAGTGGCTTTGCATGATTGAGATCCATTTTCTTCACCTTCACTGAAGCTCTGTCCAGAAAGAGCTGGAACTCTGCCATACCCTCCTCCCTCTCATCACCTTGCCACTTCACCAACATCTCCTCAGCATCCAGTTCCGTTCTGTCAACGCTGCCTCCAGCTTGATGAAGAGTGACAACCAGCTAGGTGTCAGTTTCTTGAGTGAGGGCAATGGAGGCATTTCACACCCCACCATCATTCCTTGACCCTCTACTTTTGTTTCACAAGTGCTTTTCCTTCTGTTTTGGCCAGAATTCATTAGAGAGCCATCCAGCCTCTTCTCCTGCACAACCATCACTGATGGACTTTTCTACTGCCTGGCACTGAAGGTTAATCTGGCAAAATAAAGGTTAGTGAAACCTTGGACCAAGTCAGTGCTCAAAGGTGAATCTCTGAAGGGGAGAGGAGGGAAAGGCCAGTGAGAGGGAACAGTATTAAATAGAGTTGGGTTCCATGATTCTTTTTTCAAGTCACGAGGAAGGATTCCTTTGTTTACTTATTTATTCCTTCTTTCAATCTGGCTAGCTGTCCCAGAAGCGGCCTCATCTCTAATGTGGGCCCAGAGCTCCAGCTCTGTCAGGAACTCCAAAGTTCCCCAACGTCACCCCAAGCTTGCCCTGGAGAGTAATGTTTTGTGGACACTCAAATCCATGGAGAGCTTAAAGATGGTTCTTTGGGGAGAGGGCAAGGTGACGGAATGACCGTCATCAGCAACCTGTTCTCTGAAAAATCTGAGCCATGGGAACAGAGAACCTAAGTCTTGCATACCGCAGGGGAGGAGAGGGGGTGATTGGAATGTTTGCCCATATTCTCCTAAAATATCCGGTGAACCGTGAACCTAAACTTTATACCTGAGGCAAACTGGGAATTGCTATTTTAACAAAGCACAGCCCAGAAAACAATCTGCACACGTTTTGTAACTTCGGCCAGCCCCAGAGAGATTTCTGGCAGCGTTTTATGGGTGACTAATACTCAAGTTAAAATCAACACGGGTTTTCCAAACACAGCCTCTCTGAGGGCAAACAGACTTTTCACCTGTCTGCCACAGCTCTTTGCCACATGGGATCCGGGAAAAAGCTTTTTTCTGGACATACAATGGAGCTTTTAAGCTGTCTTGAGAGTCTTATCATCTGGTCTAGGCTCTCTCCACTCGGTCTACTGGTGTATCTCTCATAGAGGAGGACAAGAGAGAGCATGTGCAACATGAGACAGGAAATGCACTCGTTGATTCCACAAACATCTGTGGAACTCCTCCCTCCCTGTGGGGCCACTGGGGAATACCAAGATGACTAAGCCACAGTTGAATGAGGGCAGATAGGAAAACAAATAATTAAAACAATGCAGCCAAGTGCTGAATAAAGTTTATACCAACAGCCGTGGGAACACAAAGAAGGAATAATTAATTCTATCAGAGGGAGACAAGGAAGATTGCATAGAGGGTCACCTTTGAGCTGTCCCTTAACAGATGAGTTGGAAAGTTCAGGTGACAAAGGAGAAGGCGGGCATTCCTGCAGGCAGAGGGACCGCAGACAAGAAGGTGTGGAGGCATGAAAGCCCCATGAGAAGTGTGGTGTGTGAGTACAGGGCAGGTGAGAGTGAACAGAAAGGGTATGAGGCTGATACATGGGTTGGGATGAGATGTGTAGGCATGTATGCAACACTAAAGGATCCAGACTTGAGGTGCCTGGGTGGCTCAGTCGGTTAAGTGTCTGACTTTGGCTCAGGTCATGATCTCACGACTCTGGTTTCCAGCCCCATGTCGGGCTCTGCACTGACAGCTCAGAGCTTGGAGCCTGCTTAGGAGTCTGTCTCCATCTCTCTCTGCCCCTCCCCTGCTCGTGCTCTGTCTCTCTTTCTCTCTCTCTCAAAAATAAATAAACATGAAAAAAATTTTATTTTAAGGAGCCAGACTTATTTCTTTGGGTGAGACAGAAGATTTTAGGCATAAGTATGATTCATCAGATTTTACAAAGATACATCAGGCAGCTAGTGATGTGGCACAGGGAGCAGGAAGGTCAGAGGCTCGTACCATAGCCCAACTAAGAGAAAATAAAAGCTAAAATAAGTGAATTGTGGGGGAAACGGGGAGGAGAGCCGGGCATGTGACCTTTGGAAAATGGAACCAATAGCACTTGGTGGCTAAGGAGATTTGAAGAACGAGATGGGAAGGGAGTCAAGGGGGATTCTGAGGTTACCAACTTGGCCATGATGATGGCGGTAATGGAGCTAGGAAATTGAACACAAGAGGCTGAAACACAGAGAAATTAGTCTCTGCTCATCCCAAATGTTTAATATATAGTAATAGGATATGGAACAGCCTAGATAAAGGCGGTTGCTTTCATATAGACATAACTTTTAAATCAATTGCTATGAAATTAAAACATTCTTTTGTTGTGGGTGGTGTTAGACACGTGTCCTTCAGGGAGACAAGTGAATACAGTGCTGATGGAAGAACATTCCCTCTCCTAGGCAGAGCTCCCGAGGTAACTGGCAGTGAAAACTAGAGCCAGGCAGGAAGGACCTCTGCCTTCCTCCCCATTTCCAAATGCGTTGAGTGCCTAGGGCATGGAGGGCACCGAGGAGACCTGCTGAGCTGAAAGGTCAGGCCCTGGCGTGACCACTTGGGATGCCCAGGAGCAACTGGGGTGCAATTAGGTGCAGTATTTACACTGGGACAGATCGCAAGGGCAGAGGTGACGAAGAGGCGCTGCAAGAGTGGCCATGGGACCTCAGAATTACTTCACTTCCTTCTCCCTCCAGTCTGAGCAGCCCCAGAAAATGGCAGCTCTGAGCTGGGAGGCTGATTGTCACTCTGTGTAATTAGCCACCCTGGTTGACCACATCCCGCGGACAGCCTGGGCTGTGAGTAAGAGGCATCCTTGCCATCTAGGAGGCTTCAGTCTGAGGATGAGAAATGTAAGTGTTTACGTTCAATGAGGGGAGCACAGAAGGTTGAAGCCAGAGATTAGGAGAGGCTGAGGAGATAACCGTCAGCGTCCTTCTGAAAAGAGAGGCTTCCTGGAAGCTATGAGCTGTTCCTTGCGTGAGGAACAGGGGAGACATTCCAGGGGTAAAAGCACTAGGTCGGCTCAGACCTGAGAGGGTTGTGCCACCTCCCTAGTGGAAGGTGAGGCTGTTGGGGTTCAGGGCAGTGAAGAATAGCCAATGGGGAGCCATCCAAGGGTTTTGGACAGAGGTTCGACTTTGGGGAATGATCATTTCAGCAGGCGTTTCTGAGATATGCAGGCTGGGGAGAAATGAAAGACAAGATCTGCTAGGAGACCACTGGAATACGAAGTAGGAATCTGACTTTTGGGGCGCCTGGGTGGCACAGTCGGTTAAGCGTCTGACTTTAGCCAGGTCACGATCTCGCGGTCCGTGAGTTCGAGCCCCGCTTCGGGCTCTGGGCTGATGGCTCGGAGCCTGGAGCCTGTTTCCGATTCTGTGTCTCCCTCTCTCTCTGCCCCTCCCCCGTTCATGCTCTGTCTCTCTCTGTCCCAAAAATAAATAAACGTTGAAAAAAAAATTAAAAAAAAAAAAAGGAATCGGACTTTTATTAAGGCAAGCACTGAGCTAAAAAATGTTGACATAATCTTATACGACCAGTATTATTACTCCCCATTCTACAGTTTGGTGAAAGTGAAACTCAGAGGTTTCAGAAACATGCCCCTGTAGGTGGCAGAGCTGATTCATGGCCATGTCTGTTGGACTTCCAAGCCTGTGTTCCCCTTGTACCGTATTGGAGGTGGGTACCCGTGAGAGTGCAAAGGACAGTGATTTCCATCCCTGGCTGAGCGTTAGATTCACCTGGGGAAATTTGCAAGATCGTGATACCCAGACCAATGAAATCAGGACCTCTGAGAATGGAACCCAGACATCAGTATGTATGTAAATCTCCTAGCACACACCTGACTTTGAGAACCACGGCTGCGAGAGATGTTGCAGAGAAGAATTGATAACGGTTGCTAGCAAATGTGAAGACTGAGAGGGAAGGAGGATAGAAGGTGACTTTAAGATTTTTCACTTGGATAAAGTCTGAAAGAGATGCGATTGTGGAAACAAAGAATTCATTTTTAGAGTCCTTTATCTTACCCTTGTAGTGTGATGTCCAGGTGGAAATGCCCAGGGGATGCTTGGCTTCCGGGGCCTCAGAGACGAGACCATATCAAGCTGAGCACCTCAGCACTGTGGTGTGCCGGGGCCAGCCCAGACCAGCTTGGGAGAGCCAACTGCTCCATTTTCCGAAATGCTGTAAGCCAGTTATCCACGCGGCCATCATTCAAATCAAATCATAAAAACTCATAATTAAATAATCTTAAAAACAAATGTAATCTATTCTCAAAACTCGTCCCTTCCTAATTACTTTACCCCGCTTTACTTTCATCTGTGCTCTTGAGGTTATTTACATCTTTTTATCTGTGTGGAGAAAAAATCATGTACCGGTATCTTACGTGGACCTCTCCCCAAGTCCATATCGGCCATGTCAATAGCTTGAAAGTGGCCGGGATCAAGACTATTTACATCGTGAAAACTGGCCGAAACCATAAATTAGGACCGCCTGCTCCCCCAAATAGCCAGTCGTCAAACATTTGCCAACACGCCACTATCTGCAACCGTGTGATGGTCTATGCAGAAAAGCCCATGTGTGAGCATGCTCCAAAAGCTTCATGAAGGTGAACCAAAGAGAGTAAGGTAGAAACTAAGACCTCACAGATGAGGGGGACAAATCAATGCCAGAGACACTTTTTAATATTGACTGATATTTCCCCACACACAAGTTCTTTGCCCTACTCAGGTCCTTTGGGATCACTGTTATTCCAAATAAACCCGTTTCATTTAGCTCCATGAATAAGAAACTTCTAGTCAGAGAAGATATATTTTATATGCACACATAAAAATACTCTGTTTATATAGCACTTTCCTTTTAAGGAGCTCACAGCAATTACACATGTTCTCATTATTCCTATGAACACCCTGGGGAAGTAGCTAGGTGGCAGAGGAAATAGGAAGGAATGAAAAAAAAACCTGTTAAATTAGAAATCAGGGCATTACCTAGCCTGAGTACTATAAACAATCTTTCTTCTCCCAGTGCAGGAAACCCTGACTTCAGATCTTTAAAGCATCCTGCTTAAGAAGGTTCTAGAATTGGACTCACATCACTGACATTTCCTCATGGGCATGGCTATGGAAACCTCCCACTCTCTCCCTTCTTTCCTCCTCGTTCTCTTGCTCTTTTGGCCCCATCTCCTAATTTGGGCCAGAACTGGAGTTTGCAGTCCAAGCCTGCTGGCCCAAAACCCTAGGGAGTTCACCAAAGGGGCCAGCCGCAGGAAAGGAGATGAGCCCTGGGCACCAGCGACAGTCGCTGTGTCAGGAGACCTTCCCTCGTGACTCGATGTCTCTGTGATGCTGATTCCTGGGCTTGGTGCCAGTGACACCACCATTCCCCCTGCACCAGCTGCTTTGTCCTACTGGGGATCCAAATGACTTCTCTGGCTTTCCTTGGCACTTCCCTGTGAGGCTCTGGATGATTCCAAATTGGTCCTTTGGAATACAAGCCAGTATAACACTAGTGCCAGCATCTTCTCCATCCATTTGGGATTTATCCACTACAGAGCACCACTTATGAGATTGGCAATGATGAAAATGGGAGGAAGAATGAACTGAAGTGCATGTGTCTCCAAACCAGAGACAAACTGAGAAAGGTAGATGGAAACAGAGACAGAGACAGAGAACCAAGGGGGGCAAAGAGTTATAGAGCAATTCGTAAACAGAGAAGTTATTTTCTTTGGAGTAGTTCTGTTTTGACTAAGAATTTCACTGTTTGTGAGTAACTGGTGGGGGGTAAATCATTAGGGTAAATCTTCCTGATGGATGACCTTGGGCTCCACCCAAGCCAGACTCCCATGTGGCAGTGTCCCCTTGACAACTCCTCTGGAGGCAACCCTGAGCAGGGAGTAATGGCCTGAGAGTGAGCCCTGCCATGGGGAGCAAATATTTGGCCAAATACCACTAGATATTCAGATTGTGGGGACCCAGTCGAGTCTGAAGGAGGCATCCCAGATTCCCAGGAAGGGCTTCCTACTGGCCACAAAAATGGCGGCAGATCTGCTGGTGCATTCCTTCTCACCTTCTCACTCCTAGGCTCTGCTTCTCACCGAGTTGTGAGGTTCTGAAGAGTTCCCTGAGATCGGAGGGCCCTCGGACTCAGCCGGTGGTCCACACCAGCCATACAAAACAAACAAGTCAACTAAGTGGAAGCAGCCCTAGCTTGGGAGGCAGGGGACAGGTTTTCATCCAACCAGCTCCTTGAGGCTCCTGGGGAGCTCAGGTTACTCACCTGTGAGTTGACTTGGTGAAAGTAGCAGCAGGTCATTTTCATTCCACAGTCATGTCCTGAGTACCTACCAGATGTCAAGGGTTGTGTTGGGTTATAGAAACAAAAAGCCAGACAGCCCACAGCGACCCAGGAGATATCAATGAGCATACAGGCCATGCTCTCTGAGGGCACGTCCATCTAATGGTCTCTAAATAATTTCACAGGGGCTTCCCAAAATCTCCTGAACTGATGAATTCACCCCTCTTAAGTAAGAGGAATCCTGTTTTGTTTGTTTGTTGTTTGTTTGTTTGTTTACATTTGGGTTCGCAAACTTAACTATTTGACATGCGTCTGTGGGTGTCTGGAATGTTCATTGAACCTCCCCACAGCCCCTGGGGACGTAGGTGCTACAACATCTGCCACAATCAGAAACAGGCTTCAGGCTCCTGTCTGCTCAGGGCACCATATGCACTATGTTAAAGAGGCACAGCCCAGCTGTCCAGAAGCTTCTAGAAACCCTGGAGCTCACCCAAATAAAAGACAAACAAACAACTGAGCAAACTCGGATAAAATGGTGCTGTCAGACCAACAAAGGGAATGCAAACGAAGAGCTGGTGAAGAACCAGCAGTTGGGGGAGCGGGGGTGGCGGGGTGGGGGGGGAGGGTGGGGGCGAGAGAGGGATAGATGAGTTTGCACAGGCCAGACAACGGGGTTGGGGGTGCAGGGTCATTCTTTCTGTCTCATCCGTCCAGGGTTGCCAGGGTCTTTTGAATGGTGGACAAAAGAGGGTAGAGAGAACTGGGGTGGGGACCGAGGATAAAGCCCCACAGTGAATGAGTCCCAAAGGCGTGGGACATGGGTGCAAAGTCACAAAGCCAGGGTAAAGCCTTCTAGCACTCCACTCTGGCTCCTTCTACAATCTGCTCCCCTGCCTTCCCCTCCCCTCCTAACATCTTACACAAGAGTCTCCTATTGTGTTAATATCAGGGGGAAAAGTGACTAAGGCTGGGGTATGACTAAGGAAAATAAAACTAGGAAGGGAGTCTCAAATGCTTGCCTCCACCCCCAGGTTACTTGGCTCATTCCCTGATTCCGTCAGTTCACAGACTCTGACATAAAAGGCAGGAAGTTACATACGCTAAACAAAGCTCCTTAGATGTCAGGAAATTAACCTGGGAAATCGGAGCCAAGAGCGATTAAAGGCGCTGTACTCGGAGTTCAAAAACCACTATGGCGTTAGATCAAAAGCTGTTTGCTGGGCACCCCGGGCTCAGCTCTGCCAAACTGCACATCCCGGAAAACCTGGCCACAGGGCCCGCATGCCTGTCTGCTGTGCATTTGCTCTGCCCCATGACTTAATCCTCACTCACAGCTACGGCTTTTGACTCCTCTTGCCATAGCAGTTTGGATGCCTGCCCTTGGTGGGTCAGAGCCAGAAAAGCAGCCAGCCTGCCCTGGCTTCTGGGGGTGGGGAAGATCACACACCTAACCTCAGAGGGAGTCCAACAAGTGGTCCCCTGAGGGAACAAAGAAAGTCCTTAAAAGGAGGGGGATGGGAGGCACACTGGGGAACCTGATCCTCCTCCCTAAGAGAACAAATGCTTCATGGAGGGTGGAAAGGTCAGAGCAGAGCAAACCATAGAATTGTGAGAATCATTACTTACGTCCTCAGCAATAATAATATCCTTTGAGTGTCATCTTTATAATCTTTACAATTAAGGGATTAGACTAGGTGTTATGACACCTTCTAGTTATCATATACTGAAATTCTTAAACAGCTTTAACATTTCACACCACAATGAAGTTATCAAGGGACTCGCACACCATTTCATTTGTATCTCCATTGATGGGCATTAGCCTCATGTACAGAGGAGTAAACTGAGGCGCCGCGCAGCGGCTTGCCTAATGTCACAGAGCTGGCAGATAGCAGAGCCCTAATAAACGCTCATGCTGGTGGCTTCCGGTCCATCACTCTAGAAGAGCAAGAGTGGAAAATGGCATTGTCCCCGAAATGGCTGAAAGTACATTTCTAATCACAAACTCAAAAGTGTTAAGTCGTCCTGATTTTTTTTTTCGTCTGGTATTGGAAGGCAAGTGAGGTCAGAGAGAAGTCTTTTTTTTTTTATTTTTACTTTTTACTGGAGTAGAGTTGACCACACTATTATATTAGTTTTGGGCGTGCAACATAGCGATTCAACAATTACATGTATTACAAAACGTTCACCATGATAAGTATGGTTCCTATCTGTCACCATACAGCGTTGTTATAATATTACTGACTATGTTCCCTATGGAGAGAGGAGCCATTTAGTGTGCCAGGATTCTGGGATATGGAACACTCAGAAATGTTACACCCCACAATGGCCTCACAATGGTGTAAAAACCTTTTTGTGTCTACAGAAGTTAGGTTAGTTGTATTAGCTAGAGAGGAAAATGGTGAGAGAAGTGTAATTAGTTTGTTCTTCACCCATGACACCTTCAAGACTGGCCCTGTCCCCGCTCTGCATGGGGTGATCCTTTGGGCCACACCACCCTCATCCAGAGCTTATTGGACCAGGAAGAGTAAGTCAGAGTTGCTCTCCCACAGGACTGGTATGGGCACCTAGAAAGGGCTGTTCAAGCATCATGAGCTTGAAGCTATTCAATCACTGTATTCGTCAGTGTTCTCCAGAGACGCAGAAACAATTGGATGTATGTAGATATAGAAAGAGCTTTATTATAAGGAGTTGGCACATGCAGTTATGGAGGCCAGCAAGTCCCAAGATCTGCATGGAGAGTCAGGTAGCTGGAGACCCAGGAGAGCTGATGGTTTAGTCCCAGGCCAAAGCCTGGCAAGCTCAAGATCCAGGAAGAGCCAATGCCCCAGTTTGAAGGGTGTGAGGCAGGAGGAGGCAGTAACTTCTCTGTTACTTAGGTCAGGACTTTTTGTTCTATGCAGCCCTCAACCGAGGGGATGAGGCCCACCCATACTGGGAATGCAATTTGCTTTATTGAGTCCACCAATTTAAATCTTAATCTCATTGCAAAACAGAAACACCCAGAATAATGTCTGGCTAATATCAGTGTACCCCATGGCCTAGACAAGTTGACACATAAAATCCATCATCACAATCACATAGAGAAGGGCCAGGTCAGCGGTGGGAAGCCAGAACCCAGGCAAGACCAAGGAAGGAAGCCCACAGACGCAGGGAAAGCCAGCTTAAAGAGCGGAAAGTGATCATTCTCAGTGAGGAATTGAGATGAGGGATGGACAGAGTCCTGGCCGGAGGCCTTCCAGATCCCATGAGGGTTCTCTGGTTCTCCCAGCCCCCCTCCTTAACTGAACTGGTTTGGGTAGGTTTCTCTTTCTGATGACAAAACCACCTGTGATTAGAACAAGCACACCGTGGATGTCTTTGAGTTGTACTGCGTAGCCCCGTTCTCCCAGCTTTAGACCAGCCATTAATCGAGTGATGAACCATACTGAATGCCATGTTGTATATACTCTGTACCCTTGGTCCTTGGATAATTTACATTTGCAGTTTGATTGCACGCAAACACCCACACGCAGCTGAAATAAAATGTTTTCATGGGATATGGGCTTGAATAAGGTGCTTTGACCTATAAGCCTTAGGGACAAAGAGAGTTACTCAGCTAGTGAGAGATCTCATACAGCTGCTCAGCGTCTAGTCCACAGTGCAGTTCTACTCTTCTCGACTCACTTTTCTTTAGGAATTTTCTGAGGAAAATCCGATGTTAGGGGATTTCCCTGAATTTAGGAATTTGTAGTGGCCCAGGCTGAGTTCCTTCCAAATGCCATGTCATGAACATAATTTTTAGACATCTCTGTCACCTCTTCTACTATTAGCTTTTTGGAATGCCTTATTCAACTGTGTGGCTTTTATACTCAGAACACAGTTACCTAGGACCTCGTAAGGGCACAATCCGTTTTTAAGTTCATTCTCTCATCCAGTTCTCACAAGATCATATTATTCTCGATTGTGTTAATCTGCTTAAGCTAAGTTGTGCAGCCATAACAGAAAACCCACAAATCTCAGCGTTTACTGCAGCAAAGTTTTATTTCTCGTTCATGTGATACGTGCACCGTGGATCAGCTACATACAGCCCTTCAGGTCATCTTCATTCCAGGACCCAGCGACAGAGAGAAACAGAGTGGCAGACCACACAGTGTCTCCTAAGGCGTCCCGAGAGCACTGACACAATTGACTTTCGCCAGCCAAAGCAAATCTCACAGCCCAGCCTGACGTCAACAGGGCACGGGATCTATAGTTTTTCCACAGGAAGGAGGGGTGCCCAAAATCACACGGCCACACCCGGCACCAGGGGACAAGGATGTATAATCCTTCCTCTGAAGGAGACGGCAAAATTATCAACACTAATACCACAGAGCACAGTGCCTTACAAAAAAAAAAAAGAAAAAGAAACCGAGCTGAAACAATTGCCTGATCAAACATCTTAGTGGCAGACTGGTATTTATTTTTTTTTTTCAACGTTTATTTATTTTTGGGACAGAGAGAGACAGAGCATGAACGGGGGAGGGGCAGAGAGAGAGGGAGACACAGAATCAGAAACAGGCTCCAGGCTCCGAGCCATCAGCCCAGAGCCTGACGCGGGGCTCGCACTCACGGACCGCGAGATCGTGACCTGGCTGAAGTCGGACGCTTAACTGACTGCGCCACCCAGGTGCCCCAGCAGACTGGTATTTAAAGGAAGTTTTAGGAGTCCGGGTGGCAGAGTCTTTCCACTACACCACAGCTGCTTCCAGGTCTTCCTCTGGAGACATGCCCTCCAGGACCCGATCTGTATCTCGTGCCACCCCCGGGTACTGTTCACGTCAAGTTGTCACACTAAACATTTGGCCCTTGAATCTTTTATTCCGAAGGATCCCACGTCCGGGGGAAATGCAAGCGAGCCAAGGCAGACAAAGTTAGTAACGGAGAAAGATAGATCGAGCCAATAAAGTTCTCAGGAAGTGGTGCCATTTAAATTTTTCCTTAGTTTAACCAAACCAAAGACAGAGAGGAGGTGGTGGCACCTGGAAAGGACAAGAAGTTGTCATCCTCTAAGGGACAACAGAGAAGAAGGACGGGGCTGCCTGGGTGGCGCAGTTAAGCGCCCGACTCTTGATCTCAACTCAGGTCATGATCTCACAGTTTGTGGGTTCAAGCTCTGCTTCGGGCTCTGCACTGACGGCATAGAGCCTGCTTGGACTCTGTCTCTCCTTCTCTCTGCCCCTTTCCTGCTCGTGTACTCTCTCTCTCTCTTGCTCTGTCCCTCAAAACAAATAAACTTACATTTGTTTTTAAAAAGGGAAGGACAGTGCTGTCTGCTTGCAGCACTTCAGGGTGGTGTCCACTGGGTCCCTCTGGCCACTGGTTGATTACACCCTGCAGTAGCTAGAATAAAGGGTCTGGGAAGTACAGGCACTGAGGCCTGGGAAGAGCCAGGCACCAATAATTTAGAAAGGGCCTTAATCACGGCCTGGTCAGCATTTCCAGGGTTCATGATTCCCATCGCCACTAACGGCACCCATCCCAAATGGGCACCCTGGTGGCTGTGGCTAATGATCTCTCTGGCCAGCAAGTAGTTTTGCTCAAGGAAAAAGTCCGACTGCATATGGGTCCCCAAATATAGAAAACCAGTCCGAATTCACTGGGGCTTTGTTTCCGGATCCTTTCATTTCCTTAAGTTGCACAGATGACGTGTTTGGTCTTCGGATGGTACTGGCTACAAAAAGTTCAGTGCTGTCACACTTCGCAGCAGAGTCTGTACGGAATACCTGTTCCCTCTCTCTGCCAACATTTTGAAGATTGGGTTTGGTTCAAATACAGTAAGTCAAGAATCCATCCTGCCCGGGATGTATCAGATTGCACAAGTGTTAGGAAACACATACCATCCTGGATGTTCTTCCAAAAGAACGTGCAGAAAATGCTGCCCTTCTGCCAAACTACAGGCTCCTTTCCAACCTGCACCACTCTCTGCCCTCAGTCCAAACGTCCAACCAGCTGACGTGTGCCCGTGGCTGTGACCGACGGCTGGGCTGCCTCGGGACACCCGATGTCACCTCTCCTGGGTTCTCTTCAGTGCGTCGGTGCACAGGCAACACCAGGGGACTTTGAAGGAAAAGGTAAGAAGGCTCAATGGGGCAATTTCCACAGCATCTTACTACTCTATATTGCTGGTAAGCAAACAGCAAGGCTCGCTTTTGAGAGGGACGTCTCAAAAGAAAGTCCAGAAAGCAGGCTCAGAATCGTAGCCTGGCTACAGGCCAGAGTGTGGCAGACGAACTCTCGGGCATGTCAAATACAGCACTTCAATACTCCGTTCATTCATAGGCCCAACCATCTGTGAAGCTGGACACAGGGTCATGCAGAAGGAAGTCACTGAAAGCATCTCCAAAACACCCAAAGCTGCAATCCCAATGTTACTATCGTTTCACTGCTGTGTGTCAGACACGTTAATAGCATACAGGCCAAAGGACATTAAAAAAGATTAACGTTAATATAATGTTAATGTTAGGGGTGCCTGGGTGTCTCGGTCGGTTGAGCGTCTGACTTCGGCTGAGGGCATGATCTCACGGTTCGTGAGTTCGGGCCCCGCATTGGGCTCTGCGCTGACAGCTCAGAGCCTGGGGCCTGCTTCGGATTCTGTGTCTCCTTGTCTCTCTGGCCCTCCCCGACTCGTGCTCTGTCTCTCTCTGCTGCTCAAAAATAAAGAAAGAGTACTTAAAAAAAAGAAAAAATATATAATGTTAATGTTAATGATAAATATTAATGTTCAAGGGGGCGAAGAAGATTACAGAGCAGAGCTAGGGTCTGATAATAAGCCAAGAGCATTTAGCAGGCAACACAGAAAACATGGATTTACAGCTGAAGCTCTCCCCCGGGTGGGCAGGAGCGATCTCTCAACACTCAGCCTACACACGTTTACTGTGGCCACCACATGTCCATATGTCGACAGGCATGCCGGAGTAGACATACTATAGCACCGAAGGGGACGTGATGCCTGCCCCGACAAGTAGATGAGATAAGACCTACGCACCAATGAGTGAAATGACACCCCACAGGTGAAAAGTGCCACAAAAGAGGTGCAAATGAAGCATTTTAGGATGTCTGAAGACAGATTGCTCCCCCACAGTGGTGAGACCTTGGTTTTACGGAGAAGCAGCATTTGAGCTGAATCTGAAAAGGGGCTAAGGATGAAGGCTTATGGAGTTGGGGACTCAGAGACCTCATCAGCTGCAGCCATGTATGTAGCAGAGGTGCTGAGGTCTCGCCCAGATCCCCTTGGCATGCGGGGTTCCCTTAGCCTAGCTGCTGGGGCTTTGGCTCCTCACGGCTGCTCCCAGCTGCTCCCCTTCTCTGGAGGCTTGTCCCCGGCTGACCAGAGCATCTCACCAGAGAGATAACCACACCCTGCCTCCGGGGCGGCTGACAGCCAGTGATGGATAGAGGGGTACACAAGGCCAGGCCCCTTGCCCCCAGGCGGAGACAATTCTGCAGTGTGGGGTATGAAGATACCACCCCACCCCAGTGGCTCGGGCTGAGGCTAGTCTCTTTTCCCTGGCTTCTCTCCCCACTCCCATCCTGCTTCACCTCTTCAGTGAATCACGTGTACCCGATCCTTATCTCAGCCTTTGCTCTAGCTCTCCCTCCTGCAGCTGCACAGGTGCACTGCCAAGGCTTTCTTGGAATAGCCTGCAAGCTCCCCCATGAGCCACCTGTTCCACCCTCTACCCCCTGCTAACTTCCTCTGCTGCACCCCCACCCGTCCCCTCACTGCTTCCACACCTCACACCTTACTTTTGATCTTCCTCCTGCTCCAAAAGCTTACTCTCCATTTGTCCACCTCTTCCAAGATCTAACTCAAGTTCTACCTAGTCCACCACCTGTACCTCAGGTGTATTTTTAAGTACTGAAGACAGGTGCCAAAACACGTACCTATTTTTTTTTTTTTTTTTTGCCTTTTAGACAATTAGATCAGAACTTAATCATCTAAATAGATGTTGCCACTTTCAAAGTACTCATCTTGAGAGATTAATCACTTCCTCCAATGCAGCCACGGCCCATCCTAATTTAAGGATCCCACTTCTGAGTTTGCCTTCAGAGCATGTCATCAACATTAGTGAACACATGACAGCCTCCAGCAGTTCTCTGTCCTTTGACTTTTTAGAGAATCACTCAGGACCGTGACTGGTGATGGCAGGTCAGTGACAGTTTATATATATATATTTTTTGTAATTCCACAATTTACACACTTAGGCCTGGCCCTCGGAAAATAAAACCCTTCATGCCACAACACTGCCTTAACCCCAACCAATCCCAACGATGGCAAATATTTGCTCCGTGAAAGTGATTTTTCTTTCCTTTACGAGACATTTGGATTCACACCTGATGAGTAATGCAGGTATTGATTTCTTCATTCCACAAATATTTATTAAGCACTTTCCACATGCAAGCACTGTGCTACAAGGCTGTAACATCAGATGGAAGATGGTTTTTACTCACGTGAGGCTTGGATTATAAGGATGCCGGGTGACGAGGGCAGGAACTACTTGCAGGAAGGCACAGATAGAATTCGGGCACAACGAGGCCCCTCTTGTGAAGGGCGGACTGGAGAATGAGCACAGAGGTGAGAGGCACTCAGGCTGCTGAGTGGCCAGCAAGGGCTCATCTTGAGAGTGATGGGAAGCCACTGAGCGCTCAGTGAGAAAAGCCAACCAACAAAGAAAAGCCGTGTCATGTGATTAAAAACTCATGAAACAGTTGTGATGTGTGTGCTCAGTACTTGTTCGCATGTGCTAGCCTGATTAATTCTCCTAACTTCGTGAAAGACACATTCTTGTGGCGCCTTCACGGATGAGAAAACCAAGACCAAAGAGGTTTGGTCATTTGCTCAAGATCGTACAGCTGGTAAGTAGCAGAATTGGGATTCAAACTCTATCTCTCCACGTGTCTCAACTCCAAAGCCCGGAATAACCCCCTTAAAGAACTCAGCAAAAAGCATAAACAGATACTTCATTTCAAAAGAAGCTTTGAATTCCGAATATATGTACGGCGTTCAACCTGGGCACCAACCAAAGCATCGGAAAGTTAAACAATAATATTGAGCCACTTTATACCCATTTAACTAGTAGGAACATTAATAACCATGCATGCGTCCGTCTAATTTGTGTCACTCAACTTATCATTAATACATTAATGGCCATATTGTAAATTTACGTAAATCTTTTGGAAAGCAATATAATAATATATATCAAGTCATAAAAATGTCCATATTCCTTTATTGCCTCTAGGAATTTATCTTAAGAAAATGCTTCCAAAGTAGACCCAAAGTTTATCATTGCAACATCATCGTAAAAAGTGCAAAATTGAAAACACCCTATATGTGGAATAATAGGACAATAGTTTGGTAAACCATCATACAACAACTCAATGGAATATTCCATAGTCATTTAATATGATCTTTACAAGGATTACATAATGCCATGTGACTGTCACGTAAAAAGGTAAAATACAGTACACTATTGAATTCATGAAGAATATGGCCCAGTATCTTTGCAAATTCCCAGATAAGTGAAAACCATTGTAGCATACAATTTCCCCCTTTAAAATGCAGTATCTAAAAATGTTAAGTAACCCCTTAAGACTCTTAATGTATCTACGAGTTCAGAATTTGCTTATAAAGCTATATATATACATATATATGTGTATATATATATATATATATATATATATATATAAATTCTGCCAATAAAACAAGCTCTAGATTGCATTATAGAACATTATTAGTGTACTTACCCAAATTTACTGAAATCTGCAAAGAAACAACATCTTTATCGTTTCATGAGCGTTCCTTGCAAGCTCCACACGCAACCACAAAAGCAGTGTTGCAACGCTGCCCCCAGCAATGGTGGGAGGGGCTTGCTCACTCACTCTAGATTCTTACCTTCTCACACGACGGTTTGGAAATCCAACCATTTCAAAATCGAACCCCCGCAAAATTACAAATTATTGCCATCTTTGAAGTTCCAGGCAAATAATTGAAGTTGAGAATATCAGATTTAAGAATGTCAACAGTCAACTACCATCCGTAATTATAAAAGCATTATGATTACAGCTACTGGAAAATGCAGACAGCCAATGCTGCTTGGAAACACAAAAAAAAGAAAGACAGTTGCATTTGGGTGAAAGAATTCTAAGCAATATTTCCTTTTAAAACATCAAGTGTTATATTGCTGTTTTATAATAAATAAAGTTTACACAACGATTTATTATTCTACAGCCACATTCTTCTACATTGAACTCCATTGCCTTTAGCCCATTGGTATTTTATAGTTTTTAATGTGTTTTTACGGCTTTAGGGTTACAATAAATGGGTCAAGACTGGAGAATTAGTAGGAACTTGCTGCAGAATTAACCATTTCATATAACTTTCAACTAGAGATGTCAAAATCAGCGGGGTCTTTGTACCCATGAACACTGGTACAAAACCACATACTTGAGTTTCAAAGCTGACTCTCGTTCACTCAAATAAAGAAATGTGCCTATGAGCGTTGATCACCCATTGACCGATTTGACAGGAACTACAAGTTCCATCTGGGGCTCTATCTACATGACTTGGAGAAAGGAAGGGAGGAAGGAAGAACAAAAAGAGGAAGGGAATCATTACGTATTCATGCTAACAAGCATTGTGAACCAGTTTTATTTTTCTTGCTTTCACAGCAACTTGTGTTGATGTTTAGGGGTCATTCTACCTGTCACATGCATGTCACCAGAGATGGAAGGGGAGAGGCCGACGGAGCAGGTGAGAGACGCTTAGCCTACACATCAGTGTGTGAAACAGAAACTGGGCCTGATGATCCTCCAGGGACTCATCATACGGAGCATCTAACTGAGAAAGCAGATGCTCTCTGATTTTGCGGAAGGGCACAGGGAGGGAAGAGCCACAAATGTTCAGGAGCATGAACTTTGCAATTTGTAAATACTCACTGTTTTTCCACCTAGTATAAATAATAATAATAACAGTAATAGTAATAATGATAATAATAATAATGCAGAGACAAAAATTCTGATGTCAAAGGAGAAGCTGAAAACAGCCTAAGAGAAACACCAGTAACAAGGATTAGTGGGGATGGGGAACAGCAGAAATTACCGTCTTTAGCTCAAATCTTGAAATATTGTGAGTTTGCTGTGAAATCCAATTTCTGCGTTTTGAATAATGGAATTTCATAACCTCTTTAAGCCTTGGGGTTACGCATTTTTTTTAATCGACCAAATAAATTTAATAGAGGAATGGAGTGAAGGCTTAGGATAAGAAGAAGTGAGAAAACTTAGTTATGCAAGATGAGTAAGTTCTGGAGATCTAACGCACAGTATGTGATGATAATTAGCAACACTATAGCGTATGCTTGAATCTTTTAAGAGGGTAAATCTGAAATTAAATCATTTCAACACACACACACACACACACACACACACACACACACACACTAACCATGTGGAGGTAACTGTCACCTAGGTTAATTATCTGGATCGTGGTGCTCAGTTCACCATGTGTATATATATCGAAGTATCAAGTTGTACCCCTTAAATATACACAATTTTATGTCAATAACGTCTCAGTTAAGCTGCCTTAAAAAAACGCGCGAGCGGAGAAAAGAATATTTAAAACATTTTAGGAGTATTAGCACCTCCTTCTTTACCAAACTATCATTCTACCACTGCCGGAGTGAAGGGCCATGAGGAAAAAGAATAAAGCACGCTAAGATCACACCTCAGAGAGCTCAGGCTTCTCCTCCCAGTACACCTCCCACCCAGCCCGCCTCCCAACTAACAAACTCAACCCCTACTGACTGTCCCCATTAATCAGGCACAGCCAATCCTCATCCCACTGACTCCTCAGATCCGCAAACAGGTTAGGTAACTAATTGAAGAGTGCAGTGAACACTGTGGTTGACTTCGCCAGCCAGGAGCTGCTTCAAGAATGTTCCTGGAACGTATTTCTGCTGGCAACCTCCTGGGGAAAGTTTCTCTCTCATGAGAGACCATCCCCGGCAGAGGAACTCTCTCATCACCCTTGGGCAAGGCTGTGATTGATGTATCTTTTCCCCAGCAAGGATCACTCTCAGGATGGCAGAGGGGCAAGGGGAAAGATAGCAAAGACCCGGGGTGGCATCACTGAGCTGCCAAGCCCACCAACCCCACAGTCAGCCCAACTTCTGGACCTCATGTTAATGAGAGAATAAAATTCCTAAGTGTCTATACCAGGATGAGTCAGATTCAATCTCCTTTTCATCAAAAGCATCCTGGCAGATGCAAAAAGCCAGTATCCAAACGCAGGTCTGTCTGATGACCAAGCACCTACTCATTCCGAAGGTTTTCCAGTCTGAGAGGCTGTCTCTGATGGGCAGAAAGTCTCGAAGTGTTTCCAGCCCAACAGCTGCAGTGGCTCTGGCGTCAGATGAAATCCCAGCTCTGACATTCAATGTCCGTGCGATCGTAGGCAGATTACCTTTATTCCTTATACCTTTTACCTCATCTGAAAAACGGGAATAATATTAGTGCTTGCCATAAAAGATGTCTGAAGCCTAAAGGATATTTCCATACAGTAAGTAACCAGTGTCCCTAGCTCTCATGAGAAAGGGGGCCTCATGACTTTTGACACCTAGATTCTTTACAGAATTTTTATGTTTTGAACAAAGTGATTTTATTTCCCACTGATTTACTATATCTATGTCATAACCAAAATACAGTGTTTCCCTGATGTGTGTCCCTCTCTGAGCTTTCAGCTTTTTAATTAGTGACTGTCCTCATTCTTTTTCAAGAGAACACAACATCATTGAAGAAAGCACTTAAAATCTCACCCATAGTATTGCACTACCTAAACTATTTTCGCTCCTTGATATTACCTCTTGCATATAACGTGTACATAGCCACAATGATAGTGAGCATTCTACTTTGCTGTTATTTTTACGTAACTCATAACATATTTCTCTGTAATTCTACACATTCTTTGTGAGCATTCATTTTAATAATGCTATGTGGTATTGGTATAGCACAATCCACTGAACATTCTCCTAACATTGGTATTTTTTTATTCAGATTGCTTCCTTATTTATTTTATCTTAAAGATAATGCAGCAGTAAACATTTGTGTTTACATGTTCTTTGATTTCTGTGAATTATTTCCTTAAGAAAAATTCCTAGGAGTAGAATTACTGTGTCTCAGCTATGTAGTGACTTTATGCCTCCTGCTGTATAATTCTTTCCAAAAGGATTGTTCCAGTTTGCAACTATAAACTTTATCTTAACTAGTCAAGACTGAAATTGAGTTCCTCTGAGCAGTGACTTGGTTTGAAACATCACAGAAGTCTTTGTAGTTTGGTGAAATCAGTATTTTGATTGCCTTGCCATGGTTTCAAGATTTATAAGTCAAGTTCTGCTTTCTTGCTTTGAAAGTTCCCCCTTGAACAAATCAGTCTTTTTTTTCCCCCATAGGCCATGAACTTTTAAAAGCCTGTCTGCTTTTATCTCCTTGTCTCCCTTCATGAATTTAATTGGATTGATATACACCCCCAAGGATTCGTAAATGGCTCAAGGACACCATTTTAAATGGATAATCTAACCCAACTTCGTACTTCCTGTGAGAGGCACATTTCTAGTCTGGGAATGAAGTGGTACAATCACTCCATCCAGATGGGATAGCATTGATTTTCCCAGCTCCTTGGAAACCCACTGACCGCTTCATGAATACCTGGGACATTAATTGGTGAAGTAATTAAGAAAAATGCATCCCATGCAACGTTTAAGGTGGACCCCTCCTCACTCCTCCATATAGCAAAAATAACTACCCCCCTTTTCCTTTGGAGCATGGAAAGTGGGTTTGGCTATGCGAGGATGGGTCTCTTGAGGGGGCGTATTTTTGTCTGGTTCTGAATTTACCTGACTCATGGGCAGACACCTCTCGGTCATAGGCAAGGCAGTTAACGCAGCCCTGGATGCTCTTAAAGGGACTTTGTCTGCTTGCTATGAGGTCTTTCCACCTTCTCATCTTTCCAATGATGATCAACCCTAACCTAAATGCAGCCACTAAAACACAAGGCACCATGACTAGGTTCTAGAGCAGTCGTTCAGATGATGCAGAGCATACTTATGTTCATTTTTCCCTCCCGATCATCATCCACATGAACACACAGCATTGAAAGTTCTGGAAGAATTCCCACAGTATGTCTAGAGACCTATTGGAGTTACAAAGCCCATGTTAAGAAACACTTCAAGTTGAAGGAGCTAGAAATGTTTTTGTTTTCTGTAAAAGATCAGATAGCAAATATTTTATATTTTGAGGCCCATATGGTCTTTGTAACAACTACTCAACTCTACCAGTACAAAAGCAGCCATAGACAATTTATAAACACATAGGCACAGCCATGTTCCAATAAGACTTTCTTAATGAAAAACGAGTCCTGGATTTGGCCCAAGAGCCATAGCTGGTCAATTTCCATCTAGTATGTGAATGGTGAAGTGGGAAATCTGCCTATCAGCTCTGTGCTCTTGCTATCTGCAGATTGTGTTTGCAAGCCCATTGGTTCATTTCATCAGTGTCTGTATTTATATGTCATGAGATTTAGGATGTAGATATCGATTCATTCATTCAAACATGTCGGTGTTTTTGCTACTTACGGTATGCCATCACAGTACAGTTTTGTCCTTCAGTAGTCTTGTCTCTGTCTATTAAGTCTGACCCAAGACTGCATTCTTTGGTGAGGTAGGTGGAATTAACTAAGAAAATTAAAGCTGAACAGTGGTGGTCAGTATAAATCAATTTCCAAGAACTTCTGATGAGCAATTAGCTCTAGCTTCTTCTTTGAGATCTGAGCAGATTGACTGGAATGGCTTTTCTAGGGATCAATGAAGAGTTGAAGGCAGGAAACCTGTCTGATGTAGACGAGGATACGGAGCTCAGAGCTAATGACTCGTGCTGCAAATATTTAACTGTGTGACCTTTCCCTGGGCAAGCTGTTTAATTTCTCTGGGACTCCATTTCCCCTGTGTAAAGCAAGAGATTTGTATTAGGCTAACTGGATGAGTCCCAAATCGGCTCAAGCTTTGAACAGTTTTGTGTCAACCAGTCTATGCTAAGAGGCTTCCAGGATGCCAGAAAACAAGCAATTTAAAGAGATTTCTTTGTCTAGTGGAGCTCAAATACACATCCTGTGAAGGTCCCTCATTTTGCTTTCACCTAAAACTAGGACATTTCGTTCATCTTGAGCACCATGATGGTCATGAAAATGTACCTGGCTTACAAGTCTTCCACCCAAGGTTTAAAGCACACACGAAACTGCAAATTGCAACCCGAGGCAGAGTGCAAACAGAGGGGCGGCGTGCCGCGGGAGTGGGGAGAGGAGGTACTGACCTGACCGGAAGCAGAAGCATTCAAATCGGGCCCTGTGGGATGAGCAGATTTTAATAAGCCTGGAAGGGGGGGATTCAGAGTATGGTCACCTCGCGAGCGGGTGGGCTGCCTACTTCCTGTTGCTGTCGGTACTCACCTCCGCCGGTTCAGCAACAGTAACTATCACAGCAAACACGCACTGAGGAACTTTTCATTATATACGATTTTTTTTTTTTTCCACATTGAGGATGACACTTTGGTTTGCACCTTTCAAGTGGCTGATCCTTCAGGGTCATGGGCCCTGGTTAAAAATAAAGTCAGGTCAGGGCACCTGGGTGGCTCAGTTGGTTGAGCATCTGACTTTTGATTTTGACTCAGGTCACGATCTCGTGGGTCGGGGGATCAAGGGCTGCGGTCTCTGCACTGACAGCTCAGAGCCCGCCTGGAATTCTCTCTCTCCCTCTCTCTCTCTCTCTCTCTGCTCCTGCCCCCAACCCCAAATAAATAAATAAGCCCAATACTGGCAATTTCCTTTCAGTAAAACACCACCTAACATATGAAATGAAGGTTAATGACTTGAATGCTATTGGTATTTTTGTCTTATTTATATTTAATTCGATTTCAGTGGTTGTATGACAAATACAAGCATACAGAATGTATGTCTACTTTCATATTTTTACATTTTTATATGTCTCTATGAAAATAATTTAAGTCAACACTTGGAGTCTGTAAGAATTTTTTAAAGGTATTTATTACTCAATCTTTTAAATATCACATTATATGAACTCAAAGTTTATTTCTTCATATACCAGAAGGAGATGGTAATTGTTTATTTTGCAAGGCTATTAGGAGGATGAAAAGAGGTCTGGAAAGTCTAAAATGCTACATAACAGGGGTGCCTGGGTGGCTCAGTCGGTTAGGTGATCGACTTCAGCTCGGGTTATGATCTCGCCATACCTGAGTTCAAGCCCCGCATTAGGCTCTGTGCTGACAGCTCAGAGCCTGGAGCCTGCTTCAGATTCTGTGTCTCCCTCTCTCTCTGCCATTCCCCCCGGCTTGTGCTCTCTTTTTCTCAAAAATAAATACACAATAAAAATAATAATAATAATAATAAATAAATAAATAAATAAATAAATAAAATGCTACATAACATCAAGGAGATAAAATGGTATTTATTGTTAAACAGATACAAGTGAAAAACCCAAAAAAGCCATCCAGTATCTACCTCTGAGCCTACATAATCAGGGTTCTTGGCAAAATGATTTTTCTGGGTAAAGAACAAGGACTCACAATTTAGATGGGTTCCCTGGGGAGCCCTACACATGCAGCAAAACTCTACCTGCCTGACTGCATCATTATTCCTACAAGTTCAGAGACACTCATGAGTTAAGACTCCTTCCATTTGAAACAAAACTCAGTCCCGAGTCAATGTAACTGCCTGCTCATAACACTGAAGCTTTGCAGAACTGTTTGCAAGCAGATGATGACAGAATGCATCTTGAAATCTAAGCTGGGAAGTCTTTTGACCAAGGCAGGTGGACAAGATTTTCTATAGAACATTCTTTTGCATCAAGGAATCCAAATAGGATGCATCTCGTAAAACACTCCATTCCAGCTGGGCTCGGGAAGATGGGTGCATGCAGGAATCACAAGGCAAGTGTGTGTCCAGCTGAAACTGTGGAGGACAGTGATGGGGATCCAGGATTTCTGCATGAAATGGCTCACTGATACCCACACATTAGTGTTTACTGAAGAGAGGTGGGTCACCACCATCAATGAAAATAAAATTTGGATAAGCCAAGCATTAACTAGTAATTTCAGGAATTTACATTTTTATCTGTTGCACCAATGTGGCAATTCCTTATTCAAGGTGAATCAATTCCCATTTCTTGGGTGTCCAAGGAGTGACTGGTACTGAAGCTTTTGAGTTTCAGTTGCACTGTTTTAATGATAATGACATTTTCCTGGCTGATAGAAGTTTTTATAGTCTCCAAGAATTTTTTTGAACTTCACAACAAGGTGGAATTATGATTTTTTTTAACTTGAGATAGATACCTCTGAACTATTATGCTGGAAATTTTGTTCCATATCACTGAGCAAAATCAGTCCTTATAATTACTGTTTCTACATTCTTCTCAAATGCCTGAGAAATTACTCTAGCTGGTACGTTCTCCCCAACCAATACGCTCTCCCAATTCACCCTGGGGGAAAATTTGGACCTCTACAACTGGACCTCTACATTTTGTCAGGAGCTATCTATTCTCTCCCTCTCACTAGGGGTAGGGTCCTCTTGACCAGACGAGAAGCAAGCGATCTGGTTTCAAAGCTCCCTCTTATTGCCTGCTTTCCTGGACCACTCCTGGTACCAACTCTTTCAGGTTGGCAGTCAAACTGGATTGTTCAGAAGCAGACTTGGAAATGGAATTTGGCAAACTGGGTGTTTCTTAGGGATCAAGAGCTGTGGAAGTGAGAGGGAGGTGGGTAGGACTGGTCAGAGGGAGAAGTCAAACCAATACATGCCAAACACAGTCATGGCCAGCATCACAAGGAGCTCAGGAGTGTATATGACCCATATGGGGCTGAAATGGCTGGGCCTCTATACCCACCTCAATCAGTCACTGGAAGAGGCAGATCTGTCACTGATGCAAGGCCTGAAGGTACTGACAACTGGGAAGCCAGTGGTTTCTTGAAGGGGGATCTGGACAGTGCACCTTTGTACCCACCACAGTCCACCCCTTGCACTGTTCAGAACCACTTCTTGATGTTCATTTGGGGAGCAAGTCTTTAGGATTCCAGAGAATGCTTCTTCCTGGAGAGACTCAGAGGAAGTTTTGAGTGATGAATCCTATCTCCTCACACTGCATCTGTTATTAGGGACACAGTGGATACTCAACCTCTCCCTCTTCTGTTATTCTCTACTTGAGTCCTCTTATCTATAGCCACCACGTCTGTGGGCTCCCGTGGCTTACCAAGGGTCAAGACCCAGACCTTCCTTCTTGAGTAGTATGAGTCTCGGGCCACCATGACCTTCTCAGGCCAGGGTTATAGCCTCACAATTGGGCAGGGGAGTACCAACAGGCACCTGAGTGTATCACCTGAGGGCCACATATATTCCTCCTTGCTTCCATTGTATGACAGCAGCCTTGCTCCTAAAAGCACTCAGGTCAGGCCACCTGGCTTCTTAAAGCTTTTGGCCACTGGGCCACGCACAAGATTGTTTCAATCCACTTAATTGGAATCCAGCCTCACCACAAGCCCTCCCAGGGAGAGCCAGAATGCAGAGCTCCTGAAAGACTGAGCCTGACCTAATATGGAACTCAAAACTGAGTCCCCACTGTAGAGAATCTCTCTCCTCTTGAGCCTCTACTCTAAGCATTTAAACTCTGCTGGCACATCATCCTTTTCTAAAATGAGATTCCAATTTTTAAAATCCAGTTAAAAAAAATCAACTCTTAAAGCAGCATCCTGCCCCTAAGCCCCTTCTAACTTCTACAACGATCCATGGGTATGAGCCACTTCACTCTCCTCTAATTGTTATTCCCACGCAGCCCCAGCCCTTCCCACCATGGGCTCACAGAAGGCAAAAGGAGACCCAGTAGGATATGAGAAGTACTTTTTCACTCTGGAGAACTAGAGGAACAAAAAGCTACCTGCATAGAAACTCACAAGAGAACCTGTAGAAGCTCTCTTATCACGAAAAATGTCTCATTCATTTTAGTATTAAAATAACATCACATCAGAATGGTATTTGGGAACAGTCTTTTGTTATCTTTGAAATGCCTTTCTGGAGCATTGCTATCTCGCAGAGCCCTCCCAATGGCTCTTTGAGGTAGATGTCTATTTTGCCAGCTGATCAGAAAGTGGTTCAGTCACTTTTCCACAGCCAGCATGTGCAGGGAGTCTGAGTACAGAGGTCTTAAAATCTTCTGGGGCTGGATAGGGCCCCGTGGAGAGATGTCCTGTCCCTTCTGCCGCCACTGCCTTACAGGGCCCGGGTCTCATCAGTGGCCTCGCCAGGAGACAAGATGCTGTGTCGCCTCTCTTACCTCCGTCAGTGCCCTCCACAGCCCCCCCCCCCCCCCCAGTGAATGCAAAATCATATACTTGTTTTGGAAACCCAATTTCACACAGACTTTATCTCTACGCCCCTCCTGTATATTTTCAGCACCTCTCCTGGGGTCTCACAGACAGGATTTACAGTCTGGGGACCATGCGGTAATCTCTGAGTGAGGGGGAAGGGTTGCCGGAGTTGAGACAGAACACTCGGTCCCACTCCTCAGGCACAGTCCACGGCTGTATAGCTGAGAATTTACTCGGGTGAAACAACTGTTCTCACCATTGCTTCCCCACCTCCTTCGTCAGAAGCTCAAGAAGCCCTGATAGATAGCGAATGTTCTGGCTCTCAGAGGCTCCCCACAGTTCTGGAGAGGTCCCAGCTGGGGGTTCAACGTGTGCCTGCTCAGGTCATATCCTGAAGCCGGTTTTTTAAAGAAGGCCTCTCCTACCTTTCCCTCTCCTACATCTCCCCGAGGGGCCTCATTTCCTCAGGTGCAGCTCAGGCCTGCGCCTTTGGGCTTTCTTTGCTGGTCAGATAAACTGCGAATTCCCCTGGGAGGAGGCCTATTTTAGTTTTATTAGCCCTTTTACTTTAACATGGATACACTGTAGAACCTTTCCTGGGGTAGTTTTGACAGGAAAATGCCTAGTGTTTGGAACTGCACGCTCACCAGAGAAAGAGAAATGCGTCCTGGGGAAAGGCAGAGCCGAGAGGAGTCAGGGGAGTGGGGACTTCCGCTCACTGAGGACAGCGCCTCAGTCCTGTTCGCTGCAGATGTGCAGTGATCTCTGGGGGGTGGAGCTGCCAGGGCTCCTGGTTTCCCAGCAACAGAGAACTTGGGGGGCTCAGCACAGCCGGGAGGTTGTTCTCAGCACAGCTGGTCTGAGAAGTCAAGTGCACAGCCAACGAAGCTCTGTTCCTTACCTTGATTTAAGACGGGGGGGGGGGGGGGGGCTTCCCTTCCACCAGACCAGATGGATTTGAATCTCCAGTATAAGGAGATTTCAGGAGGAGGCAATAAAGATAGCATAGATTTAAAATCAGGCAGATGAGCTCAATTCCTGGCTCAGCCACTTACCGGCTGCACGACCTTGGGCAATTGATGTAACCAGTCAGGGTCATGGTTTTCTCATCCATTTGACGGGGGTAACATTTTGTATCTCACAAAGTGATTGGGTAGAGTTTCAAGAAAATGAAAACATAAAACAGCTGGCCCCGAGCAAGAATTTGGTAAATACTCTTTCCTTTCACCTTCTTCCATCCCAAGCTTCTGCGTGTCGTTGGCCCATCACAGGTCCAGCCTGGGGTGCAGTGAGAGAGTTCTCCACAGGGATGAGCTGTCATTGTTAGACGGAAGGAGGGGGCTGAGCCCACATCAGCATTTCTGAGGCAGCCAAGGGCGAGAATCTTGGACTTGGACCCCAGCGGCACCCAGGCGTGCTATGTGAATACCCACCCAAACAGCCTCCGCAGCTGTGAGAACTCCAGCCCAAGTTATCTGAAACCCACCTTATGAAAGCAAAAAGCAAAAAGCAAAAAACAAAAAACAAAAACAAAAACAAAAAAAACAGAATCAAGGAAAGACAAGTGACTTTTCCCAGTCCAGCATTCCTAACTACTTAGGCCAAACAAAAGATTTATCTATTAATTTTTTTTAATCCGGAAAAGGTATTCTCTTCCCACTGGAAAGAAATAGGCAATGCTTAGAGAAAAAAAGCTCCCTTTCAGATTTTCTTAATGGGACGAAAGTCTGATGAAATTAGCACAAGCAAATATGAGCCCGAATACACCCCTCAAAGGCCTCCCCAGGTGGAATTTGTTTGGAGAGAAAACTGCCCAAGACCATCACTTGCCTCCTGTTTGAGAGCGTGGTGATGGCACCCCAGCCCTGAAGTTAGACGAAATATTTATATGTCTGTAGTTTTTAACTACAGTCCTGATCTCAAATATTCCATGCCGTTGCCCCACAAACAAATATTTGCCCAGGTGATGGATGTGAATTTAGAAAACGCGGCGGGGCAAACATAGGCCCACTGTGCTCAAGAGGCCCCATCCGCCCTGGTTTTCACGGCTGGGCCTGAAAAGCCTCTTGTTGACTCCCGTAGTGGGTCCTCCAGGCGCTAACAGGATGCCAGCACCTTCCTTGCAGGGTGTTGCTTTCTTCCCAGAGCTGGAGGACAAGGCCTTCTTAAACACACACACACACACACACACACACACACACACACACACACTGTGCTGTCTATGGGAACGTGAGTGGTTACTGGGCCCCTGAAAAAATTTCCAAACGGAGTCAATCTCTCGGAACACTTAGTAACAATTTTTCTCTTGGTTTTGATGTGGGTTTTTGTTGTTGTTGTTGTTGTTGTTTTTAATCCTCATATCCAGCCTGTCAGGGCCCTGTCAGGGGAATAAGACACCGGAGGCGAGGGTGCATCTGAGCTGAGTAGCAACCTGCAAACCCCTCTCCACTCTGAGGTTCAAACGCCAGCAGGCCCGCCGGCTGCTCGGCCCCACAACCTGGGTGAGGATTCGCTGTTCAGATTCTACTGGCTGAGCCGCGCCCCTTGCGAGATTCCGTTCTTACCTCAAGGCAGTACCCTCAAGGGGCCCATTTCTTGGAGACAGGTGTCCTTTAGCAAAACTTCACACACAAATACAAATCAGTTTACCCAGTTACCCTTCAACAAGAACTACTTACTTAAGCCTTCTGCTCTACCCTCTTGCATAAATTATTTAGCTTCCGTGTGAAATATCACTTACAATGTCTTTACTTACTTGCTGAGAACGTTGTCTTCAGGCATGTTCACCAGCAGTTAAATAGAAAGGGAAATAGAAGCAAAATAAAGTGAAATAAAGTGAGTAACAGCTCTTTAAGTGGGGCCTAAAGCTCTCTCCCTAGGCCTAGAAGTTTTCATGTGAAGCCCCTTTATCATCCTGGCCAGACAAGTGGTTGCTTAGTAACTCCTCTTATCAATGATTTAGGTTTTCTCCTGATTGCCTTGTAAGACGATAGTACCTCTGGTATTTTCTATTCCTTCCCTTCCACTTGTAATGAGAAACGATTTTGTAAAAGGTCACTGTCCAGAAATTTACTTTCATTTACAAGCACAGCGTCTCACTAGCACGTGCCCACGGCGGAAGTTGTACAATAATTAATGTTAATCCTCCAACAGCGGTTCTCAAATTTTAGTACTCATCAGAATCTTCTGGGGAAGTTTTTAATAACACGGAGGCGCAGGCCCTATCCTATTTCGAAGAGCCTGAGGCTCCGTATTCTTTCCTAACACACCAGTGGTGGAGACCCACTCCCAGAGCCTGCATCCACTTGCTACAGAATCACCAGAACCCGTAGTGCTCAGGTGTCCACGTGCCGATGCCAATCAAAATCAGATCGATGCCTTAACTTTCACATGTGGCTCCAAGGAGACTTCTCCAACGCATTCATCACGACCCTGCACCCAGGCACACGCAGACTTCCTAGAGGCCCCGCGTCAGCTCTCGTATCCGCACGCCGCGTACACAGAGGGGCTGTGATGGCAGTGTTTGGGTCCTGCCTCCCAGGAGACGCATTCTACAGAAGATGAACATCAGAGAGAGCGAGCTAAAGTCTCACCGAGGGGAAAACAAGGTCCGAGTCTCACTTGCTTCAAAGCTGACACTTCAGTTAGCTAGTAAAACTCATTTCGCAACAGGGCTGTGAGACACTGAGATCCACTGCAAAAACAAAACTGCCGTGGCATTTTCTTCTCTGGAGAATTTACGAGTTCAGAGAGTCATCTCTCCGCAGTAGTTGAAAGCACAGATCTGGATGCATGTACGTGACTTGAATTTCTGTGATCTTCAGAGAAACTTGAGCTGCTTCCTGGAATGGTTTGGAACAGTGTCTCCATCCTAGAGCACTGGATCAAACAGGCCAATACAACAGAAATGCAACTGTCCTAAGTACGCACGAGAAATCAAAAATGAAAGATGATGAAGGCAGAAAATACTCTAAACCCTGTCAGAATTTCTGCTTCCAAGTTCATCTCTCCTTCCAAAAAAAAGAGCAAACTGATCATGTTTTTTTTTTAAAGAAGGAAGAAGTTTACTACTGTTTGGTTTTTAAAATGAGGTCCCTAGAAAATATGTGTCATCCTTCCCTCAGCTGGAAAGACCTATGGAGCAGACATCCAGCTGCCACAAGGCTCATGTCCCAGGTAGAAGCACCTCTTGGCCACATTGACATCCTCACAAATCACTGGAAACAGAGCTTTGTGGAGTAGACAAGGAAAATGCTGGAGTTACTGGCAACTCTGTTCAGAGACGACCTAGACTCTGTTGGCTTCGTTTCTACACACTCAGAAGTCCCTGGGATAGAAACTCATACTGAAGTTGTGGCAAGAACCTGGACTCCAGAGGTTTAAACTTTGCCCAATGGAAATGAAACTTTACGACAAGGCCTAAAAGTGGTCGTCTTGCATGAGTAACACTTTTACGAGCACTATCATCTGCTGTTTCGCACCTAGAGAAGAAAGGAAGACTGACAAATGGAAGGCTGCCCATCAATATATACAGAAAGGATGGGCTTTGGGTTCACACAGAGCTGAGTCTGAGACCTGCTTTCACCACCTTCCGCCTGTGTGGTCTCAGGAAAAGCTGTTTCGCTTGTCCAGACCTCCATTTGCTCATCTGTAAAATGAGACAGTTAAAGGATCCACCTACACGAAGAAAGTGCTCAGTGAGTGTCGGTGGCCATTTGGATTCTACAAGGAAACAAGATCGCTTTATACTTCCAGCAAAATTCTCAAGTCACTGGAAAGCTGGTAATTGTAAGAATGAAAACGAAGTCATAGAAGGTGATGGAAGGATCCGGCCTGTTATCTCTTCTAAAAATAAAATGTATGGAGAACTTAATCAATTATTTATTGAGTACCTGAACTACATGCCCAGGACTATTCTTGGCATTACCGAGAAATCAAATATGGTCCGTACTCTACAAGAGGCTACAGTCCAATTGCGTGGACAAATCATACAATTATCTAACCGTACAAAGAAAAATTAGGTACAAAACTAAATGATACGTTCAGTGAAGAAAGGATGAGAAAAATGAGATCAGCGCGAGCCTGGGAAAAACTTTTTGAAGGCAGTGGGGTTGGGAGAGGGCTTGAGAAGTAATTAAGATGCCTCACATTTCTGTTCACATCAGTCACCATGGGAAATCCAACTCTCTAGGCCATGCCTACCTCCTGTAGAGGTCTGTATACCCCCACGCCAACTCAGTCTCACCTTCTTCCGAACCTACCAAACCCTTGTCCTGTGCCCTCTGATCTCATGACTGAAACACTGAAACCTAAACCTCTTCTCTCAGAGTCCTTGTCACCTTCTTGCCCTAACTACGCCTAGCTCCGTCCTAACCAGGCTGATTCTCCCTCACCTTCTCAAGCAGCAGCCCTTTCTCACACACACCTCTGAGTTACCCATGTGGCCAGGGTCCTCTGTGCCTCCTCCGGCTTCTCCTCCCAAACCTCTGGTGAGTCTAACACACATACTCTCAGACCAGAAGCCCTTATTGTGTCATCTACACACAGCCTGAGCCCATCCCCACTTCTTGAAGCCTTTAGCACTGGAGTGATGGGTATTCTTTTCATCCTTGGAAACTATAAATATGTTACCTGTGATATGGCCTGGATCCCATCTTCCCCAAATTCAAATGTTGAAGCCCTCACTCCTAGTCCTCAGAATATGACTGTATTTGGAGATAGGGTCTTTAAAGAGGTAACTACATTAAAATGAAGCACTTAGGTTGGGCCATAATCCAATCTAACTGGTGTCTTTATAAGAGGAAATCTGGACACGCAAAGAGACATCAGGAATGTGCACACTAAGGAAAGACCATATAAGGACATAGCCATCTGCAAGGCCAGGAAAGAGTCTTCAAGAGAAACCAAATCTGCCAACACCTTGACCTTGGACTTCCAGCCTCCAGAACTGTGAGAAATAAATTTCTGTTGTACAAGCCCCCCATTCTGTGGTACTTTGTTATGGGAGCCGACTAACACACATGACAAAGGGAAGTTGTAGATGAAATTAAGATTGCTAATGAGCTGACCTTAAAACACAGAGATTATCCTGGATTATCCAGATGGGGCTGATCATAAGGGTCCTTAAAAATGGAAGAGGGAGGGTCATCTGGGTGGCTAAGCTGGTTGAGTGTCTGACTCTTGATTTCAGCTCAGGTCATGATCCCAGGGTCATGGGATCGAACCCCCATGGGGCTATGCACTAAGCATTGAGGCTTCTTGGGATTCTCTCTCTCTCTCTCTCTCTCTCTCTCTCTCTCTCTCTCTCTCTCTCTCTGTGTGTGTGTGTGTGTGTGTGTGTGTGTGTCTGTCTCTGTCTCTCCCTAAGCCCTTTTCCCTTGCTGGTGCATTCTCTCTCTCTCTCTCTCTCTAAAATAAAAAAAAAAATGGAAGAAGGAAGCAGAGAGGTCAGAGTGATACCATGAGAGGAAGATACAGCCTACAGTAGCCAGCTTTGAAGTGAAGGAGGGCCACAGGCTGAGGGATCTGCAGGCAGCCTCTAGAAGGTGAAAAGGGTAAGGAAACATATTCTCCTCCAGAACCTCCAGGAAGGAATACAGGCCTGCCAACACCTTACTTTTAGCCCATGACGCTGTGTTGATCATCTACATAAAAGTGAGGTCATCCAGGGGCGCCTGGGTGGCTTGGTCGGTTAAGCGTCCAACTTCGGCTCAGGTCACGATCTCACGGTCCATGAGTTCGAGCCCCGCGTCGGGCTCTGTGCTGACAGCTCAGAGCCTGGAGCCTGATTCAGATTCTGTGTCTCCCTCTCTCTCTGCCCCTCCCCTGTTCATGCTCTGTCTCTCTCTGTCTCAAAAATAAATAAACGTTAAAAAAAAAAAAATTAAAAGTGAGGTCATCCACGTGTGTTGCTCAAACCACTACATTTTTGGTTATTTTTCACAGCAGCAATAGGAAGCTGATACAACTCCAGTCAGGGCAGTTGTAACATCTATATAGAGTAGACAGTCCATCCAATATCCTCCCGTCCTTCCGTCCCTTGGCTTTCTCTCTTCCACAGGCCTGTCCTGCACACTCCCTCAGGCCACATTCTCTCTTGTCACTGCCCGTAACTTGTCCACGTGTCATTTTAAAGCACCACACTCTCCAACTTTCACTTGTTGTCTTTCCACCTCACTCCCCCAGTTCCCAGCCCAGACTCTAGACATCCCGCAGCTGCACGTCCTCTCTCCCTCATGCTCTTCCCAGTTGAGGGGCACTGGCCGTAAACACAGTCATCCCTTACATGCAGCCTCCCCATCTTTACTTGTTTTTTCCCTTTTGTACTCATGTGGACGCACCAAGCCCAGGGAAGATCCTACCCTCCATCCACTCTGTACTTGTACCCAAGCACCTGAACGTGGCTCAAGGACAACATTCTGCAAGGCTCCACGGTCTCGGTTTCAATCCATGACTAATAATCTCAAGAGGACGCTCGGTGCTATCAGCTAATCCTACCACATTCCTCTCCATTCACTCTCTCATTCTCCAGGATGTATATCTCATACCTGAATACTGACCTTGAGCTATCGCCTCCTTACCTCTTCCTTGGCCACCCCAAAGCTGACTGAGGTACCTCTCCTTGGGGGGGATCTTAAAATATTCTGTGCATCTTATTATACTTACCATCTTAGATTATAATTATCTGTACCCTCACTGGATGGTGAGATCCCTGAGGGCAGAGACCAGGTGCTTTTCCATGCCCTGCAGTAAGCCTAGTATCCAGAACAGAGCAGGTCCTCATAAGTGCTTGATGAATGGATGAAGAAATGAATGAATGAGCCAACAAATAACGTGGAAGGAAAGAGGCATAGAGAAAGCCAGGTGACCTGCAGCATTATATAGTAGTTTCTTTAAACTCTGAACCACTTTTTCCCAAAAGAATAGAAGCCAGAGTGGCTGGCTGACCTCCTAAGTTCATTACCGCACTAGGCAAACATTCTGAGACAGCCGTTGGAAAGTGAGTTGTATATATTTGTTTAAATCAGGATAGATTTCATTTGGAGATGTTCTCAAGTCTGGAATCATGAAATCTTAGAAGAGGATGGGGCCTTTGAGGTCATGTAATTTCGTGCTCTGAGGTTGTCCAGCCCAATCTGAGGAGTGACCTTGGCTTCAGAGAGGTGCTGTTTGCTATTTTGGTGGATTTGTTATTATATCAATTATTTTGAACCCAAGTTGTCTAGAACATGACAAAGACACTGGAAAAGAAAAATATTCACCTTAAAAGAGGCCAGTTAAAATCGGCCTCTTTCACACATTTTCCTGATTTGAAAAGTTAACACAGAACCAGAGGGAATGGAGAGATACGCAAACCAAAGTCAGGAAATCGAGGTCTATAGGCTCCCGTGTGTACTTGTGCAAACCACTGAACCTTACCAAGTTTTTATTCCAGACAATAGAGGTTACTGTACCTCCATTCCCCTCCCCAGACCTGACTACATTAGGTAATGCCTGTAACTACACTGTGCTCCCAGGAGAGTGGGTACGAGCAAAAGTTATACTGTTGTAAATATTCCAGCAACAGTGAGAAACTAATGGCCCTTTCTTGTAATTTTTTAAAAAATCATAAACCACATGATTTGACCCAGCCAAGTTGTGAAAAATGTCCCTCGTGATTTGACTTAGCCAAGTTGTGAGAAATGCAGCTGACCACAGCAACTTACAGGATAACAAATGGAAACTTCTGGATTTGCGCTGCTTTTTACTAGAAAGAAAGTCAAATGCAAAAATACAGAACACACAATGTCTCCGGGCCAGGCCTTTGAGCTTTCGGTGGCGAACATTTACTTGTTAAAAACGCAACACAACAGAACAAAAACCAAAACGTGTATTCAGCACCTACACAGTGCACGGTGCTGGGCCAGGCCAAGATAGATAAAGATGATAACTTCCAGTGTCTTCTCTAGAGACACTCACAGGTGATGGTTGGGGAAGACAAATCACAAGGATGACAAGTGCTGCTAATGAGGCACTATGGGAATGAGAATGCCACCCGCTAACATTTTTAGTCCCTCTTCCGAGCAGGGGCGAGTTGGTCTGGTCAATAAATGTTCGAAAAAATAATATGGGCAGAAGAATTTAACTGCCAACGTGAGACTCGGTGGAGACTCCTCTGGTATCTTAGTGCCTGTGGAAGTATGAACTTGGCCTTGAGCCAAGGCGTGAGGTCAGCCACCCAGGAGAGGCCCCCAAAGCCACAGCAAAGGGCCTCGACTAGAACTCCGTGGTTGTTGTTTGGGGCCTGTGAGGTTTAGGGAGTGTCTGTTGTCCTGCTACCCTGACTGCAGGGGAGATGCTACAAAGGAAGGTGTTTGAGAGAAGCCCCTTCACCCCCTGCAGAGGAAGGGATGGGAACCAGAGCCCTACCAGAGGCATTACCTCAGCACTAGGGCTGTTCTGTTTTGTTCTCAGTGTTCAAGGATTCCATCATTTCTTCATAATCTGCCTCCCTTACTGACGCTCTGCATTCTTGCCGAATAAGCTTCTTCTGCAACCTGTGGTCGGAAATAGGTCTTCACGGCCGGAATCACAGGCGCAAAGAGCAGTCTTCTCTACTTGTGTCGGGAGACCCTTACAGATGCAAATCGGAATGACATCATCCATGGCAAATTTGAACCTAACGGCATTTTTTTTTTCAGGTATAAAAATAAGAGAATGTAAGAGTTTAGTATCTTCCTTGAGTGATTTCTCCTCCACTTATCCAAATACGCTATCTTACGAAATCCTCTGCTGGAGAACTCTGGAATACTACGTACATCCCCTTCCTTCAGGAGTTTGGAACATCCCTAAGGACAACTGAAGACACACAACAAGCGGGCCGATCCACTTGCAAAGGGGTCTCTACAGGACGACTAACCCAAAGTGTTAGAACCCCCTGGAGTGTTAGGTATCCGGGTGAAAGCTGTATCCAACACAGTAAGATGACTGGTTAAATACAACACAGAGTTTTAAAAGACTTCTTGAGATTTGTATATTATAAAATTGACCCATTTTAAGTGTACACTTTGATTAATTTGATTTTTTTAATGTTTATTTATCTTTGAGACAGAGAGAGACAGAGCACGAGTAGGGGAGGGGCAGAGAGAGAGAGAGAGAGAGAGAGAGAGAGAGAGAGAGACACAGAATCCGAAGCAGGCTCCATCCAGGCTCGAGCACAGAGCCCGACGCGGGGCTCAAACCCACAAACCGTGAGATCATGACCTGAGCCGAAGTCGGTCGCTCAACCGACTGAGCCACCCAGGCGCCCCTGGTTTAATTAATTTGGGTAAACTTACACAGCTATACAACCATCACCTTAATCCAGGTCTGGCGCACTTCTATCACCTGAACGTTTCCTCACACCTGTTTACGGCTAATGCTTGCTCCCATTCCCACCCTCAGGCTATAGTTTTGTCTTTTCTAGAAATTCCATATAAATTGAATCATTGCAAAATGGAGTCTTTTGTGTCTGGGCTTCTTTCACTTAGTATAACATTTTGGAGTTTCATCCATGTTGTGACATGTTTAGCAGTTCGTTCCTTTTCACTGCCGAGTAGCATTTTGTGATACGGATATGTCACATTTTGTTTGTGCATCAGGAGATGGACATTTGGACTTCAGACTATTATGCATAATGCTGCTCTGAGCATTCATGTACAAGTCTTTGTGTGGGTAGATATTATCATTTCTCTTGAGTGGATACCTAGAAGTGGAATTATGTTTAAGGGTTTGTTGTTGTTGTTTTTTCAGTAGGCTCCACGCCCAAGGTGGGGCTTGAACTCACAACCCTGAAACCAAGAGTTACAGGCTCTACCGACTGAGCCAGCCAGGCGCCCTTATGTTTAAGTTTTAAGAAACAGCTAAGCGGATTTCCAAAGTGACTGTGACTGTACCATTTTACATTATTACCAGCAATGTATATGGGTTTCAGTTTCTCCACATTCTCTCCAAAAGTTCGTACCATAAGTCTTTTTGATTAGTGACATTCTAGTAGGTATAGAATGTACCTAGTATATAGACGTATACTAACTAGTTGTGATGTTATTTATATTTCCCTAATGATTGAGCATGAGAAGCATCTTTTTCCTGTGCTTTTTTTGGTCTTGTTTTTTGGCCATCGATGCATTTTTGTTGATAAAATGTCTATTAAATACCTTGTCTATTTATTTGTTGGATAGTTTGTCTTATTGGTGAGTTGTAGGAGTTCTTTTTTTTTTTTTAACGTTTATTTATTTTTGAGACAGAGAGAGACAGAGCATGAATGGGGAGGGTCAGAGAGAGAGGGAGACACAGAATCTGAAACAGGCTTCAGGCTCTGAGCTGTCAGCCCAGAGCCCGACGAGGGGCTCGAACTCACGGACCGCGAGATCATGACCTGAGCCGAAGTCGGCCGCTTAACCGACTGAGCCACCCAGGTGCCCCATGGAGTTCTTTACATGTTCTGGATATAAATCTCTCATGAGAGACGTATGGTCTGCAAATCATTCCTGTCAGTTTGTTTTCCATTTCTCCTCTAAATGTTACTCAAAAGTCAAAGTTCTTAATTCTCATAAAGTCCACTGTATCCTTTTTATTTTCTCTTATAGATCACACGCTTGAAGTCTTACTTAAGAAATTTTTGCCTAACCCAAGGTTGGAAGGATTTTTTCTAAATGTTTTATAATTTGAGCTCTAACATTTAGATTTATGATCTGCTTTGAATTAATTTTTGTGTATAGAATGAAGCGTCTAAATATTTTATATCTGTTGCTGTTGTTTGTTTATTTTGCATATGGATATCCAATTTTTCCACTACCATTTGACAAGACTATCCTTACTCTTTTGCATCCCTTTTAAAAATCAATTAACCATTGGGGCGCGTGGGTGGCGCAGTCGGTTAAGCGTCCGACTTCAGCCAGGTCACGATCTCGCGGTCCGTGAGTTCGAGTCCCGCGTCGGGCTCTGGGCTGATGGCTCAGAGCCTGGAGCCTGTTTCCGATTCTGTGTCTCCCTCTCTCTCTGCCCCTCGCCCGTTCATGCTCTGTCTCTCTCTGTCCCACAAATAAACAAACGTTGAAAAAAAAATCAATTAACCACAAAAGTGTGAGTTTATTTCTGGACTCTAGCGTCTACCATTGACCTACATTCTATCTGTATGCAAATACCACATGTATTTGGTTACTGTACCTTTAGAATACGTTTTGAAATCAGGTAGTTTAGGTCCTCCAACTTTGTTCTTCTTTTTCAACACTGTTTTGGCAAATTTAGGTCTTTTGCATTTCCAGATAAAGTTTTAGGATGATCAAACGTTATTTTGTATTTTTTTTTTTTTTAGCACTACAGTTTTTACCTTATGGAAAAAATTCTGTATTTCTTCCAAGTATTTTTTTTTTTTCCTGAGAGGTCAGAATTCGATCTGACTTGAACAAGAGGGAGGGATTGTCAATAGTGTGAAGTATATAAGATGATCCCTAAAGTGTAACAGGTGCTTCTCCCTTTTCTCCCTTCCACACCCTCGCTTGTGTTTCCCCCAGAAGGTGGGGAGTCAGAACAACATGGATTTAGCTTCTGCTTCTGTAACTTACCAAGTGGACAAGTTTAAGCGATTTATTTAACTTCCCTGAGCTGAATTTCTCGATCTGTAAAAGAGAGATAATAATATCTACCTCACAGGGGTGCCCTGACTATTAAATGTAATGTGCCAGGTACAAGAGAGGTTTAACAAAGACTTTGTAGATAAATGAATAAATAAATAAAGAGTTGGTGATTATTCAAGCTTTATGGCAAAACAGACCAATGACAAACACTCTGTGGCTTCATGATTAAATGCACATTGGGGAGAAAGAACTCATTTTCCGGTTTCCCACAGATATTCCTCGTAGGAAACGAAACAATCTGATTCCACATACCTTTGGCACTAGTAGAAAGGATATTCAACACTCCTCCCTCGAGGGTCCAGGCTGAGATTTTCAGAATTCAGGGACCTGCTTTTCTCTTTCTTGTGTTCCATATAATGCCCTTGTAGCTCAGTACTGCCTTGAGTCCGGGGGAAGCGAGAGCATGCTCTTGGCCTCTCGGGTTGCCACATTTAGCAAATAAAAATACAGGATGCTCACTTAACTTTGAATTTCAGAGAAACAGTAAACAATGTTTAGTATAAGTATGTCCCATGCGATTTTGAGGATATGCTTGTCCTAAAAAGATGGTCTTCGCTTACCTGAAATTTAAACCGAATTGCGTGTCCCGTGCTTTAGCGGGCTTTGCAGAATGTAAACACATTTAACGCAAACAAGCAAAAACTGTAGGAAAGAAATACATGGGCCCCCTGTCATCCGTGACGCAGACCTGGCGCTCATCGGTGGCACCGCATAACCTGTCGCCATAAACGTTCTCTCTCGTAACTAAACCATTCTCGTAGCGAACGCCACGCCGGCCCCGGGGAACCACTTGTCCACACCTCTGGCTCTTTTGGCCTTGAAATAAAAGGCAACTGCATCCAAACGCCGTGAAAGCCTGTGGCTCGGGCTGCTGCCAAGGTCAGAGGTGGACGCTGCTTCAAAGTGCCCGGAATGTTTGAGTGACAGAAGCATGAAGGTAAAAGACAAATTAGCTTGCCGAGAACTTCCTCTCAGATAGCACGGATGACATCAATTAAGTATCGCTTCCCAGGAGCGCCGGGTGGCTCATCTGTGCTCCAGAGCATGGCTCTGGGGCTACTCGAAAGTCAGCAGGGCGTTGGCAACATGCTGACAAAAGAACGTTTTGCGATGCTAAACAGCTCGCATTACTCTTAAATTCGTGTGTTTATATAAACATGCACGTGACATACACAAACCGTGATGATTCTTTTACGTTGGCAACTGAAGGGACACGTAACGCCTAGAAATACAAACACATTTATTGCTTATAAAGCATTTAATAGGATTCGGATATTTAAAAAATTAAAAACTCAACTCCATGTAAATCATTGTGGTTGGATGTGCCTCGTAATTTTAATTTGCCTCTTAATTTTAAAAGGCCACTGCCACTATTTTAGGAGAAAAATAACGATTAAAAATGTATAGGAAATAATGATTAATTTTCACATTTAATGTTCATTTTTTAAATAAGAACAGATTTACTTCATCACCTCCAAATAATTACAATGTATTTTAATAGGGACATTATTTAATACAGACATTTTAATAAAGACATGCATGTCTTTATTATGAAGTAAGCATAAACGACAGAAAAATCTTGATTATAACAGAGTGGTTGAGCTGAAGTAGGGCAGGATAAATAAAATGTATGTAATAATTATATAATTTTTTATGATTTAAGCCTCGACTTATTATTTATCCAACATTGCCAGTTCACCAAAAGCTCACCCAGCCATGTACAATAACAGTTAAATTCCGTATTTTGCCAACTATGAGTCAAGTAAAAACTATAGCCTTATATGTATTTTTATTTATTTATTTGTTTGTTTGTTTTGAGAGAGAGCGAGCACGAGCTGGGGAGGGGCAGAGAGAGGTAGAGACAGAATCCCAAGCAGGTTGTCAGCGTGGAGCCCCAGTGGTGGTTTCCATCTCAGGAACCACGAGATCATGACCTGAGCTGAAACCAAGAGTTTGCTGTTTAACCACCCGAGCCACTCAGGCACCCCCACCCTATAAGCATTTTGAAGCTTTCTTGCTGTTTCGAATGGTAGGCAGACATATATACATTTTATTTACCAGTTTGCTGGCAATGTTGATAAGCTTTCTGGACACAGACCTGTGGGCTGTGGTTCTCCACCAGAAACTCTTGCTCTGGGCACCCCCACCCTGTCAGAGTGGGGCCTGCCTAAGCAGCCCAAATAATTGAGGTGGGCAAGGGCAATGGGCACGATGCTGTATCACCCCTGAAGGGAGAGGAAGAGAGAAGGATCAGTGGGCAAAGACCTCCCAAGGTGCTGACCAAGCAAAGTCAAGGCGAACGTTGGATTGGTGGGCCATAGAATTGCTAGATCCAGCTGGGTCCTGTGATGATCCAAGAGGCAGGCCTTGGGTGGGACCTGGAATTTCTCCAGTGCATCAGGTAGAGGGGAGTATGTCATGGCCCGCTATAATTGAGTTTGGTGAGGTCCGGCATGTGCAGAAATCCCGGCTGAGGGTGAGCCCAAGGCCAGGTGGGGGCGTGTGACTAGAAGGACAGAGGGAAGGCTGCGAGAAATGACTTCAGATATGCACACGACTGAGCACTGCAGACTTTACAGGGATCAAGATCCAGGGAAGGTTTGATTTACATAATTAGCCGACATAATGACTGGCCCACGTTACCCGATGATGGCAAAACAGTCTGCCACACCCTCAGCTGCCTGTTCCTGCTGGGAACGGTTGCCGATATCCCTTCCTCCAGTGGGGAGGCCCTTCACCTCCAGCAGGAAACCCTTGTGCCTGACCCGGAAGCCAGCACCGGCCCCACCCCGCCCTCCTCTCCCACCTTTCACTTTTATCTCCCCACCCCCATTTTCCGGTGCCCCCATTTGACTCGGAGGAACACCAGAGGGTTTGTAAGGTTTCCTCACAGTGTTTCCCATCCACATGCTCGTCCCCACCTTGTCATCTCCTTTCTGTTTCTCATGGAACCCTGGACCTCTTCCAGACCCAGAACAGTGCCACCCCACCCACTGCCAGCCCAGATTGGGGCCATGGCCTCCCATAGGCTCTCGTCACACAGGATGGATTTCTGTGTCCCGGCCATCCTTTAGTGGATGGAACAGGGTCTATCCTCAGTAAACTGGGAGCATTTGAGGCTCAAGAACCTTCCATCTTTTGTTCCCTGCATCAAGCATGGTGCCTGGCACATA